>NW_027140867.1:7231868-7536710 GCF_036365525.1 Heterodontus francisci | reverse complement strand
TGTCTTTGTTACTTGGTGTCAGTGTATGTCTGTGTTACTTGGTGTAAGTGTGTGTCTTTGTTATTTGGTGTAATTGTCTGTCTTTGTTACTTGGTGTCAGTGTATGCCTGTGTTACTTGGTGTAAGTGGATGTCTTTGTTACTTGGTGTCAGTGGATGTCTTTGTTGCTTGGTGTAAGTGTGTGTCTGTGTTACTGGTTACCAGTGTCTGCCTTTGTTACTTGGTGTCAGTGTATGTCTTTGTGACTTGGTGTCAGTGTATGTCTTTGTTACTGGGTGTCACTGTATGTCTTTGTAACTTTGTCTCAGTGTATGTTTTTGTTACTGGGTGTCAGTTTATGACTTTGTTACTTGGTGTCAGTGTATGTCTCTGTTACTTGGTGTCAGTGTTTATCTGTGTTACTTGGTGTAAGTGGATGTCTTTGTTACTTGGTGTAAGAGTGTGTCTGTGTTCCTGGGTATCAGTGTATGTCTTTGTTACTTGGTGTAAGTGTATGTCGTTGTTACTTGGTGTATGTGTGTGTCTGTGTTACTGGGTGTCAGTGTATGTCTTTGTTACTTGGTGTCAGTGTATGTCTGTGTTGCATAGTGTAAGTGTGTGTCTTTGTTACTTGGTGTAAGTGTATGTCTTTGTTACTTGGTGTCAGTGTATGTCTGTGTTACTTTGTGTAAGTGTTTGTCTTTGTTACTTGGTGTCAGTGTTTGTCTTTGTTACATTGTGGAAGTGTGTGTCTGTGTTACTGGGTATCAGTGTATGTCTTTGTGACATGGAGTCAGTGTATGTTTATGTTACTGGGTGTCAGTGTATGTCTTTGTGACTTGGTGTCAGAGTGTGTCTCTGTTAGTCTTTGTTACTTTGTGTCAGTGTCTGTCTGTGCATGTCTTTGTTACTGTGTGTCAGTGTTTCTCTATGTTACTGGGTGTCAGTGTGTGTTTGTTTGTGTTACTGGGTGCCAGTGTGTGCCTGTGTTACTTGGTGTAAGTGTACGTCTTTGTTTCTTGGTGTCAGTGGATGTCTTTGTTACTTGGTGTCAGTGTTTGTCTTTGTTACTTGGTGTCAGTGTATGTCTTTGTTACTGGGTGTCAATGTATGTCTTTGTTACTTGTTGTAAGTGTGTGTCCGTGTTACTGGGTACCAGTGTATGTCTTTGTTTCTTGGTGTCAGTGTATGTCTTTGTTACTTGGTGTCAGTGTATGTCTGTGTTGCTGGGTTTCAGCGCATGTCTTTGTTACATGGTGTCAGTGTATGTCTGTGTTACTTGGTGTAAGTGTGTGTCTTTGTTACTTGGTGTTATTGTATGTCTTTGTTACTTGGTGTAAGTGTGTGTCTGTGTTACTGGGGATCAGTGTATGTGTTTGTGACTTGGTCTCAGTGCATGTCTTTGTTACTATGTGTCAGTGTATGTCTTTGTGACTTGGTGTCAGTGTGTGTCTTTGTTACTTGGTGCAAGTGAGTGTTTGTGTTACTTGGTGTAAGTGTGTGTCTGTGTTACTTGGAATCAGTGTATGTCTGTGTTACTTGGTGTAAGTGTGTGTCTGTGTTACTGGGTAACAGTGCATGTCTTTGTTAGTTGGTGTCGGTGTATGTCTGTGTTACTTGGTGTAAGTGTGTGTCTTTGTTATTTGGTGTAATTGTCTGTCTTTGTTACTTGGTGTCAGTGTATGTCTGTGTTACTTGGTGTAAGTGGATGTCTTTGTTACTTGGTGTCAGTGGATGTCTTTGTTGCTTGGTGTAAGTGTGTGTCTGTGTTACTGGTTACCAGTGTCTGCCTTTGTTACTTGGTGTCAGTGTATGTCTTTGTGACTTGGTGTCAGTGTATGTCTTTGTTACTGGGTGTCAGTGTGTGACTGTGTTAGTTGGTGTCAGTGTATGTCTTTGTTACTTTTTGTAAGTGTGTGTCTGTGTTACTGGGTATCAGTGTCTGTCTTTGTTACCTGGTGTAAGTGTGTGTCTTTGTTACTTCGTGAAATTGTATGTCTTTGTTACTTGGTGTCAGTGTATGGCTGTGTTACTTGGTGTTAGTGTATGTCTTTGCTACTTGGTGTAAGTGTGTGTCTGTGTTACTTGTTGTCAGTGTGTGTCTGTGTTCCTGGGTATCAGTGTATGTCTTTGTTACTTGGTGTCAGTATATGTCTTTGTTACTTGGTGTAAGTGTGTGTCTGTGTTACTGGGTATCAGTGTATGTCTTTGTTACTTGGTGTCAGTGTATGTCTGTGTTACTTGGTGTAAGTGTGTGTCTGTGTTACTGGGTGACAGTGTTTGTCTATGTTACTGGGTATCAGTGTATGTCTTTGTTACTTGGTGTCAGTGTCTGTCAAAATACTTGGTGTAAGTGGGTGTCTTTGTTACTTGGTGTAATTGTCTGTCTGTGTTACTTGGTGTAAGTGTACGTCTTTGTTACTTGGTGTAATTGTATGTCTTTGTTACTTGGTGTCAGTGTGTGTCTTTGTTACTGGGTATCAGTATATGTCTTTGTGACTTGGTATCAGTGTATGTCTTTGTGACTTGGTGTCAGTGTATGTCTTTGTTACTGGGTGTCAGTGTGTGACTGTGTTAGTTGGTGTCAGTGTATGTCTTTGTTACTTGGTGTAAGTGTGTGTCTGTGTTACTGGGTATCAGTGTCTGTCTTTGTTACTTGGTGTAAGTGTGTGTCTTTGTTACTTGGTGTAATTGTATATCTTTGTTACTTGGTGTCAGTGTATGTCTGTGTTACTTGGTGTTAGTGTATGTCTTTGCTACTTGGTGTAAGTGTGTGGCTGTGTTAATTGTTGTCAGTGTGTGTCTGTGTTCCTGGGTATCAGTGTATGTCTTTGTTACTTGGTGTCAGTATATGTCTTTGTTACTTGGTGTAAGTGTGTGTCTGTGTTACTGGGGATCAGTGTATGTCTTTGTTACTTGGTGTCAGTGTATGACTGTGTTACTTGGTGTAAGTGTGTGTCTGTGTTACTGGGTGACAGTGTGTGTCTATGTTACTGGGTATCAGTGTATGTCTTTGTTACATGGTGTCAGTGTCTGTCAAAATACTTGGTGTAAGTGTATGTCTTTGTTACTTGGTGTAATTGTCTGTCTTTGTTACTTGGTGTCAGTGTACGTCTGTGTTACCTGGTGTCAGTGTGTTTGTTTGTGTTACTGGGTGTCATTGTGTGTCTGTGTTACTTGGTTTAAGTCTGTGTCTTTGTTACTTGGTGTCCGTATGTGTCTGCGTTACTGGGTGTCAGTGTATGTCTTTGTTTCTGGGTGTCAATGTATGACTGTGTTACTTGGAGTAAGTGTGTGTCTGTGTTACTGGGTATCAGTGTATGTCTTTGTGACTTGGTGTCAGTGTATGTCTTTGTTACTGGGTGTCAGTGTGTGTCTTTGTGACTTGGTGTCAGTGTGTGTCTGCGTTACTGGGTATCAGTGTATGTCTTTGTTACTTGGTGTCAGTGTCTGTCAAAATACTTGGTGTCAGTGTATGCCTTTGTTGCTTGCAGTCAGTGTATGTCTTTGTTACTTGGTGTCAGTGTGTGTCTGTGTTACTGGGTATCAGTGTATGTCTTTGTGACTTGGTGTCTGTGTATGTCTTTGTTACTGGGTGTCAGTGTGTGTCTGTGTTACTTGGTGTCAGTGTATCAGTGTTTCTCTGTGTGACTGGGTGTCAGTGTGTGTTTGTTTGTGTTACTGGGTGTCAGTGACACTAGGTGTCAGTATTTAGTTTAGTTTTGAGATACAGCACTTAAACAGGCCCTTCGGCCCGCCGTGTCTGTGCCGACCATCAACCACCCATTTATACTAATCCTACACGAATCCCGTATTCCTATCACATCCCCACCTATCAACTATATATTTCCCTTCCACCTACCTATACTAGGGGCAATTTATGATGGCCAATTAACATATCAACCTGCAAGTCTTTAGCATGTGGGAGGAAACGGAGCACCCGGAGGAAACCCACGCAGACACAGGGAGAACTTGCAAACTCCGCACAGGCAGTACCCAGAATCGAACCCGGGTCCCTGGAGCTGTGAGGCTGCGGTGCTAACCAATGCGCCAATGTTCCCCCCCCCCCCCCCGCAGTGTGTGCCTTTGTTACTTGGTGTCAGTGTGTGCCTGTGTTACTGGGCATCAGTGTATGTCTTTGTGACTTGGTGTCAGTGTCTGTCTTCTTTACTGGGTGTCAGTGTGTCTCTGTGTTACTGGGAGTCAGTGTGTGTTTGTTTGTGTTCGTGGGTATCAGTGTATGTCTTTGTGACTTGGTATCAGTGTATGTCTTTGTTACTGGGTGTCAGTGTGTGTCTGTGTTACTTGGTGTAAGTGTATGTCTTTGTTACTTGGTGTCCGTGTGTGTCTGTGTTACTTGGTGTCAGTGTATGTCTTCGTTACTTGGTGTCAGTGTATGTCTTTGTTACTTGGTGTAAGTGTGTGTCTGTGTTACTGGGTATCAGTGTCTGTCTTTGATACTTGGTGTAAGTGTGTGCCTGTGTTACAGGGTATCAGTGCATGTCTTTGTTACTTGGTGTCAGTGTATGTCTGTGTTACTTGGTGTAAGTGTGCGTCTGTGTTAATGGGTATCATGTATGCCTTTGTTACTTGGTGTCAGTGTATGTCAAAATACTTGGCGTAAGTGGGTGTCTTTGTTACTTGGTGTAATTGTCTGTCTTTGTTACTTGGTGTAAGTGTACGTCTTTGTTACCTGGTGTAATTGTATGTCTTTGTTACTTGGTGTCAGTGTGTGTCTGTGTTACTGGGTATCAGTATATGTCTTTGTGACTTGGTATCAGTGTATGTCTTTGTGACTTGGTGTCAGTGTAAGTCTTTGTTACTGGGTGTCAGTGTGTGACTGTGTTAGTTGGTGTCAGTGTATGTCTTTGTTACTTGGTGTAAGTGTGTGTCTGTGTTACTGTGTATCAGTGTCTGTCTTTCTTACTTGGTGTAAGTGTGTGTCTGTGTTACTGGGTATCAGTGTATGTCTTTTTTTACTTGGTGTCAGTGTATGTCTGTGTTACTTGGTGTAATTGTGTGTCTGTGTTACTGGGTGTCAGTGTGTGTCTGTGTTACTTGGTGTAAGTGTGTGTCTTTGTTACTTGGTGTCCGTGTGTGTCTGTGTGACTTGGTGTAAGTTTGTGTCTTTGTTACTTGGTGTAATTGTATGTCTTTGTTACTTGGTGTCAGTGTATGTCTGTGTTACTTGGTGTAAGTGTATGTCTTTGTTACTTGGTGTCAGTGTATGTCTGTGTTACTTGGTGTAAGTGTGCGTCTGTGTTATGGGTATCAGTGTTTGTCTTTGTTACTTGGTGTCAGTGTATGTCTGTGTTGCTTGTTGTAAGTGTGTGTCTGTGTTACCGGGTGTCAGTGTCTGTCTTTGTTACTTGGTGTAAGTGTGTGTCTGTGTTACTGGGTGTCAGTGTGTGTCTGTGTTACTTGGTGTAAGTGTGTGATTTTGTTACTTGGTGTCCGTGTGTGTCTGTGTGACTTGGTGTAAGTGTGTGTCTGTGTTACTTTGTGTAATTCTATGTCTTTGTTACTTGGTGTCAGTGTATGTCTGTGTTCCTTGGTGTAAGTGTGTGTCTTTGTTACTTGGTGTAATTTTATGTCTTTGTTACTTGGTGTCAGTGTATGTCTGTGTTACGTGGTGTATGTGTATGTCTTTGTTACTTGGTGTAAGTGTGTGTCTGTGTTACATGGTGTCAGTGTGTGTCTGTGTTACTGGATATCAGTGTATGTCTTTGTTACTTGGTGTCAGTGTATGTCTGTGTTGCTTGGTGTAAGTGTGTGTCTGTGTTACTGGGTATCAGTGTCTGTCTTTGTTACTTGGTGCAAGTGTGTGTCTGTGTTACTGGGTATCAGTGTATGTCTTTGTTACTGGGTGTCCGTTTGTGTCTGTGTTTCTGGGTGTCCGTGTATGTCTTTGTTACTGGGTGTCAGTGCATGTTTTTGTAACTTGGTGTAAGTCTGTGTCTGTGTTACTGGGTATCAGTGTATGTCTTTGTGACTTGGTATCAGTGTATGTCTTTGTTACTGGGTGTCAGTGTGTGTCTGTGTTACTGGGTATCAGTATATGTCTTTGTGACTTGGTATCAGTGTATGCCATTGTTACTGGGTGTCAGTGTGTGTCTGTGTTACTTGGTGTAAGTGTATGTCTTTGTTACTTGTTGTAAGTGTGTGTCTGTGTTACTGGGTGTCAGTGTATGTCTTTGTTACTTGGTGTCAGTGTATGTCTTTGTTACTTGGTGTAAGTGTGTGCCTGTGTTACAGGGTATCAGTGCATGTCTTTGCTACTTGGTGTCAGTGTATGTCTGTGTTACTTGGTGTAAGTGTGTGTCTGTGTTAATGGGTATCATGTATGCCTTTGTTACTTGGTGTCAGTGTATGTTAAATTACTTGGTGTAACTGGGTGTCTTTGTTACTTGGTGTAATTGTCTGTCTTTGTTACTTGGTTTAAGTGTATGTTTTTGTTACTTGGTGTCAGTGTATGTCTTTGTTACTTGGTGTCAGTGTGTGTCTGTGTTACTGGGTATCAGTATATGTCTTTGTGACTTGGTATCAGTGTATGTCTTTGTGACTTGGTGTCAGTGTATGTCGTTGTTACTGGGTGTCAGTGTGTGACTGTGTTAGTTGGTGTCAGTGTATGTCTTTGTTACTTGGTGTAAGTGTGTGTCTGTGTTACTGGGTATCAGTGTCTGTCTTTGTTACTTGGTGTAAGTGTGTGTCTTTGTTACTTGGTGTAATTGTATGTCTTTGTTACTTGGTGGCAGTGTCTGTCTGTGTTAATTGGTGTTAGTGTATGTCTCTGTTACTTGGTGCAAGTGTGTGTCTGTGTTACTTGGTGTAAGTGTGTGTCTGTGTTCCTGGGTATCAGTGTATGTCTTTGTTACTTGGTGTCAGTATATGTCTGTGTTACTTGGTGTAAGTGTGTGTCTGTGTTACTGGGTATCAGTGTATGTCCTTGTTACTTGGTGTCAGTGTATGTCTTTGTTACTGGGTGTCAGTGTATGTCTTTGTTACTTGTTGTAAGTGTGTGTCTGTGTTACTGGGTATCTGTGTATGTCTTTGTTACTTGGTGTCAGTGTATGTCAAAATACTTGGTGTAGGTGTATGTCTTTGTTACTTGGTGTAATTGTCTGTCTTTGTTACTTGGTGTCAGTGTATGTCTGTGTTACTTGGTGTAAATGTGTGTCTGTGTTCCTGGGTATCAGTGTATGTCTTTGTTACTTGGTGTCAGTATATGTCTTTGTTACTTGGTGTAAGTTTGTGTCTGTGTTACTGGGTATCAGTGTATGTCTCTGTTACTTGGTGTCAGTGTGTGTCTGTGTTACTTGGTGTAAGTGTGTGTCTTTGTTACTTGGTTTCCGTGTGTGTCTGTGTGACTTGGTGTAAGCGTGTGTCTGTGTTACTTGGTGTAAGTGTGTGTCTTTGTTACTTGGTGTAATTGTATCTCTTTGTTACTTGGTGTCAGTGTATGTCTGTGTTGCTTGCTGCAAGTGTGTGTCTCTGTTACTGGGTATCAGTGTCTGTCTTTGTTACTTGCTGTAAGTGTGTGTCTGTTTTACTGGGTGTCAGTGTATGTCTTTGTTACTTGGTGTCAGTGTATGTCTGTCTTACTTGGTGTAAGTGTGTGTCTGTGTTACTGGGTGTCAGTGTGTGTCTGTGTTACTTGGTGTAAGTGTGTTTCTTTTTTACTTGGTGTCAGTGTGTGTCTGTGTGACTTGGTGTAAGTGTGTGTCTGTGTTACTTGGTGTAATTGTATGTCTGTGTTACTTGGTGTCAGTGTGTGTCTGTGTTCCTGGGTATCAGTGTATGTATTTGTTACTTGGTGTCAGTGCATGTCTGTGTTACTTGGTGTAAGTGTGTGTTTGTGTTACTGGGTATCAGTGCATGTCTTTGTTATTTGGTGTCAGTGTATGTCTGTGTTGCTTGGTGTAAGTGTGTGTCTGTGTTACTGGGTATCAGTGTCTGTCTTTGTTACTTGGTGTAAGTGTGTGTCTTTGTTACTTGGTGTAAGTGTGTGTCTTTGTTACTTGGTTTAATTGTATGTCTTTGTTACTTGGTGTCAGTGTATGTCTGTGTTACTTGGTGTAAGTGTATGTCTTTGTTACTTGGTGTCAGTGTATGTCTGTGTTACTTGGTGTAAGTGTGCGTCTGTGTTACAGGGTATCAGTGTATGTCTTTGTTACTTGGTGTCAGTGTATGTCTGTGCTGCTTGGTGTAAGTGTGTGTCTGTGTTACTGGGTATCAGTGTCTGTCTTTGTTACTTGGTGTAATTGTGTGTCTGTGTTACTGGGTATCAGTGTATGTCTTTGTTACTTGTTGTCAGTGTATGTCTGTGTTACTTGGTGTAAGTGTGTGTCTTTGTTACTTGGTGTCAGTGTGTGTCTGTGTGACTTGCTGTAAGTGTGTGTCTGTGTTACTTGGTGAAATTGTATGTCTTTGTTACTTGGTGTAAGTGTGTGTCTGTGTTACTTGGGGTAAGAGTGTGTCTGTGTTCCTGGGTATCAGTGTGTGTCTTTGTTACTTGGTGTCAGTGCATGTCTGTGTTACTTGGTGTAAGTGTGTGTCTGTGTTACTGGGTATCAGTGTATGTCTTTCTTACTTGGTGTCAGTGTATGTCTGTGTTGCTTGGTGTAAGTGTGTGTCTGTGTTACTTGGTGTCTGTGTATGTCTGCGTTACCTGGTGTCAGTGTGTTTGTTTGTGTTACTGGGTGTCAGTTTGTGTCTGTGTTCCTTGGTGTAAGTTTGTGTCTTTGTTACTTGGTGTCCGTGTGTGTCTGCGTTACTGGGTGTCAGTGTATGTCTTTGTTACTGGATGTCAGTGTATGTCTGTGTTACTTGGTGTAAGTGTATGTCTGTGTTACTGGGTATCAATGTATGTCTTTGTGACTTGGTGTCAGTGTATGTCTTTGTTACTGGGTGTCAGTGTGTGTCTTTGTGACTTGGTGTCAGTGTGTGTCTTTGTTACTTGGTGTAAGTGTGTGTCTGCGTTAATGGGTATCAGTGTATGTCTTTGTTATTTGGTGTCAGTGTATGTCAAAATACTTGGTGTAAGTGTATGTCTTTGTTACTTGGTGTAATTGTCTGTCTTTTTACTTGGTGTCAGTATGTGTCTTTGTTACTTGGTGTCAGTGTATGTCTTTGTTACTTGGTGTCAGTGTATGTCTGTGTTGCTTGGTGTAAGTGTGTGTCTGTGTTACTGGGTATCAGTGTCTGCCTTGATACTTGGTCTAAGTGTGTGTCTGTGTTACTGGGTAGCAGTGTATGTCTGTGTTACTGGGTGTCAGTGTGTGTCTGTGTTACTTGGTGTAAGTGCGTGTCTTTGTTACTTTGTGTCCTTGTGTGTCTGTGTTACTGGGTGTCAGTGTATGTGTTTGTTACTGGGTGTCAGTGCATGTCTTTGTTACTTGGTGTAAGTGTGTGTCTGTGTTACTGGGTATCTGTGTCTGTCTTTGTTACTTGGTGTAAGTGTATGTCTGTGTTACTGGGTATCAGTGTATGTCTTTGTTACTTGGTGTCAGTGTATGTCTTTGTTTCTTGGTGTAAGTGTGTGTCTGTGTTACTGGGTATCAGTGTATGTCTTTGTGACTTGGTATCTGTGTATGCCTTTGTTACTGGGTGTCAGTGTGTGTCTTTGTGACTTGGTGTCAGTGTATGTCTTTGTTACTTGGTGTAAGTGTGTGTCTGTGTTACTGGGTATCAGTGTATGTCTTTGTTACTTGGTGTCAGTGTATGTCAAAATACTTGGTGAAAGTGTATGTCTTTGTACTTGGTGTAATTGTCTGTCTTTGTTAGTTGGTGTAAGTATATGTCTTTGTTACTTGGTGTCAGTGTATGTCTTTGCTACTTGGTGTCAGTGTATGTCATTGTGACTTGGTGTCAGTGTATGTCTGTGTTACTGTTTATTAGTGCTTCTCTGTGTAACTGGGTGTCAGTGTGTGTTTGTTTGTGTTACTGGGTGTCAGTGTATGTCTTTGTTCCTTGGTGTAAGTGTGTGTCTGTGTTACTGGGTGTCATTGTCTGTCTTTGTGACTTGGTGTCTGTGCATGTCTGTGTTACTGTTTATTAGTGCTTCTCTGTGTTACTGGGTGTCAGTGTGTGTTTGTTTGTGTTACTTGGTGTCAGTGTATGTCTGTGTTACGTGGTGTAAGTGTATGTCTTTGTTACTCGGTGTAAGTGTGTGTCTGTGTTACATGGTGTAAGTGTGTGTCTGTGTTACTGGATATCTGTGTATGTCTTTGTTACTTGGTGTCAGTGTGTGTCTGTGTTACTTGGTGTAAGTGTGTGTCTTTGTTACTTGGTGTCCGTGTGTGTCTCTGTTACTGGGTGTCAGTGCATGTCTTTGTTACTTTGTGTCAGTGCATATCTGTGTTACTTGGTGTAAGTGTGTGTCTTTGTTACTTGGTGTATTTGTATGTCTTTGTTACTTGGTGTAAGTGTGTGTCTGTGTTACTTGGTGTAGGTGTGTGTCTGTGTTCCTGGGTATCAGTGTATGTCTTTGTTACTTGGTGTCAGTGTACGTCTGTGTTACTTGGTGTAAGTGTGTGTCTGTGTTACTGGGTATCACTGTATGTCTTGGTTACTTTGTGTCATTGTATGTTTGTGTTGCTTGGTGTAAGTGTGTATCTATGTTACTTGGTGTAAGTATGTGTCTGTGTTACTGGGTGTCAGAGTGTGTCTGTGTTCCTTGGTGCTAGTGTGTGTCGTTGTTGCTTGGTGTCCGTGTGTGTCTGTGTTTCTGGGTGTCTGTGTATGTCTTTGTTACTGGGTGTCAGTGTATGTTTTTGTTACTTGGTGTAAGTCTGTGTCTGTGTTACTGGGTATCAGTGTCTGTATTTGTTACTTGGTGTCAGTGTCTGTCTTTGTTACTTGGTGTAAGAGTGTGTCTGTGTTACACGGTATCAGTGTGTGTCTGTGTCCCTTGGTGCTAGTGTGTGTCGTTGTTACTTGGTGTCCGTGTGTGTCTGTGTTACTGGGTGTCTGTGTATGTCTTTGTTACTGGGTGTCAGTGTATGTTTTTGTTACTTGGTGTAAGTCTGTGTCTGTGTGACTGGGTATCAGTGTCTGTATTTGTTACTTGGTGTCAGTGTATGTCTTTGTTACTTGGTTTAAGTGTGTGTCTGTGTTACTGGTTGTCAGTGTATGTCTTTGTGACTTGGTGTCAGTGTATGTCTTTGTTTCTGGGTGTCAGTGTGTGTCTTTGTGACTTGGTATCAGTGTATGTCTTTGTTACTTGTTGTAAGTGTGTGTCTGTGTTACTGGGTATCAGTGTATGTCTTTGTTACTGGGTGTCAGTGTTTGTCTTGGTTACTTGGTGTCATTGTATGTCTGTGTTGCTTGGTGTAAGTGTGTGTCTGTGTTACTGGGTGTCAGTGTGTGTCTGTGTCCCTTGGTGCTAGTGTGTGTCGTTGTTACTTGGTGTCCGTGTGTGTCTGTGTTACTGGTTGTCTGTGTACGTCTTTGTTTCTGGGTGTCAGTGTATGTTTTTGTTACTTGGTATAAGTCTGTGTCTGTGTTACTGGGTATCAGTGTCTGTCTTTTTTACTTGGTGTCAGTGTTTGTCTCTGTTACTTGGTTGAAGTGTGTGTCTGTGTTACTGGTTGTCAGTGTATGTCTTTGTGACTTGGTATCAGTGTATGTCTTTGTTACTGGGTGTCAGTGTGTTTCTGTGTTACTTGGTGTAAATGTGTGTCTTTGTTACTTGCTGTCCGTGTGTGTCTGTGTTACTGGGTGTCAGTGTATGCCTTTGTTACTTGGTGTAAGTGTATGTCTTTGTTACTTGGTTTAAGTGTGTGTCTGTGTGGCTGGGTATCAGTGTCTGTCTTTGTTACTTGGTGTTAGTGTGAGTCTGTGTTACAGGGTATCAGTGCATGTCTTTGTTACTTGGTGTAAGTGTGTGTCTGTGTTACTGGGTGTCAGTGCATGTCTTTGTTACTTGGTGTCAGTGTATATCTGTGTTACTTGTTGTAAGTGTGTGTCTTTGTTACTTGGTGTAATTGAATGTCTTTGTTACTTGTTGTCAGTGTATGTCTGTGTTACTTGGTGTAAGTGTATGTCTTTGTTTCTTGGTGTAAGTGTGTATCTGTGTTACTGGGTGTCAGTGTATGTCTGTGTTACTTGGTGTCAGTGTATGTCTTTGTTACTGGGTGTCAGTGTGTGTCTTTGTGACTTGGTGTCAGTGTATGACTTTGTTACTTGGTGTAAGTGTGTGTCTTTGTTACTGGGTATCAGTGTATGTCTTTGTTACTTGGTGTCACTGTATCTCAAAATATTTGCTGCAAGTGGATGTCTTTGTTACTTGGTGTAATTGTCTGTCTTTGTTACTTGGTGTAAGTGTATGTCTTTGATACTTGGTGTCAGTGTATGTCTGTGTTACTTCGTGTTAGTGTATGTCTTTGTTACTTGGTGCAAGTGTGTGTCTGTGTAACTTGGTGTAAGTGTGTGTCTGTGTTCCTGGGTATCAGTGTATGTCTTTGTTACTTGGTGTCAGTGTATGTCTGTGCTACTTGGTGTAAGTGTGTGTCTGTGTTACTGGGTATCAGTGTATGTCTTTGTTACTTCTTGTCAGTGTATGTCTGTGTTACTTGTTGTAAGTGTGTGTCTGTTTTACTGGGTGTCAGTGTGTGTCTGTGTTACTTGGTGTAAGTGTGTGTCTTTGTTACTTGCTGTCCGTGTGTGTCTGTGTTACTGGGTGTCAGTGTATGTCTTTGTTACTTGGTGTCAGTGTATGTGTTTGTTACTTGGTGTAAGTGTGTGTCTGTGTTACTGGGTATCAGTGCATGTCTTTGTTGCTTGGTGTAAATGTGTGTCTGTGTTACTGGGTATCAGTGTATGTCTTTGTGACTTGATGTCAGTGTATGTCTTTGTTACTGGGTTTCAGTGTGTGTCTTTGTGACGTGGTGCCTGTGTATGTCATTGTTACTTGGTGTAAGTGTGTGTCTGTGTTACTGGGTATCAGTGTATGTCTTTGTTACCTGGCGTAAGTGTGTGTCTGTGTTACTGGGTATCAGTGTCTGTCTTTGTTACTTGGTGTAAGTGTGTGTCTGTGTTACTGGGTGTCAGTTTGTGTCTGTGTTACTTGGTGTAAGTCGGTGTCCTTGTTACTTGGTGTCTCTGTGTGTCTGTGTTACTGGGTGTCAGTGTATGTCTTTGTTACTGGGTGTCAGTGTGTGTCTTTGTGAATTGGTGTCGGTGTATGTCTTTGTTACAAGGTGTAAGGGTGTATCTGTGTTACTGGGTATCAGTGTATGTCTTTTTTACTTGTTGTCAGTGTATGTCTTTGTTACTTGGTGTCTGTGTGTGTCTGTGCTACTGGGTATTAGTGTATGTCTTTGTGACTTGGTATCAGTGTATGTCTTTGTGACTTGGTGTCAGTGTGTGTCTTTGTTACTGGGTGTCAGGGTGTGTTTGCGATATTTGGTGTCAGTGTATGTCTTTGTTACTGTTTATTAGTGTTTCTCTGTGTTGCTGGGTGCCAGTGTGTGTTTGTTTGTGTTACTGGGTGTCAGTGTATGTGTTTGTTACTTGGTGTAAGTGTGTGTCTGTGTTACTGGGAATCAGTGTCTGTCTTTGTTACTTGGTGTAAGTGTGTGTCTTTGTTACTTGGTGGAAGTGTATGTCTTTGTTACTTGGTGTAAGTGTGTGTCTGTGTTACTTTGTGTAAGTGTGTGTCTGTGTTCCTGGGTATCAGTGTATGTCTTTGTTACTTGGTGTCAGTGTATGTCTGTGTTACTTGGTGTAAGTGTGGGTCTGTGTTACTGGGTATCAGTGTATGTCTTTGTTCCTTGGTGTCAGTGTCTGACTTTGTTACTTGTTGCAAATGTGTGTCTTTGTTACTGGGTGTCAGTGTTTGTCTGTGTTACTTGGTGTAAGTGTGTGTCTTTGTTACTTGGTGTCCGTGTTTGTCTGTGTTACTGGGTGTCAGTGCATGTCTTTGTTACTTGGTGTCAGTGTATGTCAAAATACTTGGTGTAAGTGTATGTCTTTGTTACTTGGTGTCAGTGTGTGTCTGTGTTACTGGGTATCAGTGTATGTCTTTGTGACTTGGTATCATTGTATGTCTTTGTGACTTGGTGTCAGTGTATGTCTTTGTTACTGGGTGTCACTGTGTGTCTGCGATATTTGGTGTCAGTGCATGTCTTTGTTACTGTTTATTAGTGTTTCTCTGTGTTACTGGGTAACAGTGTATGTCTTTGTTACTTGGTGTCAGTTTATGTCTGTGTTCCTTGGTGTAAATGTGTGTCTTTGTTACTTGGTGTAATTGTATGTCTTTGTTACTTGGTGTCAGTGTATGTCTTTGTTACTTGGTGCAAGTGAGTGTTTGTGTTACTTGGTTTTAGTGTGTGTCTGTGTTACTTGGAATCAGTGTATGTCTGTGTTACTTGGTGTAAGTGTGTGTCTGTGTTACTTTGTAACAGTGCATGTCTTTGTTACTTGGTGTCAGTGTATGTCTGTGTTACTTGGTGTAAGTGTGTGTCTTTGTTATTTGGTGTAATTGTCTGTCTTTGTTACTTGGTGTCAGTGTATGTCTGTGTTACTTGGTGTAAGTGGATGTCTTTGTTACTTGGTGTCAGTGGATGTCTTTGTTGCTTGGTGTAAGTGTGTGTCTGTGTTACTGGATGTCTTTGTTACTTGGTGTCAGTGTATGTCTTTGTGGCTTGGTGTCAGTGTATGTCTTTGTTACTGGGTGTCACTGTATGTCTTTGTAACTTTGTCTCAGTGTATGTTTTTGTAACTGGGTGTCAGTTTATGACTTTGTTACTTGGTGTCAGTGTATGTCTCTGTTACTTGGTGTCAGTGTTTCTCTGTGTTACTTGGTGTAAGTGTGTGTCTTTGTTACTTGGTGTAAGAGTGTGTCTGTGTTACTGGGTATCAGTGTATGTCTTTGTTACTTGGTGTCAGTGTATGTCGTTGTTACTTGGTGTATGTGTGTGTCTGTGTTACTGGGTGTCAGTGTATGTCTTTGTTACTTGGTGTCAGTGTATGTCTGTGTTGCATAGTGTAAATGTGTGTCTTTGTTACTTGGTGTAAGTTTATGTCTTTGTTACTTGGTGTCAGTGTATGTCTGTGTTACTTTGTGTAAGTGTTTGTCTTTGTTACTTGGTGTCAGTGTTTGTCTTTGTTACATTGTGGAAGTGTGTGTCTGTGTTACTGGGTATCAGTGTATGTCTTTGTGACATGGAGTCAGTGTATGTCTATGTTACTGGGTGTCACTGTATGTCTTTGTGACTTGGTGTCAGAGTGTGTCTCTGTTAGTCTTTGTTACTTTGTGTCAGTGTCTGTCTGTGTATGTCTTTGTTACTGTGTGTCAGTGTTTCTCTATGTTACTGGGTGTCAGTGTGTGTTTGTTTGTGTTACTGGGTGCCAGTGTGTGCCTGTGTTACTTGGTGTAAGTGTACGTCTTTGTTTCTTGGTGACAGTGGATGTCTTTGTTACTTGGTGTCAGTGTTTGTCTTTGTTACATGGTGTCAGTGTATGTCTTTGTTACTTGGTGTAAGTGTGTGTCTGTGTTACTGGGAATCAGTGTCTGTCTTTGTTACTTGGTGTAAGTGTGTGTCTTTGTTACTTGGTGGAAGTGTATGTCTTTGTTACTTGGTGTAAGTGTGTCTCTGTGTTACTTTGTGTAAGTGTGTGTCTGTGTTCCTGGGTATCAGTGTATGTCTTTGTTACTTGGTGTCAGTGTATGTCTGTGTTACTTGGTGTAAGTGTGGGTCTGTGTTACTGGGTATCAGTGTATGTCTTTGTTCCTTGGTGTCAGTGTCTGACTTTGTTACTTGTTGCAAATGTGTGTCTTTGTTACTGGGTGTCAGTGTTTGTCTGTGTTACTTGGTGTAAGTGTGTGTCTTTGTTACTTGGTGTCCGTGTGTGTCTGTGTTACTGGGTGTCAGTGCATGTCTTTGTTACTTGGTGTCAGTGTATGTCAAAATACTTGGTGTAAGTGTATGTCTTTGTTACTTGGTGTCAGTGTGTGTCTGTGTTACTGGGTATCAGTGTATGTCTTTGTGACTTGGTATCATTGTATGTCTTTGTGACTTGGTGTCAGTGTATGTCTTTGTTACTGGGTGTCACTGTGTGTCTGCGATATTTGGTGTCAGTGCATGTCTTTGTTACTGTTTATTAGTGTTTCTCTGTGTTACTGGGTAACAGTGTATGTCTTTGTTACTTGGTGTCAGTTTATGTCTGTGTTCCTTGGTGTAAATGTGTGTCTTTGTTACTTGGTGTAATTGTATGTCTTTGTTACTTGGTGTCAGTGTATGTCTTTGTTACTTGGTGCAAGTGAGTGTTTGTGTTACTTGGTTTTAGTGTGTGTGTCTGTGTTACTTGGAATCAGTGTATGTCTGTGTTACTTGGTGTAAGTGTGTGTCTGTGTTACTTTGTAACAGTGCATGTCTTTGTTACTTGGTGTCAGTGTATGTCTGTGTTACTTGGTGTAAGTGGATGTCTTTGTTACTTGGTGTCAGTGGATGTCTTTGTTGCTTGGTGTAAGTGTGTGTCTGTGTTACTGGATGTCTTTGTTACTTGGTGTCAGTGTATGTCTTTGTGGCTTGGTGTCAGTGTTTGTCTTTGTTACTGGGTGTCACTGTATGTCTTTGTAACTTTGTCTCAGTGTATGTTTTTGTAACTGGGTGTCAGTTTATGACTTTGTTACTTGGTGTCAGTGTATGTCTCTGTTACTTGGTGTCAGTGTTTCTCTGTGTTACTTGGTGTAAGTGTGTGTCTTTGTTACTTGGTGTAAGAGTGTGTCTGTGTTACTGGGTATCAGTGTATGTCTTTGTTACTTGGTGTCAGTGTATGTCGTTGTTACTTGGTGTATGTGTGTGTCTGTGTTACTGGGTGTCAGTGTATGTCTTTGTTACTTGGTGTCAGTGTATGTCTGTGTTGCATAGTGTAAATGTGTGTCTTTGTTACTTGGTGTAAGTTTATGTCTTTGTTACTTGGTGTCAGTGTATGTCTGTGTTACTTTGTGTAAGTGTTTGTCTTTGTTACTTGGTGTCAGTGTTTGTCTTTGTTACATTGTGGAAGTGTGTGTCTGTGTTACTGGGTATCAGTGTATGTCTTTGTGACATGGAGTCAGTGTATGTCTATGTTACTGGGTGTCACTGTATGTCTTTGTGACTTGGTGTCAGAGTGTGTCTCTGTTAGTCTTTGTTACTTTGTGTCAGTGTCTGTCTGTGTATGTCTTTGTTACTGTGTGTCAGTGTTTCTCTATGTTACTGGGTGTCAGTGTGTGTTTGTTTGTGTTACTGGGTGCCAGTGTGTGCCTGTGTTACTTGGTGTAAGTGTACGTCTTTGTTTCTTGGTGTCAGTGGATGTCTTTGTTACTTGGTGTCAGTGTTTGTCTTTGTTACATGGTGTCAGTGTATGTCTTTGTTACTGGGTGTCAATGTATGTCTTTGTTACTTGTTGTAAGTGTGTGTCTGTGTTACTGGGTATCAGTGTATGTCTTTGTTTCTTGGTGTCAGTGTATGTCTTTGTTACTTGGTGTCAGTGTATGTCTGTGTTGCTGGGTATCAGCGCATGTCTTTGTTACATGGTGTCAGTGTATGTCTGTGTTACTTGGTGTAAGTGTGTGTCTTTGTTACTTGGTGTTATTGTATATCTTTGTTCCTTGGTGTAAGTGTGTGTCTGTGTTACTGGGGATCAGTGTATGTGTTTGTGACTTGGTTTCAGTGCATGTCTTTGTTACTGGGTGTCAGTGTATGTCTTTGTTACTTGGTGTAAGTGTGTGTCTGTGTTTCTGGGTATCAGTGTAGGTCTTTGTGACTTGGTGTCAGTGTATGTCTTTGTTACTGGGTGTCAGTGTATGTCTTTGTGACTTGGTGTCAGTGTGTGTCTTTGTTACTTGGTGCAAGTGAGTGTTTCTGTTACTTGGTGTAAGTGTGTGTCTGTGTTACTTGGAATCAGTGTATGTCTGTGTTACTTGGTGTAAGTGTGTGTCTGTGTTACTGGGTAACAGTGCATGTCTTTGTTACTTGGTGTCAGTGTATGTCTGTGTTACTTGGTGTATGTGTGTGTCTTTGTTATTTGGTGTAATTGTCTGTCTTTGTTAATTGGTGTCAGTGGATGTCTTTGTTGCTTGGTGTAAGTGTGTGTCTGTGTTACTGGTTACCAGTGTCTGCCTTTGTTACTTGGTGTCAGTGTATGTCTTTGTGACTTGGTATCAGTGTATGTCTTTGTTACTGGGTGTCACTGTATGTCTTTGTAACTTTGTCTCAGTGTATGTTTTTGTTACTGGGTGTCAGTTTATGACTTTGTTACTTGTTGTAAGTGTGTGTCTGTGTTACTGGGTATCAGTGTATGTCTTTGTTTCTTGGTGTCAGTGTATGTCTTTGTTACTTGGTGTCAGTGTATGTCTGTGTTGCTGGGTATCAGCGCATGTCTTTGTTACATGGTGTCAGTGTATGTCTGTGTTACTTGGTGTAAGTGTGTGTCTTTGTTACTTGGTGTTATTGTATATCTTTGTTCCTTGGTGTAAGTGTGTGTCTGTGTTACTGGGGATCAGTGTATGTGTTTGTGACTTGGTTTCAGTGCATGTCTTTGTTACTGGGTGTCAGTGTATGTCTTTGTTACTTGGTGTAAGTGTGTGTCTGTGTTTCTGGGTATCAGTGTAGGTCTTTGTGACTTGGTGTCAGTGTATGTCTTTGTTACTGGGTGTCAGTGTTTGTCTTTGTGACTTGGTGTCAGTGTGTGTCTTTGTTACTTGGTGCAAGTGAGTGTTTGTGTTACTTGGTTTAAGTGTGTGTCTGTGTTACTTGGAATCAGTGTATGTCTGTGTTACTTGGTGTAAGTGTGTGTCTGTGTTACTGGGTAACAGTGCATGTCTTTGTTACTTGGTGTCAGTGTATGTCTGTGTTACTTGGTGTAAGTGTGTGTCTTTGTTATTTGGTGTAATTGTCTGTCTTTGTTACTTGGTGTCAGTGGATGTCTTTGTTGCTTGGTGTAAGTGTGTGTCTGTGTTACTGGTTACCAGTGTCTGCCTTTGTTACTTGGTGTCAGTGTATGTCTTTGTGACTTGGTGTCACTGTATGTCTTTGTAACTTTGTCTCAGTGTATGTTTTTGTTACTGGGTGTCAGTTTATGACTTTGTTACTTGGTGTCAGTGTATGTCTCTGTTACTTGGTGTCAGTGTTTATCTGTGTTACTTGGTGTAAGTGTGTGTCTTTGTTACTTGGTGTAAGAGTGTGTCTGTGTTCCTGGGTATCAGTGTATGTCTTTGTTACTTGGTGTAAGTGTATGTCGTTGTTACTTGGTGTATGTGTGTGTCTGTGTTACTGGGTGTCAGTGTATGTCTTTGTTACTTGGTGTCAGTGTATGTCTGTGTTGCATAGTGTAAGTGTGTGTCTTTGTTACTTGGTGTAAGTGTATGTCTTTGTTACTTGGTGTCAGTGTATGTCTGTGTTACTTTGTGTAAGTGTTTGTCTTTGTTACTTGGTGTCAGTGTTTGTCTTTGTGACATTGTGGAAGTGTGTGTCTGTGTTACTGGGTATCAGTGTATGTCTTTGTGACATGGAGTCAGTGTATGACTATGTTACTGGGTGTCAGTGTATGTCTTTGTGACTTGGTGTCAGAGTGTGTCTCTTTTAGTCTTTGTTACTTTGTGTCAGTGTCTGTCTGTGTATGTCTTTGTTACTGTGTGTCAGTGTTTCTCTATGTTACTGGGTGTCAGTGTGTGTTTGTTTGTGTTACTGGGTGCCAGTGTGTGCCTGTGTTACTTGGTGTAAGTGTACGTCTTTGTTTCTTGGTTCAGTGGATGTCTTTGTTACTTGGTGTCAGTGTTTGTCTTTGTTACTTGGTGTCAGTGTATGTCTTTGTTACTGGGTGTCAATGTATGTCTTTGTTACTTGTTGTAAGTGTGTGTCTGTGTTACTGGGTATCAGTGTATGTCTTTGTTTCTTGGTGTCAGTGTATGTCTTTGTTACTTGGTGTCAGTGTATGTCTGTGTTGCTGGGTTTCAGCGCATGTCTTTGTTACATGGTGTCAGTGTATGTCTGTGTTACTTGGTGTAAGTGTGTGTCTTTGTTACTTGGTGTTATTGTATGTCTTTGTTACTTGGTGTAAGTGTGTGTCTGTGTTACTGGGGATCAGTGTATGTGTTTGTGACTTGGTCTCAGTGCATGTCTTTGTTACTGGGTGTCAGTGTATGTCTTTGTTACTTGGTGTAAGTGTGTGTCTGTGTTTCTGGGTATCAGTGTAGGTCTTTGTGGCTTGGTGTCAGTGTATGTCTTTGTTGCTGGGTGTCAGTGTATGTTTTTGTGACTTGGTGTCAGTGTGTGTCTTTGTTACTGGGTGTCAATGTATGTCTTTGTTACTTGTTGTAAGTGTGTGTCTGTGTTACTGGGTATCAGTGTATGTCTTTGTTTCTTGGTGTCAGTGTATGTCTTTGTTACTTGGTGTCAGTGTGTGTCTGTGTTTCTGGGTATCAGTGTAGGTCTTTGTGGCTTGGTGTCAGTGTATGTCTTTGTTGCTGGGTGTCAGTGTATGTTTTTGTGACTTGGTGTCAGTGTATGTCTTTGTTACTGGGTGTCAATGTATGTCTTTGTTACTTGTTGTAAGTGTGTGTCTGTGTTACTGGGTATCAGTGTATGTCTTTGTTTCTTGGTGTCAGTGTATGTCTTTGTTACTTGGTGTCAGTGTATGTCTGTGTTGCTGGGTTTCAGCGCATGTCTTTGTTACATGGTGTCAGTGTATGTCTGTGTTACTTGGTGTAAGTGTGTGTCTTTGTTACTTGGTGTTATTGTATGTCTTTGTTACTTGGTGTAAGTGTGTGTCTGTGTTACTGGGGATCAGTGTATGTGTTTGTGACTTGGTCTCAGTGCATGTCTTTGTTACTGGGTGTCAGTGTATGTCTTTGTTACTTGGTGTAAGTGTGTGTCTGTGTTTCTGGGTATCAGTGTAGGTCTTTGTGGCTTGGTGTCAGTGTATGTCTTTGTTGCTGGGTGTCAGTGTATGTTTTTGTGACTTGGTGTCAGTGTGTGTCTTTGTTACTTGGTGCAAGTGACTGTTTGTGTTACTTGGTGTAAGTGTGTGTCTGTGTTACTTGGAATCAGTGTATGTCTGTGTTACTTGGTGTAAGTGTGTGTCTGTGTTACTGGGTAACAGTGCATGTCTTTGTTAGTTGGTGTCAGTGTATGTCTGTGTTACTTGGTGTAAGTGTGTGTCTTTGTTATTTGGTGTAATTGTCTGTCTTTGTTACTTGGTGTCAGTGTATGTCTGTGTTACTTGGTGTAAGTGGATGTCTTTGTTACTTGGTGTCAGTGGATGTCTTTGTTGCTTGGTGTAAGTGTGTGTCTGTGTTACTGGTTACCAGTGTCTGCCTTTGTTACTTGGTGTCAGTGTATGTCTTTGTGACTTGGTGTCAGTGTATGTCTTTGTTACTGGGTGTCAGTGTGTGACTGTGTTAGTTGGTGTCAGTGTATGTCTTTGTTACTTGGTGTAAGTGTGTGTCTGTGTTACTGGGTATCAGTGTCTGTCTTTGTTACTTGGTGTAAGTGTGTGTCTTTGTTACTTGGTGTAATTGTATGTCTTTGTTACTTGGTGTCAGTGTATGTCTGTGTTACTTGGTGTTAGTGTATGTCTTTGCTACTTGGTGTAAGTGTGTGTCTGTGTTACTTGTTGTCAGTGTGTGTCTGTGTTCCTGGGTATCAGTGTATGTCTTTGTTACTTGGTGTCAGTATATGTCTTTGTTACTTTGTGTAAGTGTGTGTCTGTGTTACTGGGTATCAGTGTATGTCTTTGTTACTTGGTGTCAGTGTATGTCTGTGTTACTTGGTGTAAGTGTGTGTCTGTGTTACTGGGTGACAGTGTTTGTCTATGTTACTGGGTATCAGTGTATGTCTTTGTTACTAGGTGTCAGTGTCTGTCAAAATACTTGGTGTAAGTGGGTGTCTTTGTTACTTGGTGTAATTGTCTGTCTGTGTTACTTGGTGTAAGTGTACGTCTTTGTTACTTGGTGTAATTGTATGTCTTTGTTACTTGGTGTCAGTGTGTGTCTTTGTTACTGGGTATCAGTATATGTCTTTGTGACTTGGTATCAGTGTATGTCTTTGTGACTTGGTGTCAGTGTATGTCTTTGTTACTGGGTGTCAGTGTGTGACTGTGTTAGTTGGTGTCAGTGTATGTCTTTGTTACTTGGTGTAAGTGTGTGTCTGTGTTACTGGGTATCAGTGTCTGTCTTTGTTACTTGGTGTAAGTGTGTGTCTTTGTTACTTGGTGTAATTGTATATCTTTGTTACTTGGTGTCAGTGTATGTCTGTGTTACTTGGTGTTAGTGTATGTCTTTGTTACTTGGTGTCAGTATATGTCTTTGTTACTTGGTGTAAGTGTGTGTCTGTGTTACTGGGGATCAGTGTATGTCTTTGTTACTTGGTGTCAGTGTATGACTGTGTTACTTGGTGTAAGTGTGTGTCTGTGTTAATGGGTGACAGTGTGTGTCTATGTTACTGGGTGTCAGTGTATGTCTTTGTTTCTGGGTGTCAATGTATGACTGTGTTACTTGGAGTAAGTGTGTGTCTGTGTTACTGGGTATCAGTGTATGTCTTTGTGACTTGGTCTCTGTGTATGTCTTTGTTACTGGGTATCAGTGTATGTCTTTGTTACTTGGTGTCAGTGTCTGTCAAAATACTTGGTGTCAGTGTATGCCTTTGTTGCTTGCAGTCAGTGTATGTCTTTGTTACTTGGTGTCAGTGTGTGTCTGTGTTACTGGGTATCAGTGTATGTCTTTGTGACTTGGTGTCAGTGTATGTCTTTGTTACTGGGTGTCAGTGTGTGTCTGTGTTACTTGGTGTCAGTGTATCAGTGTTTCTCTGTGTGACTGGGTGTCAGTGTGTGTTTGTTTGTGTTACTGGGTGTCAGTGACACTCGGTGTCAGTATTTAGTTTAGTTTTGAGATACAGCACTTAAACAGGCCCTTCGGCCCGCCGAGTCTGTGCCGACCATCAACCATCCATTTATACTAATCCTACACGAATCCCGTATTCCTATCACATCCCCACCTATCAACTATATATTTCCCTTCCACCTACCTATACTAGGGGCAATTTATGATGGCCAATTAACATATCAACCTGCAAGTCTTTAGCATGTGGGAGGAAACCGGAGCACCCGGAGGAAACCCACGCAGACACAGGGAGAACTTGCAAACTCCGCACAGGCAGTACTCAGAATCGAACTCGGGTCCCTGGAGCTGTGAGGCTGCGGTGCTAACCAATGCGCCAATGTTCCCCCCCCCCCCCCCCCCCCGCAGTGTGTGCCTTTGTTACTTGGTGTCAGTGTGTGCCTGTGTTACTGGGCATCAGTGTATGTCTTTGTGACTTGGTG
This sequence comes from Heterodontus francisci, assembly GCF_036365525.1. Classification (NCBI taxonomy): domain Eukaryota; kingdom Metazoa; phylum Chordata; class Chondrichthyes; order Heterodontiformes; family Heterodontidae; genus Heterodontus; species Heterodontus francisci. The sequence goes on along the minus strand of NW_027140867.1, from coordinate 7,513,427 downwards.
TCAGTGTCTGTCTTCTTTACTGGGAGTCAGTGTGTGTTTGTTTGTGTTCGTGGGTATCAGTGTATGTCTTTGTGACTTGGTATCAGTGTATGTCTTTGTTACTGGGTGTCAGTGTGTGTCTGTGTTACTTGGTGTAAGTGTATGTCTTTGTTACTTGGTGTCCGTGTGTGTCTGTGTTACTTGGTGTCAGTGTATGTCTTCGTTACTTGGTGTCAGTGTATGTCTTTGTTACTTGGTGTAAGTGTGTGTCTGTGTTACTGGGTATCAGTGTCTGTCTTTGATACTTGGTGTATGTGTGTGCCTGTGTTACAGGGTATCAGTGCATGTCTTTGTTACTTGGTGTCAGTGTATGTCTGTGTTACTTGGTGTAAGTGTGCGTCTGTGTTAATGGGTATCATGGATGCCTTTGTTACTTGGTGTCAGTGTATGTCAAAATACTTGGCGTAAGTGGGTGTCTTTGTTACTTGGTGTAATTGTCTGTCTTTGTTACTTGGTGTAAGTGTACGTCTTTGTTACCTGGTGTAATGGTATGTCTTTGTTACTTGGTGTCAGTGTGTGTCTGTGTCACTGGGTATCAGTATATGTCTTTGTGACTTGGTATCAGTGTATGTCTTTGCGACTTGGTGTCAGTGTAAGTCTTTGTTACTGGGTGTCAGTGTGTGACTGTGTTAGTTGGTGTCAGTGTATGTCTTTGTTACTTGGTGTAAGTGTGTGTCTGTGTTACTGTGTATCAGTGTCTGTCTTTCTTACTTGGTGTAAGTGTGTGTCTGTGTTACTGGGTATCAGTGTATGTCTTTTTTACTTGGTGTCAGTGTATGTCTGTGTTACTTGGTGTAATTGTGTGTCTGTGTTACTGGGTGTCAGTGTGTGTCTGTGTTACTTGGTGTAAGTGTGTGTCTTTGTTACTTGGTGTCCGTGTGTGTCTGTGTGACTTGGTGTAAGTTTGTGTCTTTGTTACTTGGTGTAATTTTATGTCTTTGTTACTTGGTGTCAGTGTATGTCTTTGTTACTTGGTGTAAGTGTGTGTCTGTGTTACTGGGCATCAGTGTATGTCTTTTGTACTTGGTGTCAGTGTTTGTCTGTGTTACTTGGTGTAATTGTCTGTCTGTGTTACTGGGTGTCAGTGTGTGTCTGTGTTACTTGGTGTAAGTGTGTGTCTTTGTTACTTGGTGTCCGTGTGTGTCTGTGTGATTTGGTGTAAGTGTGTGTCTGTGTTACTTTGTGTAGTTCTATGTCTTTGTTACTTGGTGTCAGTGTATGTCTGTGTTACTTGGTGTAAGTGTGTTTCTTTGTTACTTGGTGTAATTTTATGTCTTTGTTACTTGGTGTCAGTGTATGTCTGTGTTACATGGTGTAAGTGTATGTCTTTGTTATTTGGTGTAAGTTTGTGTCTGTGTTACATGGTGTCAGTGTGTGTCTGTGTTCCTGGGTATCAGTGTATGTCTTTGTTGCTTGGTGTCAGTGTATGTATGTGTTACTTGGTGTAAGTGTGTGTCTGTGTTACTGGGTAGCAGTGTATGTCTTTGTTACTTGGTGTCTGTGTATGTCGGTGTTGCTTGTTGTAAGTGTGTGTCTGTGTTACCGGGTGTCAGTATCTGTCTTTGTTACTTGGTGTAAGTGTGTGTCTGTGTTACTGGGTATCAGTGTATATCTTTTTTACTTGGTGTCAGTGTTTGTCTGTGTTACTTGGTGTAATTGTGTGTCTGTGTTACTGGGTGTCAGTGTGTGTCTGAGTTACTTGGTGTAAGTGTGTGATTTTGTTACTTGGTGTCCGTGTGTGTCTGTGTGACTTGGTGTAAGTGTGTGTCTGTGTTACTTTGTGTAATTCTATGTCTTTGTTACTTGGTGTCAGTGTATGTCTGTGTTCCTTGGTGTAAGTGTGTGTCTTTCTTACTTGGTGTAATTTTATGTCTTTGTTATTTGGTGTCAGTGTATGTCTGTGTTACTTGGTGTATGTGTATGTCTTTGTTACTTGGTGTAAGTGTGTGTCTGTGTTACATGGTGTCAGTGTGTGTCTGTGTTACTGGATATCAGTGTATGTCTTTGTTACTTGGTGTCAGTGTATGTCTGTGTTGCTTGGTGTAAGTGTGTGTCTGTGTTACTGGGTATCAGTGTCTGTCTTTGTTACTTGGTGCAAGTGTGTGTCTGTGTTACTGGGTATCAGTGTATGTCTGTGTTACTGGGTGTCCGTGTGTGTCTGTGTTTCTGGGTGTCTGTGTATGTCTTTGTTACTGGGTGTCAGTGCATGTTTTTGTAACTTGGTATAAGTCTGTGTCTGTGTTACTGGGTATCAGTGTATGTCTTTGTGACTTGGTATCAGTGTATGTCTTTGTTACTGGGTGTCAGTGTGTGTCTGTGTTACTGGGTATCAGTATATGTCTTTGTGACTTGGTATCAGTGTATGTCATTGTTACTGGGTGTCAGTGTGTGTCTGTGTTACTTGGTGTAAGTGTATGTCTTTGTTACTTGTTGTAAGTGTGTGTCTGTGTTACTGGGTGTCAGTGTATGTCTTTGTTACTTGGTGTCAGTGTATGTCTTTGTTACTTGGTGTAAGTGTGTGTCTGTGTTACTGGGTATCAGTGTCTGTCTTTGTTACTTGGTGTAAGTGTGTGCCTGTGTTACAGGGTATCAGTGCATGTCTTTGCTACTTGGTGTCAGTGTATGTCTGTGTTACTTGGTGTAAGTGTGTGTCTGTGTTAATGGGTATCATGTATGCCTTTGTTACTTGGTGTCAGTGTATGTCAAATTACTTGGTGTAACTGGGTGTCTTTGTTACTTGGTGTAATTGTCTGTCTTTGTTACTTGGTTTAAGTATATGTTTTTGTTACTTGGTGTCAGTGTATGTCTTTGTTACTTGGTGTCAGTGTGTGTCTGTGTTACTGGGTATCAGTATATGTCTTTGTGACTTGGTATCAGTGTATGTCTTTGTGACTTGGTGTCAGTGTATGTCTTTGTTACTGGGTGTCATTGTGTGACTGTGTTAGTTGGTGTCAGTGTATGTCTTTGTTACTTGGTGTAAGTGTGTGTCTGTGTTACTGGGTATCAGTGTCTGTCTTTGTTACTTGGTGTAAGTGTGTGTCTTTGTTACTTGGTGTAATTGTATGTCTTTGTTACTTGGTGGCAGTGTCTGTCTGTGTTAATTGGTGTTAGTGTATGTCTCTGTTACTTGGTGCAAGTGTGTGTCTGTGTTACTTGGTGTAAGTGTGTGTCTGTGTTCCTGGGTATCAGTGTATGTCTTTGTTACTAGGTGTCAGTATATGTCTGTGTTACTTGGTGTAAGTGTATGTCTGTGTTACTGGGTATCAGTGTATGTCCTTGTTACTTGGTGTCAGTGTATGTCTTTGTTACTGGGTGTCAGTGTATGTCTTTGTTACTTGTTGTAAGTGTATGTCTGTGTTACTGGTTATCTGTGTATGTCTTTGTTACTTGGTGTCAGTGTATGTCAAAATACTTGGTGTAGGTGTATGTCTTTGTTACTTGGTGTAATTGTCTGTCTTTGTTACTTGGTGTCAGTGTATGTCTGTGTTACTTGGTGTAAATGTGTGTCTGTGTTCCTGGGTATCAGTGTATGTCTTTGTTACTTGGTGTCAGTATATGTCTGTGTTACTTGGTGTAAGTTTGTGTCTGTGTTACTGGGTATCAGTGTATGTCTCTGTTACTTGGTGTCAGTGTGTGTCTGTGTTACTTGGTGTAAGTGTCTGTCTTTGTTACTTGGTTTCCGTGTGTGTCTGTGTGACTTGGTGTAAGCGTGTGTCTGTGTTACTTGGTGTAATTGTATGTCTTTGTTACTTGGTGTCAGTGTATGTCTGTGTTACTTGGTGTAAGTGTGTGTCTTTGTTACTTGGTGTAATTGTATCTCTTTGTTACTTGGTGTCAGTGTATGTCTGTGTTGCTTGCTGCAAGTGTGTGTCTCTGTTACTGGGTATCAGTGTCTGTCTTTGTTACTTGCTGTAAGTGTGTGTCTGTTTTACTGGGTGTCAGTGTATGTCTTTGTTACTTGGTGTCAGTGTATGTCTGTCTTACTTGGTGTAAGTGTGTGTCTGTGTTACTGGGTGTCAGTGTGTGTCTGTGTTACTTGGTGTAAGTGTGTGTCTTTATTACTTGGTGTCAGTGTGTGTCTGTGTGACTTGGTGTAAGTGTGTGTCTGTGTTACTTGGTGTAATTGTATGTCTTTGTTACTAGGTGCAAGTGTGTGTCTGTGTTACTTGGTTTCAGTGTGTGTCTGTGTTCCTGGGTATCAGTGTATGTCTTTGTTACTTGGTGTCAGTGCATGTCTGTGTTACTTGGTGTAAGTGTGTGTCTGTGTTACTGGGTATTAGTGCATGTCTTTGTTACTTGGTGTCAGTGTATGTCTGTGTTGCTTGGTGTAAGTGTGTGTCTGTGTTACTGGGTATCAGTGTCTGTCTTTGTTACTTGGTGTAAGTGTGTGTCTTTGTTACTTGGTGTAAGTGTGTGTCTTTGTTACTTGGTTTAATTGTATGTCTTTGTTACTTGGTGTCAGTGTATGTCTGTGTTACTTGGTGTAAGTGTATGTCTTTGTTACTTGGTGTCAGTGTATGTCTGTGTTACTTGGTGCAAGTGTGCGTCTGTGTTACAGGGTATCAGTGTATGTCTTTGTTACTTGGTGTCAGTGTATGTCTGTGCTGCTTGGTGTAAGTGTGTGTCTGTGTTACTGGGTATCAGTGTCTGTCTTTGTTACTTGGTGTAATTGTGTGTCTGTGTTACTGGGTATCAGTGTATGTCTTTGTTACTTGTTGTCAGTGTATGTCTGTGTTACTTGGTGTAAGTGTGTGTCTTTGTTACTTGGTGTCAGTGTGTGTCTGTGTGACTTGCTGTAAGTGTGTGTCTGTGTTACTTGGTGAAATTGTATGTCTTTGTTACTTGGTGTAAGTGTGTGTCTGTGTTACTTGGGGTAAGAGTGTGTCTGTGTTCCTGGGTATCAGTGTGTGTCTTTGTTACTTGGTGTCAGTGCATGTCTGTGTTACTTGGTGTAAGTGTGTGTCTGTGTTACTGGGTATCAGTGTATGTCTTTGTTACTTGGTGTCAGTGTATGTCTGTGTTGCTTGGTGTAAGTGTGTGTCTGTGTTACTTGGTGTCTGTGTATGTCTGCGTTACCTGGTGTCAGTGTGTTTGTTTGTGTTACTGGGTGTCAGTTTGTGTCTGTGTTCCTTGGTGTAAGTTTGTGTCTTTGTTACTTGGTGTCCGTGTGTGTCTGCGTTACTGGGTGTCAGTGTATGTCTTTGTTACTGGATGTCAGTGTCTGTCTGTGTTACTTGGTGTAAGTGTATGTCTGTGTTACTGGGTATCAATGTATGTCTTTGTGACTTGGTGTCAGTGTATGTCTTTGTTACTGGGTGTCAGTGTGTGTCTTTGTGACTTGGTGTCAGTGTGTGTCTTTGTTACTTGGTGTAAGTGTGTGTCTGCGTTAATGGGTATCAGTGTATGTCTTTGTTATTTGGTGTCAGTGTATGTCAAAATACTTGGTGTAAGTGTATGTCTTTGTTACTTGGTGTAATTGTCTGTCTTTTTACTTGGTGTCAGTATGTGTCTTTGTTACTTGGTGTCAGTGTATGTCTTTGTTACTTGGTGTCAGTGTATGTCTGTGTTGCTTGGTGTAAGTGTGTGTCTGTGTTACTGGGTATCAGTGTCTGCCTTGTTACTTGGTCTAAGTGTGTGTCTGTGTTACTGGGTATCAGTGTATGTCTGTGTTACTGGGTGTCAGTGTGTGTCTGTGTTACTTGGTGTAAGTGCGTGTCTTTGTTACTTTGTGTCCTTGTGTGTCTGTGTTACTGGGTGTCAGTGTATGTGTTTGTTACTGGGTGTCAGTGCATGTCTTTGTTACTTGGTGTAAGTGTGTGTCTGTGTTACTGGGTATCTGTGTCTGTCTTTGTTACTTGGTGTAAGTGTATGTCTGTGTTACTGGGTATCAGTGGATGTCTTTGTTACTTGGTGTCAGTGTATGTCTGTGTTTCTTGGTGTAAGTGTGTGTCTGTGTTACTGGGTATCAGTGTATGTCTTTGTGACTTGGTATCTGTATATGCCTTTGTTACTGGGTGTCAGTGTGTGTCTTTGTGACTTGGTGTCAGTGTATGTCTTTGTTACTTGGTGTAAGTGTGTGTCTGTGTTACTGGGTATCAGTGTATGTCTTTGTTACTTGGTGTCAGTGTATGTCAAAATACTTGGTGAAAGTGTATGTCTTTGTTACTTGGTGTAATTGTCTGTCTTTGTTAGTTGGTGTAAGTATATGTCTTTGTTACTTGGTGTCAGTGTATGTCTTTGCTACTTGGTGTCAGTGTATGTCTTTGTGACTTGGTGTCAGTGTATGTCTGTGTTACTGTTTATTAGTGCTTCTCTGTGTAACTGGGTGTCAGTGTGTGTTTGTTTGTGTTACTGGGTGTCAGTGTATGTCTTTGTTACTTGGTGTAAGTGTGTGTCTGTGTTACTGGGTGTCAGTGTCTGTCTTTGTGACTTGGTGTCTGTGCATGTCTGTGTTACTGTTTATTAGTGCTTCTCTGTGTTACTGGGTGTCAGTGTGTGTTTGTTTGTGTTACTTGGTGTCAGTGTATGTCTTTGTTACTTGGTGTATGTGAGTGTCTTTGATACTTGGTGTAATTGTATGTCTTTGTTACTTGGTGTCAGTGTATGTCTGTGTTACGTGGTGTAAGTGTATGTCTTTGTTACTCGGTGTAAGTGTGTGTCTGTGTTACTTGGTGTAAGTGTGTGTCTGTGTTACTGGATATCTGTGTATGTCTTTGTTACTTGTTGTCAGTGTATGTCTGTGTTACTTGGTATAAGTGTGTGTCTGTGTTACTGGGTGTCAATGTGTGTCTGTGTTACTTGGTGTAAGTGTGTGTCTTTGTTACTTGGTGTCCGTGTGTGTCTCTGTTACTGGGTGTCAGTGCATGTCTTTGTTACTTTGTGTCAGTGCATATCTGTGTTACTTGGTGTAAGTGTGTGTCTTTGTTACTTGGTGTATTTGTATGTCTTTGTTACTTGGTGTAAGTGTGTGTCTGTGTTACTTGGTGTAGGTGTGTGTCTGTGTTCCTGGGTATCAGTGTATGTCTTTGTTACTTGGTGTCAGTGTATGTCTGTGTTACTTGGTGTAAGTGTGTGCCTGTGTTACTGGGTAACACTGTATGTCTTGGTTACTTTGTGTCATTGTATGTTTGCGTTGCTTGGTGTAAGTGTGTATCTATGTTACTTGGTGTAAGTATGTGTCTGTGTTACTGGGTGTCAGAGTGCGTCTGTGTTCCTTGGTGCTAGTGTGTGTCGTTGTTGCTTGGTGTCCGTGTGTGTCTGTGTTTCTGGGTGTCTGTGTATGTCTTTGTTACTGGGTGTCAGTGCATGTTTTTGTAACTTGGTGTAAGTCTGTGTCTGTGTTTCTGGGTATCAGTGTCTGTCTTTGTTACTTGGTGTAAGAGTGTGTCTGTGTTACACGGTATCAGTGTGTGTCTGTGTCCCTTGGTGCTAGTGTGTGTCGTTGTTACTTGGTGTCCGTGTGTGTCTGTGTTACTGGGTGTCTGTGTATGTCTTTGTTACTGGGTGTCAGTGTATGTTTTTGTTACTTGGTGTAAGTCTGTGTCTGTGTTACTGGGTATCAGTGTCTGTATTTGTTACTTGGTGTCAGTGTATGTCTTTGTTACTTGGTTTAAGTGTGTGTCTGTGTTACTGGTTGTCAGTGTATGTCTTTGTGACTTGGTGTCAGTGTATGTCTTTGTTTCTGGGTGTCAGTGTGTGTCTTTGTGACTTGGTGTCAGTGTATGTCTTTGTTACTTGTTGTAAGTGTGTGTCTGTGTTACTGGGTATCAGTGTATGTCTTTGTTACTGGGTGTCAGTGTTTGTCTTGGTTACTTGGTGTCATTGTATGTCTGTGTTGCTTGGTGTAAGTGTGTGTCTGTGTTACTGGGTGTCAGTGTGTGTCTGTGTCCCTTGGTGCTAATGTGTGTCGTTGTTACTTGGTTTCCGTGTGTGTCTGTGTTACTGGTTGTCTGTGTACGTCTTTGTTTCTGGGTGTCAGTGTATGTTTTTGTTACTTGGTGTAAGTCTGTGTCTGTGTTACTGGGTATCAGTGTCTGTCTTTTTTACTTGGTGTCAGTGTTTGTCTTTGTTACTTGGTTGAAGTGTGTGTCTGTGTTACTGGTTGTCAGTGTATGTCTTTGTGACTTGGTGTCAGTGTATGTCTTTCTTACTGGGTGTCAGTGTGTGTCTTTGTGAATTGGTGTCAGTGTATGTCTTTGTTACTTGTTGTAAGTGTGTGTCTGTGTTACTGGGTATCAGTGTATGTCTTTGTTACTTGGTGTCAGTGCATGTCAAAGTACTTGGTGTAAGTGTATGACTTTATTCGTTGGTGTAAAACCCTGTCTTTGTTAGTTGGTGTATTTGTATCACTGTGTTACTGGGTATCAGTGTATGTCTGTGTTACTGGGTATCAGTGTATGTCTTTGTGACTTGGTGTCATTGCATGTCTGTGTTGCTTGGTGTAAATGTGTGTCTCTGTTACTGGGTGTCAGTGTGTGTCTGTGTTACTCAGTGTAAGTGTGTGTCCTTGTTACTTGGTGTCCGTGTGTGTCTGTGTTACTGGGTGTCAGTGTATGTCTTTGTTACTGGGTGTCAGTGTATGTCTTTGTTACTTGGTGTAAGTGTGTGTCTGTGTTACTGGGTATCAGTGTCTGTCTTTGTTACTTGGTGTAAGTGTGTGTCTGTGTTACACGGTATCAATGTATGTCTTTGTTACTTGGTGTCAGTGTATGTCTTTGTTACTTGGTGCAAGTGTGTGTCTGTGTTACTGGGTGTCAGTGTATGTCTTTGTGACTTGGTGTCAGTGTATGTCTTTGTTACTGGGTGACAGTGTGTGTCTTTGTGACTTGGTGTCAGTATATGTCTTTGTTACTTGATGTAAGTGTGCGGCTGTGTTACTGGGTATCAGTGTATGTCTTTGTTACATGGTGTCAGTGTATGTCAATCTACTTGGTGTAAGTGTGTGTCTTTGTGTCTTGGTGTAATTGACTGCCTTTGTTACTTGGTGTAAGTGTATCACTGTGTTACTGGGTATCAGTGTATGTCTTTGTGACTTGGTGTCAGTGTGTGTCTGTGTTACTGGGTATCAGTGTATGTCTTTGTTACTTGGTGTCAGTGCATGTAAAAGTACTTGGTGTAAGTGTATGACTTTATTCGTTGGTGTAACTCCCTGTCTTTGTTACTTGGTGTAATTGTATCACTGTGTTACTGGGTATCAGTGTATGTGTGTGTTACTGGGTATCAGTGTATGTCTTTGTGACTTGGTGTCATTGCATGTCTGTGTTGCTTGGTGTAAATGTGTGTCTCTGTTACTGGGTGTCAGTGTGTGTCTGTGTTACTCAGTGTAAGTGTGTGTCCTTGTTACTTGGTGTCCGTGTGTGTCTGTGTTACTGGGTGTCAGTGTATGTCTTTGTTACTGGGTGTCAGTGTATGTCTTTGTTACTTGGTGTAAGTGTGTGTCTGTGTTACTGGGTATCAGTGTCTGTCTTTGTTACTTGGTGTAAGTGTGTGTCTGTGTTACACGGTATCAATGTATGTCTTTGTTACTTGGTGTCAGTGTATGTCTTTGTTACTTGGTGCAAGTGTGTGTCTGTGTTACTGGGTGTCAGTGTATGTCTTTGTGACTTGGTGTCAGTGTATGTCTTTGTTACTGGGTGACAGTGTGTGTCTTTGTGACTTGGTGTCAGTATATGTCTTTGTTACTTGATGTAAGTGTGCGGCTGTGTTACTGGGTATCAGTGTATGTCTTTGTTACATGGTGTCAGTGTATGTCAATATACTTGGTGTAAGTGTGTGTCTTTGTGTCTTGGTGTAATTGACTGCCTTTGTTACTTGGTGTAAGTGTACCACTGTGTTACTGGGTATCAGTGTATGTCTTTGTGACTTGGTGTCAGTGTGTGTCTGTGTTACTGGGTATCAGTGTATGTCTTTGTGACTTGGTATCAGTGTATGTCTTTGTTACTGGTGTCAGTGTGTGTCTGTGTTACTGGGTGTAAGTGTATGTCTTTGTGACTTGGTGTCAGTGTATGTCTTTGTTACTGGGTGTCAGTGTGTGTCTTTGTGACTTGGTGTCAGTGTCTGTCTTTGTTACTTGTTGTAAGTGTGTGTCTGTGCTACTGGGTATCAGTGTATGTCTTTGTTACTTGGTGTCAGGGTATGTCAAAATACTTGGTGTAAGTGTATGTCTTTGTTACTTGGTGTCAGTGTGTGTCTGTGTTACTGGGTATCAGTGTATGTCTTTGTGACTTGGTATCAGTGTATGTCTTTGTTACTGGGTGTCAGTGTATGTCTGTTACTGGGTATCAGTGTATGTCTTTGTGACTTGGTATCAGTGTATGTCTATGTTACTTGGTGTCAGTGTATGTCTTTGTTACTGTTTGTCAGTGTTTCTCTGTGTTGCTGGGTGTCAGTGTGTGTCTGTGACACTAGGTGTCATTAAATAGTTTTGTTTAGAGATGCAGCACTCTGTGCCGACCATCAACCACCCATTTATACTAATCCTACACTAATCCCGTATTCCTATCACATCCCCACCTATCCCTATATATTTCCCTACCACCTACCTATACTCGGGGCAATTTATGATGGCCAATTAACCTATCAACCTGCAAGTCTTTGGCATGTGGGAGGAAACCGGAGCAACTGGAGGAAACACACGCAGACACTGGGAGAACTTGCAAACTCCGCACAAGCAGTACCCTGAATCGAACCCGGGTCCCTGGAGCTGTGAGGCTGCGGTGCTAACCAATGCGCCAATGTGCCCCCCCCCCGCAGTGTGTGCCTTTGTTACTTGGTGTCAGTGTGTGTCTGTCTTACTGGGCATCAGTGTATGTCTTTGTGACTTGGTATCAGTGTATGTCTTTGTTACTGGGTGTCAGTGTGTTTCTGTGTTACTTGGTGTAAATGTGTGTCTTTGTTACTTGCTGTCCGTGTGTGTCTGTGTTACTGGGTGTCAGTGTATGCCTTTGTTACTTGGTGTAAGTGTCCGTCTTTGTTACTTGGTTTAAGTGTGAGTCTGTGTTACAGGGTATCAGTGCATGTCTTTGTTACTTGGTGTAAGTGTGTGTCTGTGTTACTGGGTGTCAGTGCATGTCTTTTTTACTTGGTGTCAGTGTATATCTGTGTTACTTGTTGTAAGTGTGTGTCTTTGTTACTTGGTGTAATTGAATGTCTTTGTTACTTGTTGTCAGTGTATGTCTGTGTTACTTGGTGTAAGTGTATGTCTTTGTTTCTTGGTGTAAGTGTGTATCTGTGTTACTGGGTGTCATTGTATGTCTGTGTTACTTGGTGTCAGTGTATGTCTTTGATACTTGGTGTCAGTGTATGTCTGTGTTACTTGGTGTTAGTGTATGTCTTTGTTACTTGGTGCAAGTGTGTGTCTGTGTTACTTGGTGTAAGTGTGTGTCTGTGTTCCTGGGTATCAGTGTATGTCTTTGTTACTTGTTGTCAGTGTATGTCTGTGTTACTTGGTGTAAGTGTATGTCTTTGTTTCTTGGTGTAAGTGTGTATCTGTGTTACTGGGTGTCAGTGTATGTCTGTGTTACTTGGTGTCAGTGTATGTCTTTGTTACTGGGTGTCAGTGTGTGTCTTTGTGACTTGGTGTCAGTGTATGACTTTGTTACTTGGTGTAAGTGTGTGTCTTTGTTACTGGGTATCAGTGTATGTCTTTGTTACTTGGTGTCAATGTATCTCAAAATATTTGCTGCAAGTGGATGTCTTTGTTACTTGGTGTAATTGTCTGTCTTTGTTACTTGGTGTAAGTGTATGTCTTTGATACTTGGTGTCAGTGTATGTCTGTGTTACTTGGTGTTGTGTATGTCTTTGTTACTTGGTGCAAGTGTGTGTCTGTGTTACTTGGTGTAAGTGTGTGTCTGTGTTCCTGGGTATCAGTGTATGTCTTTGTTACTTGGTGTCAGTGTATGTCTGTGCTACTTGGTGTAAGTGTGTGTCTGTGTTACTGGGTATCAGTGTATGTCTTTGTTACTTCTTGTCAGTGTATGTCTGCGTTACTTGTTGTAAATGTGTGTCTGTGTTACTGGGTGTCAGTGTGTGTCTGTGTTACTTGGTGTAAGTGTGTGTCTTTGTTACTGGGTGTCAGTGTATGTCTTTGTTACTTGGTGTCAGTGTATGTGTTTGTTACTTGGTGTAAATGTGTGTCTGTGTTACTGGGTATCAGTGCATGTCTTTGTTGCTTGGTGTAAATGTGTGTCTGTGTTACTGGGTATCAGTGTATGTCTTTGTGACTTGATGTCAGTGTATGTCTTTGTTACTGGGTGTCAGTGTGTGTCTTTGTGACTTGGTGTCTGTGTATGTCATTGTTACTTGGTGTAAGTGTGTGTCTGTGTTACTTGGTGTAAGTCTGTGTCTTTGTTACTTGGTGTCCGTGTGTGTCTGTGTTACTGGGTGTCAGTGTATGTCTTTGTTACTGGGTGTCAGTGTATGTCTTTGTTACCTGGTTTAAGTGTGTGTCTGTGTCACTGGGTATCAGTGTCTGTCTTTGTTACTTGGTGTAAGTGTGTGTCTGTGTTACTGGGTGTCAGTTTGTGTCTGTGTTACTTGGTGTAAGTCGGTGTCCTTGTTACTTGGTGTCTCTGTGTGTCTGTGTTACTGGGTGTCAGTGTATGTCTTTGTTACTGGGTGTCAGTGTGTGTCTTTGTGAATTGGTGTCGGTGTATGTCTTTGTTACAAGGTGTAAGTGTGTATCTGTGTTACTGGGTATCAGTGTATGTCTTTTTTACTTGGTGTCAGTGTATGTCTTTGTTACTTGGTGTCAGTGTGTGTCTGTGCTACTGGGTATTAGTGTATGTCTTTGTGACTTGGTATCAGTGTATGTCTTTGTGACTTGGTGTCAGTGTGTGTCTTTGTTACTGGGTGTCAGGGTGTGTTTGCGATATTTGGTGTCAGTGTATGTCTTTGTTACTGTTTATTAGTGTTTCTCTGTGTTGCTGGGTGCCAGTGTGTGTTTGTTTGTGTTACTGGGTGTCAGTGTATGTCTTTGTTACTTGGTGTAAGTGTGTGTCTGTGTTACTGGGAATCAGTGTCTGTCTTTGTTACTTGGTGTAAGTGTGTGTCTTTGTTACTTGGTGGAAGTGTATGTCTTTGTTACTTGGTGTAAGTGTGTGTCTGTGTTACTTGGTGTAAGTGTGTGCCTGTGTTCCTGGGTATCAGTGTATGTCTTTGTTACTTGGTGTCAGTGTATGTCTGTGTTACTTGGTGGAAGTGTGGGTCTGTGTTACTGGGTATCAGTGTATGTCTTTGTTCCTTGGTGTCAGTGTCTGACTTTGTTACTTGGTGCAAATGTGTGTCTTTGTTACTGGGTGTCAGTGTTTGTCTGTGTTACTTGGTGTAAGTGTGTGTCTTTGTTACTTGGTGTCCGTGTGTGTCTGTGTTACTGGGTGTCAGTGCATGTCTTTGTTACTTGGTGTCAGTGTATGTCAAAATACTTGGTGTAAGTGTATGTCTTTGTTACTTGGTGTCAGTGTGTGTCTGTGTTACTGGGTATCAGTGTATTTCTTTGTGACTTGGTATCATTGTATGTCTTTGTGACTTGGTGTCAGTGTATGTCTTTGTTACTGGGTGTCACTGTGTGTCTGCGATATTTGGTGTCAGTGCATGTCTTTGTTACTGTTTATTAGTGTTTCTCTGTGTTACTGGGTGTCAGTGTGTGTTTGTTTGTGTTACTGGGTGTCAGTGTATGTCTTTGTTACTTGGTGTAAGTGTGTGTCTGTGTTACTGGGTATCAGTGTCTGTCTTTGTTACTTGGTGTATGTGTGTGTCTTTGATACTTGGTGTAATTGTATGTCTTTGTTACTTGGTGTCAGTGTATGTCTGTGTTACGTGGTGTAAGTGTATGTCTTTGTTACTCGGTGTAAGTGTGTGTCTGTGTTACTTGGTGTAAGTGTGTGTCTGTGTTACTGGATATCTGTGTATGTCTTTGTTACTTGGTGTCATTGTATGTCTGTGTTACTTGGTATAAGTGTGTGTCTGTGTTACTGGGTGTCAGTGTGTGTCTGTGTTACTTGGTGTAAGTGTGTGTCTTTGTTACTTGGTGTCCGTGTGTGTCTCTGTTACTGGGTGTCAGTGCATGTCTTTGTTACTTTGTGGCAGTGCATATCTGTGTTACTTGGTGTAAGTGTGTGTCTGTGTTACTTGGTGTAAGTGTGTGTCTGTGTTCCTGGGTATCAGTGTATGTCTTTGTTACTTGGTGTCAGTGTATGTCTGTGTTACTTGGTGTAAGTGTATTTCTGTGTTACTGGGTATCAGTGTATGTCTTGGTTACTTTGTGTCATTGTATGTTTGCGTTGCTTGGTGTAAGTGTGTGTCTGTGTTACTTGGTCTAAGTATTTGTCTGTGTTACTGGGTGTCAGTGTGTGTCTTTGTTACTTGCTGTCCGTGTGTGTCTGTGTTACTGGGTGTCAGTGTATGTCTTTGTTACTTGGTGTCAGTGTATGTGTTTGTTACTTGGTGTAAGTGTGTGTCTGTGTTACTGGGTATCAGTGCATGTCTTTGTTGTTTGGTGTAAATGTGTGTCTGTGTTACTGGGTATCAGTGTATGTCTTTGTGACTTGATGTCAGTGTATGTCTTTGTTACTGGGTGTCAGTGTGTGTCTTTGTGACTTGGTGTCTGTGTATGTCATTGTTACTTGGTGTAAGTGTGTTTCTGTGTTACTGGGTATCAGTGTATGTCTTTGTTACTTGGTGTAAGTGTGTGTCTGTGTTACTGGGTGTCAGTTTGTGTCTGTGTTACTTGGTGTAAGTCTGTGTCTTTGTTACTTGGTGTCCGTGTGCGTCTGTGTTACTGGGTGTCAGTGTATGTTTTTGTTACTGGGTGTCAGTGTATGTCTTTGTTACCTGGCGTAAGTGTGTGTCTGGGTTACTGGGTATCAGTGTCTGTCTTTGTTACTTGGTGTAAGTGTGTGTCTGTGTTACTGGGTGTCAGTTTGTGTCTGTGTAACTTGGTGTAAGTCGGTGTCATTGTTACTTGGTGTCTCTGTGTGTCTGTGTTACTGGGTGTCAGTGTATGTCTTTGTTACTGGGTGTCAGTGTGTGTCTTTGTGAATTGTTGTCACTGTATGTCTTTGTTACAAGGTGTAAGGGTGTATCTGTGTTACTGGGTATCAGTGTATGTCTTTTTTACTTGGTGTCAGTGTATGTCTTTGTTACTTGGTGTCAGTGTGTGTCTGTGCTACTGGGTATTAGTGTATGTCTTTGTGACTTGGTATCAGTGTATGTCTTTGTGACTTGGTGTCAGTGTATGTCTTTGTTACTGGGTGTCAGGGTGTGTTTGCGATATTTGGTGTCAGTGTATGTCTTTGTTACTGTTTATTAGTGTTTCTCTGTGTTGCTGGGTGCCAGTGTGTGTTTGTTTGTGTTACTGGGTGTCAGTGTATGTCTTTGTTACTTGGTGTAAGTGTGTGTCTGTGTTACTGGGAATCAGTGTCTGTCTTTGTGAATTGGTGTAAGTGTGTGTCTTTGTTACTTGGTGGAAGTGTATGTCTTTGTTACTTGGTGTAAGTGTGTGTCTGTGTTACTTGGTGTAAGTGTGTGTCTGTGTTCCTGGGTATCAGTGTATGTCTTTGTTACTTGGTGTCAGTGTATGTCTGTGTTACTTGGTGTAAGTGTGGGTCTGTGTTACTGGGTATCAGTGTATGTCTTTGTTCCTTGGTGTCAGTGTCTGACTTTGTTACTTGGTGCAAATGTGTGTCTTTGTTACTGGGTGTCAGTGTTTGTCTGTGTTACTTGGTGTAAGTGTGTGTCTTTGTTACTTGGTGTCCGTGTGTGTCTGTGTTACTGGGTGTCAGTGTATGTCTTTGTGACTTGGTATCATTGTATGTCTTTGTTACTTGGTGTCAGTGTATGTCAAAATACTTGGTGTAAGTGTATGTCTTTGTTACTTGGTGTCAGTGTGTGTCTGTGTTACTGGGTATCAGTGTATGTCTTTGTGACTTGGTATCATTGTATGTCTTTGTGACTTGGTGTCAGTGTATGTCTTTGTTACTGGGTGTCACTGTGTGTCTGCGATATTTGGTGTCAGTGCATGTCTTTGTTACTGTTTATTAGTGTTTCTCTGTGTTACTGGGTGTCAGTGTATGTCTTTGTTACTTGGTGTAAGTGTGTGTTTGTGTTACTGGGTATCAGTGTCTGTCTTTGTTACTTGGTGTATGTGTGTGTCTTTGATACTTGGTGTAATTGTATGTCTTTGTTACTTGGTGTCAGTGTATGTCTGTGTTACGTGGTGTAAGTGTATGTCTTTGTTACTCTGTGTAAGTGCGTGTCTGTGTTACTTGGTGTAAGTGTGTGTCTGTGTTACTGGATATCTGTGTATGTCTTTGTTACTTGGTGTCATTGTATGTCTGTGTTACTTGGTATAAGTGTGTGTCTGTGTTACTGGGTGTCAGTGTGTGTCTGTGTTACTTGGTGTAAGTGTGTGTCTTTGTTACTTGGTGTCCGTGTGTGTCTCTGTTACTGGGTGTCAGTGCATGTCTTTGTTACTTTGTGTCAGTGCATATCTGTGTTACTTGGTGTAAGTGTGTGTCTTTGTTACTTGGTGTATTTGTATGTCTTTGTTACTTGGTGTAAGTGTGTGTCTGTGTTACTTGGTGTAAGTGTGTGTCTGTGTTCCTGGGTATCAGTGTATGTCTTTGTTACTTGGTGTCAGTGTATGTCTGTGTTACTTGGTGTAAGTGTGTGTCTGTGTTACTGGTTATCAGTGTATGTCTTGGTTACTTTGTGTCATTGTATGTTTGCGTTGCTTGGTGTAAGTGTGTGTCTGTGTTACTTGGTGTAAGTATGTGTCTGTGTTACTGGGTGTCAGTGTGTGTCTGTGTTCCTTGGTGCTAGTGTGTGTCGTTGTTGCTTGGTGTCCGTGTGTGTCTGTGTTTCTGGGTGGCTGTGTATGTCTTTGTTATTGGGTATCAGTGCATGTTTTTGTTACTTGGTGTAAGTCTGTGTCTGTGTTACTGGGTATCAGTGTCTGTCTTTGTTACTTGGTGTAAGAGTGTGTCTGTGTTACACGGTATCAGTGTGTGTCTGTGTCCCTTGGTGCTAGTGTGTGTCGTTGTTACTTGGTGTCCGTGTGTGTCTGTGTTACTGGGTGTCTGTGTATGTCTTTGTTACTGGGTGTCAGTGTATGTCTTTGTTACTTGGTTTAAGTGTGTGTCTGTGTTACTGGTTGTCAGTGTATGTCTTTGTGACTTGGTGTCAGTGTATGTCTTTGTTTCTGGGTGTCAGTGTGTGTCTTTGTGACTTGGTGTCAGTGTATGTCTTTGTTACTTGTTGTAAGTGTGTGTCTGTGTTACTGGGTATCAGTGTATGTCTTTGTTACTGGGTGTCAGTGTTTGTCTTGGTTACTTGGTGTCATTGTATGTCTGAGTTGTTTGGTGTAAGTGTGTGTCTGTGTTACTGGGTGTCAGTGTGTGTCTGTGTCCCTTGGTGCTAGCGTGTGTCGTTGTTACTTGGTGTCCGTGTGTGTCTGTGTTACTAGGTGTCTGTGTACCTCTTTGTTTCTGGGTTTCAGTGTATGTTTTTGTTACTTGGTGTAAGTCTGTGTCTGTGTTACTGGGTATCAGTGTCTGTCTTTGTTACTTGGTGTCAGTGTATGTCTTTGTTACTTGGATTAAGTGTGTGTCTGTGTTACTGGTTGTCAGTGTATGTCTTTGTGACTTGGTGTCAGTGTATGTCTTTCTTACTGGGTGTCAGTGTGTGTCTTTGTGAATTGGTGTCAGTGTATGTCTTTGTTACTTGTTGCAAGTGTGTGTCTGTGTTACTGGGTATCAGTGTATGTCTTTGTTACTGGGTGTCAGTGTTTGTCTTGGTTACTTGGTGTCATTGTATGTCTGTGTTGCTTGGTGTAAGTGTGTGTCTGTGTTACTGGGTGTCAGTGTGTGTCTGTGTCCCTTGGTGCTAGTGTGTGTCGTTGTTACTTGGTGTCCGTGTGTGTCTGTGTTACTGGTTGTCTGTGTACGTCTTTGTTTCTGGGTGTCAGTGTATGTTTTTGTTACTTGGTGTAAGTCTGTGTCTGTGTTACTGGGTATCAGTGTCTGTCTTTTTTACTTGGTGTCAGTGTATGTCTTTGTTACTTGTTGTAAGTGTGTGTCTGTGTTACTGGGTATCAGTGTATGTCTTTGTTACTGGGTGTCAGTGTTTGTCTTGGTTACTTGGTGTCATTGTATGTCTGTGTTGCTTGGTGTAAGTGTGTGTCTGTGTTACTGGGTGTCAGTGTGTGTCTGTGTCCCTTGGTGCTAGTGTGTGTCGTTGTTACTTGGTGTCCGTGTGTGTCTGTGTTACTGGTTGTCTGTGTACGTCTTTGTTTCTGGGTGTCAGTGTATGTTTTTGTTACTTGGTGTAAGTCTGTGTATGTGTTCCTGGGTATCAGTGTCTGTCTTTTTTACTTGGTGTCAGTGTTTGTCTTTGTTACTTGGTTTAAGTGTGTGTCTGTGTTACTGGCTGTCAGTGTATGTCTTTGTGACTTGGTGTCAGTGTATGTCTTTCTTACTGGGTGTCAGTGTGTGTCTTTGTGAATTGGTGTCAGTGTATGTCTTTGTTACTTGTTGTAAGTGTGTGTCTGTGTTACTGGGTATCAGTGTATGTCTTTGTTACTTGGTGTCAGTGCATGTCAAAGTACTTGGTGTAAGTGTATGACTTTATTCGTTGGTGTAACTCCCTGTCTTTGTTACTTGGTGTAATTGTATCACTGTGTTACTGGGTATCAGTGTATGTCTGTGTTACTGGGTATCAGTGTATGTCTTTGTGACTTGGTGTCATTGCATGTCTGTGTTGCTTGGTGTAAATGTGTGTCTCTGTTACTGGGTGTCAGTGTGTGTCTGTGTTACTTGGTGTAAGTGTGTGTCATTGTTACTTGGTGTCCGTGTGTGTCTGTGTTACTGGGTGTCAGTGTATGTCTTTGTTACTGGGTGTCAGTGTATGTCTTTGTTACTTGGTGTAAGTGTGTGTCTGTGTTACTGGGTATCAGTGTCTGTCTTTGTTACTTGGTGTAAGTGTGTGTCTGTGTTACACGGTATCAATGTTTGTCTTTGTTACTTGGTGTCAGTGTATGTCTTTGTTACTTGGTGCAAGTGTGTGTCTGTGTTACTGGGCGTCATGTATGTCTTTGTGACTTGGTGTCAGTGTATGTCTTTGTTACTGGGTGACAGTGTGTGTCTTTGTGACTTGGTGTCAGTATATGTCTTTGATACTTGTTGTAAGTGTGCGGCTGTGTTACTGGGTATCAGTGTATGTCTTTGTTACATGGTGTCAGTGTATGTCAATATACTTGGTGTAAGTGTGTGTCTTTGTGTCTTGGTGTAATTGACTGCCTTTGTTACTTGGTGTAAGTGCATCACTGTGTTACTGGGTATCAGTGTATGTCTATGTGACTTGGTGTCAGTGTGTGTCTGTGTTACTGGGTATCAGTGTATGTCTTTGTTACTTGGTGTAAGTGTGTGTCTGTGTTACTGGGTGTCAGTTTGTGTCTGTGTTACTTGGTGTCAGTCTGTGTCTTTGTTACTTGGTGTCCGTGTGTGTCTGTGTTACTGGGTGCCAGTGTATGTCTTTGTTACTGGGTGTCAGTGTATGTCTTTGTTATCTGGCGTAAGTGTGTGTCTGTGTTACTGGGTATCAGTGTCTGTCTTTGTTACTTGGTGTAAGTGTGTGTCTGTGTTACTGGGTGTCAGTTTGTGTCTGTGTTACTTGGTGTAAGTCGGTGTCCTTGTTACTTGGTGTCTCTGTGTGTCTGTGTTACTGGGTGTCAGTGTATGTCTTTGTTACTGGGTGGCAGTGCGTGTCTTTGTGAATTGGTGTCAGTGTATGTCTTTGTTACAAGGTGTAAGGGTGTATCTGTGTTACTGGGTATCAGTGTATGTCTTTTTTACTTGGTGTAAGTGTGTGACTGTGTTACTTGGTGTAAGTGTGTCTCTGTGTTACTGGGTGTCAGTGTGTGTTTGTTTGTGTTATTGGGTGTCAGTGTATGTCTTTGTTACTTGGTGTAAGTGTGTGTCTGTGTTACTTGGTGTAATTGTGTGTCTGTGTTCCTGGGTATCAGTGTATGTCTTTGTTACTTGGTGTCAGTGTATGTCTGTGTTACTTGGTGTAAGTGTGGGTCTGTGTTACTGGGTATCAGTATATGTCTTTGTTCCTTGGTGTCAGTGTCTGACTTTGTTACTTGGTGCAAATGTGTGTCTTTGTTACTGGGTGTCAGTGTTTGTCTGTGTTACTTGGTGTATGTGTGTGTCTTTGTTACTTGGTGTACGTGTGTGTCTGTGTTACTGGGTGTCAGTGAATGTCTTTGTTACTTGGTGTCAGTGTATGTCAAAATACTTGGTGTAAGTGTATGTCTTTGTTACTTGGTGTCATTGTGTGTCTGTGTTACTGGGTATCAGTGTATGTCTTTGTGACTTGGTATCATTGTATGTCTTTGTGACTTGGTGTCAGTGTATGTCTTTGTTACTGGGTGTCACTGTGTGTCTGCGATATTTGGTGTCAGTGCATGTCTTTGTTACTGTTTATTAGTGTTTCTCTGTTTTACTGGGTGTCAGTGTGTGTTTGTTTGTGTTACTGGGTGTCAGTGTATGTCTTTGTTACTTGGTGTAAGTGTGTGTCTGTGTTACTGGGTATCAGTGTCTCTCTTTGTTACTTGGTGTATGTGTGTGTCTTTGATACTTGGTGTAATTGTATGTCTTTGTTACTTGGTGTCAGTGTATGTCTGTGTTACGTGGTGTAAGTGTATGTCTTTGTTACTCGGTGTAAGTGTGTGTCTGTGTTACTTGGTGTAAGTGTGTGTCTGTGTTACTGGATATCTGTGTATGTCTTTGTTACTTGGTGTCATTGTATGTCTGTGTTACTTGGTATAAGTGTGTGTCTGTGTTACTGGGTGTCAGTGTGTGTCTGTGTTACTTGGTGTAAGTGTGTGTCTTTGTTACTTGGTGTCCGTGTGTGTCTCTGTTACTGGGTGTCAGTGCATGTCTTTGTTACTTTGTGTCAGTGCATATCTGTGTTACTTGGTGTAAGTGTGTGTCTTTGTTACTTGGTGTATTTGTATGTCTTTGTTACTTGGTGTAAGTGTGTGTCTGTGTTACTTGGTGTAAGTGTGTTTCTGTGTTCCTGGGTATCAGTGTATGTCTTTGTTACTTGGTGTCAGTGTATGTCTGTGTTACTTGGTGTAAGTGTGTGTCTGTGTTACTGGGTATCAGTGTATGTCTTGGTTACTTTGTGTCATTGTATGTTTGCGTTGCTTGGTGTAAGTGTGTGTCTGTGTTACTTGGTGTAAGTATGTGTCTGTGTTACTGGGTGTCAGTGTGTTTCTGTGTTACTTGGTGTAAATGTGTGTCTTTGTTACTTGCTGTCCATGTGTGTCTGTGTTACTGGGTGTCAGTGTATGCCTTTGTTACTTGGTGTCAGTGTATGACTTTGTTACTTGGTGTTAGTGTGAGTCTGTGTTACTGGGTATCAGTGCATGTCTTTGTTACTGGGTGTCAGTGTGTGTCTTTGTGACTTGGTGTCAGTGTATGTCTTTGTTACTTGGTGTAAGTGTGTGTCTGTGTTACTGGGTATCAGTGTATGTCTTTGTTACTTGGTGTCAGTGTATGTCAAAATACTTGGTGAAAGTGTATGTCTTTGTTACTTGGTGTAATTGTCTATCTTTGTTAGTTGGTGTAAGTATATGTCTTTGTTACTTGGTGTCAGTGTATGTCTTTGCTACTTGGTGTCAGTGTATGTCTTTGTGACTTGGTGTCAGTGTATGTCTGTGTTACTGTTTATTAGTGCTTCTCTGTGTAACTGGGTGTCAGTGTGTGTTTGTTTGTGTTACTGGGTGTCAGTGTATGTCTTTGTTACTTGGTGTAAGTGTGTGTCTGTGTTACTGGGTGTCAGTGTCTGTCTTTGTGACTTGGTGTCTGTGCATGTCTGTGTTACTGTTTATTAGTGCTTCTCTGTGTTACTGGGTGTCAGTGTGTGTTTGTTTGTGTTACTTGGTGTCAGTGTATGTCTTTGTTACTTGGTGTATGTGTGTGTCTTTGATACTTGGTGTAATTGTATGTCTTTGTTACTTGGTGTCAGTGTATGTCTGTGTTACGTGGTGTAAGTGTATGTATTTGTTACTCTGTGTAAGTCTGTGTCTGTGTTACTGGGTATCAGTGTCTGTCTTTTTTACTTGGTGTCAGTGTATGTCTTTGTTACTTGTTGTAAGTGTGTGTCTGTGTTACTGGGTATCAGTGTATCTCTTTGTTACTGGGTGTCAGTGTATGTTTTTGTTACTTGGTGTAAGTCTGTGTCTGTGTTACTGGGTATCAGTGTCTGTCTTTTTTACTTGGTGTCAGTGTATGTCTTTGTTACTTGTTGTAAGTGTGTGTCTGTGTTACTGGGTATCAGTGTCTGTCTTTGTTACTGGGTGTCAGTGTTTGTCTTGGTTACTTGGTGTCATTGTATGTCTGTGTTGCTTGGTGTAAGTGTGTGTCTGTGTTACTGGGTGTCAGTGTGTGTCTGTGTCCCTTGGTGCTAGTGTGTGTCGTTGTTACTTGGTGTCCGTGTGTGTCTGTGTTACTGGTTGTCTGTGTACGTCTTTGTTTCTGGGTGTCAGTGTATGTTTTTGTTACTTGGTGTAAGTCTGTGTCTGTGTTACTGGGTATCAGTGTCTGTCTTTTTTACTTGGTGTCAGTGTTTGTCTTTGTTACTTGGTTTAAGTGTGTGTCTGTGTTACTGGCTGTCAGTGTATGTCTTTGTGACTTGGTGTCAGTGTATGTCTTTCTTACTGGGTGTCAGTGTGTGTCTTTGTGAATTGGTGTCAGTGTATGTCTTTGTTACTTGTTGTAAGTGTGTGTCTGTGTTACTGGGTATCAGTGTATGTCTTTGTTACTTGGTGTCAGTGCATGTCAAAGTACTTGGTGTAAGTGTATGACTTTATTCGTTGGTGTAACTCCCTGTCTTTGTTACTTGGAGTAATTGTATCACTGTGTTACTGGGTATCAGTGTATGTCTGTGTTACTGGGTATCAGTGTATGTCTTTGTGACTTGGTGTCATTGCATGTCTGTGTTGCTTGGTGTAAATGTGTGTCTCTGTTACTGGGTGTCAGTGTATGTCTGTGTTACTTGGTGTAAGTGTGTGTCCTTGTTACTTGGTGTCCGTGTGTGTCTGTGTTACTGGGTGTCAGTGTATGTCTTTGTTACTGGGTGTCAGTGTATGTCTTTGTTACTTGGTGTAAGTGTGTGTCTGTGTTACTGGGTATCAGTGTCTGTCTTTGTTACTTGGTGTAAGTGTGTGTCTGTGTTACACGGTATCAATGTTTGTCTTTGTTACTTGGTGTCAGTGTATGTCTTTGTTACTTGGTGCAAGTGTGTGTCTGTGTTACTGGGCGTCAGTGTATGTCTTTGTGACTTGGTGTCAGTGTATGTCTTTGTTACTGGATGACAGTGTGTGTCTTTGTGACTTGGTGTCAGTATATGTCATTGTTACTTGTTGTAAGTGTGCGGCTGTGTTACTGGGTATCAGTGTATGTCTTTGTTACATGGTGTCAGTGTATGTCAATATACTTGGTGTAAGTGTGTGTCTTTGTGTCTTGGTGTAATTGACTGCCTTTGTTACTTGGTGTAAGTGTATCACTGTGTTACTGGGTATCAGTGTATGTCTATGTGACTTGGTGTCAGTGTGTGTCTGTGTTACTGGGTATCAGTGTATGTCTTTGTGACTTGGTATCAGTGTATGTCTTTGTTACTGGTGTCAGTGTGTGTCTGTGTTACTGGGTGTAAGTGTATGTCTTTGTGACTTGGTGTCAGTGTATGTCTTTGTTACTGGGTGTCAGTGTGTGTCTTTGTGACTTGGTGTCAGTGTCTGTCTTTGTTAATTGTTGTAAGTGTGTGTCTGTGCTACTGGGTATCAGTGTATGTCTTTGTTACTTGGTGTCAGGGTATGTCAAAATACTTGGTGTAAGAGTATGTCTTTGTTACTTGGTGTCAGTGTGTGTCTGTGTTACTGGGTATCAGTGTATGTCTTTGTGACTTGGTATCAGTGTATGTCTTTGTTACTGGGTGTCAGTGTATGTCTGTTACTGGGTATCAGTGTATGTCTTTGTGACTTGGTATCAGTGTATGTCTTTGTTACTGGGTGTCAGTGTATGTCTATGTTACTTGGTGTCAGTGTATGTCTTTGTTACTGTTTGTCAGTGTTTCTCTGTGTTGCTGGGTGTCAGTGTGTGTCTGTGACACTAGGTGTCATTAAATAGTTTTGTTTAGAGATGCAGCACTCTGTGCCGACCATCAACCACCCATTTATACTAATCCTACACTAATCCCGTATTCCTATCACATCCCCACCTATCCCTATATATTTCCCTACCACCTACCTATACTCGGGGCAATTTATGATGGCCAATTAACCTATCAACCTGCAAGTCTTTGGCATGTGGGAGGAAACCGGAGCAACTGGAGGAAACACACGCAGACACTGGGAGAACTTGCAAACTCCGCACAAGCAGTACCCTGAATCGAACCCGGGTCCCTGGAGCTGTGAGGCTGCGGTGATAACCAATGCGCCAATGTGCCCCCCCGCAGTGTGTGCCTTTGTTACTTGGTGTCAGTGTGTGTCTGTCTTACTGGGCATCAGTGTATGTCTTTGTGACTTGGTATCAGTGTATGTCTTTGTTACTGGGTGTCAGTGTGTTTCTGTGTTACTTGGTGTAAATGTGTGTCTTTGTTACTTGCTGTCCGTGTGTGTCTGTGTTACTGGGTGTCAGTGTATGCCTTTGTTACTTGGTGTCAGTGTATGACTTTGTTACTTGGTGTTAGTGTGAGTCTGTGTTACAGGGTATCAGTGCATGTCTTTGTTACTTGGTGTAAGTGTGTGTCTGTGTTACTGGGTGTCAGTGCATGTCTTTGTTACTTGGTGTCAGTGTATATCTGTGTTACTTGTTGTAAGTGTGTGTCTTTGTTACTTGGTGTAATTGAATGTCTTTGTTACTTGTTGTCAGTGTATGTCTGTGTTACTTGGTGTCAGTGTATGTCTGTGTTACTTGGTGTAAGTGTATGTCTTTGTTTCTTGGTGTAAGTGTGTATCTGTGTTACTGGGTGTCAGTGTATGTCTGTGTTACTTGGTGTCAGTGTATGTCTTTGTTACTGGGTGTCAGTGTGTGTCTTAGTGACTTGGTGTCAGTGTATGACTTTGTTACTTGGTGTAAGTGTGTGTCTTTGTTACTGGGTATCAGTGTATGTCTTTGTTACTTGGTGTCAGTGTATCTCAAAATATTTGCTGCAAGTGGATGTCTTTGTTACTTGGTGTAATTGTCTGTCTTTGTTACTTGG
The DNA here is from genome assembly GCF_036365525.1 of Heterodontus francisci. Classification (NCBI taxonomy): domain Eukaryota; kingdom Metazoa; phylum Chordata; class Chondrichthyes; order Heterodontiformes; family Heterodontidae; genus Heterodontus; species Heterodontus francisci. The sequence goes on along the minus strand of NW_027140867.1, from coordinate 7,488,125 downwards.
TGTAAGTGTATGTCTTTGATACTTGGTGTCAGTGTATGTCTGTGTTACTTGGTGTTAGTGTATGTCTTTGTTACTTGGTGCAAGTGTGTGTCTGTGTTACTTGGTGTAAGTGTGTGTCTGTGTTCCTGGGTATCAGTGTATGTCTTTGTTACTTGGTGTCAGTGTATGTCTGTGCTACTTGGTGTAAGTGTGTGTCTGTGTTACTGGGTATCAGTGTATGTCTTTGTTACTTCTTGTCAGTGTATGTCTGTGTTACTTGTTGTAAGTGTGTGTCTGTGTTACTGGGTGTAAGTGTGTGTCTTTGTTACTTGCTGTCCGTGTGTGTCTGTGTTACTGGGTGTCAGTGTATGTCTTTGTTACTTGGTGTCAGTGTATGTGTTTGTTACTTGGTGTAAGTGTGTGTCTGTGTTACTGGGTATCAGTGCATGTCTTTGTTGCTTGGTGTAAATGTGTGTCTGTGTTACTGGGTATCAGTGTATGTCTTTGTGACTTGATGTCAGTGTGTGTCTTTGTGACTTGGTGCCTGTGTATGTCATTGTTACTTGGTGTAAGTGTGTGTCTGTGTTACTGGGTATCAGTGTATGTCTTTGTTACTTGGTGTAAGTGTGTGTCTGTGTTACTGGGTGTCAGTTTGTGTCTGTGTTACTTGGTGTAAGTCTGTGTCTTTGTTACTTGGTGTCCGTGTGTGTCTGTGTTACTGGGTGTCAGTGTATGTCTTTGTTACTGGGTGTCAGTTTATGTCTTTGTTACCTGGCGTAAGTGTGTGTCTGTTACTGGGTATCAGTGTCTGTCTTTGTTACTTGGTGTAAGTGTGTGTCTGTGTTACTGGGTGTCAGTTTGTGTCTGTGTTACTTGGTGTAAGTCGGTGTCCTTGTTACTTGGTGTCTCTGTGTGTCTGTGTTACTGGGTGTCAGTGTATGTCTTTGATACTGGGTGTCAGTGTGTGTCTTTGTGAATTGGTGTCAGTGTATGTCTTTGTTAAAAGGTGTAAGGGTGTATCTGTGTTACTGGGTATCAGTGTATGTCTTTTTTACTTGGTGTAAGTGTGTGTCTGTGTTACTTGGTGTAAGTGTGTCTCTGTGTTACTGGGTGTCAGTGTGTGTTTGTTTGTGTTACTGGGTGTCAGTGTATGTCTTTGTTACTTGGTGTAAGTGTGTGTCTGTGTTACTTGGTGTAAGTGTGTGTCTGTGTTCCTGGGTATCAGTGTATGTCTTTGTTACTTGGTGTCAGTGTATGTCTGTGTTACTTGGTGTAAGTGTGGGTCTGTGTTACTGGGTATCAGTGTATGTCTTTGTTCCTTGGTGTCAGTGTCTGACTTTGTTACTTGGTGCAAATGTGTGTCTTTGTTACTGGGTGTTAGTGTTTGTCTGTGTTACTTGGTGTAAGTGTGTGTCTTTGTTACTTGGTGTCCGTGTGTGTCTGTGTTACTGGGTGTCAGTGCATGTCTTTGTTACTTGGTGTCAGTGTATGTCAAAATACTAGGTGTAAGTGTATGTCTTTGTTACTTGGTGTCATTGTGTGTCTGTGTTACTGGGTATCAGTGTATGTCTTTGTGACTTGGTATCATTGTATGTCTTTGTGACTTGGTGGCAGTGTATGTCTTTGTTACTGGGTGTCACTGTGTGTCTGCGATATTTGGTGTCAGTGCATGTCTTTGTTACTGTTTATTAGAGTTTCTCTGTGTTACTGGGTGTCAGTGTGTGTTTGTTTGTGTTACTGGGTGTCAGTGTATGTCTTTGTTACTTGGTGTAAGTGTGTGTCTGTGTTACTGGGTATCAGTGTCTGTCTTTGTTACTTGGTGTATGTGTTTGTCTTTGATACTTGGTGTAATTGTATGTCTTTGTTACTTGGTGTCAGTGTATGTCTGTGTTACGTGGTGTAAGTGTATGTCTTTGTTACTCGGTGTAAGTGTGTGTCTGTGTTACTTGGTGTAAGTGTGTGTCTGTGTTACTGGATATCTGTGTATGTCTTTGTTACTTGGTGCCATTGTATGTCTGTGTTACTTGGTATAAGTGTGTGTCTGTGTTACTGGGTGTAAGTGTGTGTCTTTGTTACTTGGTGTATTTGTATGTCTTTGTTACTTGGTGTAAGTGTGTGTCTGTGTTACTTGGTGTAAGTGTGTGTCTGTGTTCCTGGGTATCAGTGTATGCCTTTGTTACTTGGTGTCAGTGTATGTCTGTGTTACTTGGTGTAAGTGTGTGTCTGTGTTACTGGGTATCAGTGTATGCCTTGGTTACTTTGTGTCATTGTATGTTTGCGTTGCTTGGTGTAAGTGTGTGTCTGTGTTACTTGGAGTAAGTATGTGTCTGTGTTACTGGGTGTCAGTGTGTGTCTGTGTTCCTTGGTGCTAGTGTGTGTCGTTGTAGCTTGGTGTCCGTGTGTGTCTGTGTTTCTGGGTGGCTGTGTATGTCTTTGTTACTGGGTGTCAGTGCATGTTTTTGTTACTTGGTGTAAGTCTGTGTCTGTGTTACTGGGTATCAGTGTCTGTCTTTGTTACTTGGTGTAAGAGTGTGTCTGTGTTACACGGTATCAGTGTGTGTCTGTGTCCCTTGGTGCTAGTGTGTGTCGTTGTTACTTGGTGTCCGTGTGTGTCTGTGTTACTGGGTGTCTGTGTATGTCTTTGTTACTGGGTGTCAGTGTATGTTTTTGTTACTTGGTGTAAGTCTGTGTCTGTGTTACTGGGTATCAGTGTCTGTATTTGTTACTTGGTGTCAGTGTATGTCTTTGTTACTTGGTTTAAGTGTGTGTCTGTGTTACTGGTTGTCAGTGTATGTCTTTGTGACTTGGTGTCAGTGTATGTCTTTGTTTCTGGGTGTCAGTGTGTGTCTTTGTGACTTGGTGTCAGTGTATGTCTTTGTTACTTGTTGTAAGTGTGTGTCTGTGTTACTGGGTATCAGTGCATGTCTTTGTTACTGGGTGTCAGTGTTTGTCTTGGTTACTTGGTGTCATTGTATGTCTCTGTTGCTTGGTGTAAGTGTGTGTCTGTGTTACTGGGTGTCAGTGTGTGTCTGTGTCCCTTGGTGCTAGTGTGTGTCGTTGTTACTTGGTGTCCGTGTGTGTCTGTGTTACTGGGTGTCTGTGTACGTCTTTGTTTCTGGGTGTCAGTGTATGTTTTTGTTACTTGGTGTAAGTCTGTGTCTGTGTTACTGGGTATCAGTGTCTGTCTTTGTTACTTGGTGTCAGCGTATGTCTTTGTTACTTGGTTTAAGTGTGTGTCTGTATTAATGGTTGTCAGTGTATGTCTTTGTGAATTGGTGTCAGTGTATGTCTTTGTTACTTGTTGCAAGTGTGTGTCTGTGTTACTGGGTATCAGTGTATGTCTTTGTTACTTGGTGTCAGTGCATGTCAAAATACTTGGTGTAAGTGTATGACTTTATTCGTTGGTGTAACTCCCTGTCTTTGTTACTTGGGGTAATTGTATCACTGTGTTACTGGGAATCAGTGTATGTCTGTGTTACCGGGTAGCAGTGTATGTCTTTGTGACTTGATGTCATTGCATGTCTGTGTTGCTTGGTGTAAATGTGTGTCTCTGTTACTGGGTGTCAGTGTGTGTCTGTGTTAATTTGTGTAAGTGTGTGTCCTTGTTATTTGGTGTCCGTGTGTGTCTGTGTTACTGGGTGTCAGTGTATGTCTTTGTTACTGGGTGTCAGTGTATGTCTTTGTTACTTGGTGTAAGTGTGTGTCTGTGTTACTGGGTATCAGTGTCTGTCTTTGTTACTTGGTGTAAGTGTGTGTCTGTGTTACACGGTATCAATGTATGTCTTTGTTACTTGGTGTCAGTGTATGTCTTTGTTACTTGGTGCAAGTGTGTGTCTGTATTACTGGGTGTCAGTGTATGTCTTTGTGACTTGGTGTCAGTGTATGTCTTTGTTACTGGGTGACAGTGTGTGTCTTAGTGACTTGGTGTCAGTATATGTCTTTGTTACTTGTTGTAAGTGTGCGGCTGTGTTACTGGGTATCAGTGTATGTCTTTGTCACATGGTGTCAGTGTATGTCAATATACTTGGTGTAAGTGTGTGTCTTTGTGTCTTGGTGTCATTGACTGCCTTTGTTACTTGGTGTAAGTGTATCACTGTGTTACTGGGTATCAGTGTATGTCTTTGTGACTTGGTGTCAGTGTGTGTCTGTGTTGCTGGGTATCAGTGTATGTCTTTGTGACTTGGTATCAGTGTATGTCTTTGTTACTGGTGTCAGTGTGTGTCTGTGTTACAGGGTGTCAGTGTATGTCTTTGTGACTTGGTATCAGTGTATGTCTTTGTTACTTGGTGTAAGTGTGTGTCTGTGTTACTGGGTGTAAGTGTATGTCTTTGTGACTTCGTGTCAGTGTATGTCTTTGTTACTGGGTGTCAGTGTGTGTCTTTGTGACTTGGTGTCAGTGTCTGTCTTTGTTACTTGTTGTAAGTGTGTGTCTGTGCTACTGGGTATCAGTGTATGTCTTTGTGACTTGGTATCAGTGTATGTCTTTGTTACTGCGTGTCAGTGTATGTTTTTGTGACTTGGTGTCAGTGTGTGTCTTTGTTACTTGGTGCAAGTGACTGTTTGTGTTACTTGGTGTAAGTGTGTGTCTGTGTTACTTGGAATCAGTGTATGTCTGTGTTACTTGGTGTAAGTGTGTGTCTGTGTTACTGGGTAACAGTGCATGTCTTTGTTAGTTGGTGTCAGTGTATGTCTGTGTTACTTGGTGTAAGTGTGTGTCTTTGTTATTTGGTGTAATTGTCTGTCTTTGTTACTTGGTGTCAGTGTATGTCTGTGTTACTTGGTGTAAGTGGATGTCTTTGTTACTTGGTGTCAGTGGATGTCTTTGTTGCTTGGTGTAAGTGTGTGTCTGTGTTACTGGTTACCAGTGTCTGCCTTTGTTACTTGGTGTCAGTGTATGTCTTTGTGACTTGGTGTCAGTGTATGTCTTTGTTACTGGGTGTCAGTGTGTGACTGTGTTAGTTGGTGTCAGTGTATGTCTTTGTTACTTGGTGTAAGTGTGTGTCTGTGTTACTGGGTATCAGTGTCTGTCTTTGTTACTTGGTGTAAGTGTGTGTCTTTGTTACTTGGTGTAATTGTATGTCTTTGTTACTTGGTGTCAGTGTATGTCTGTGTTACTTGGTGTTAGTGTATGTCTTTGCTACTTGGTGTAAGTGTGTGTCTGTGTTACTTGTTGTCAGTGTGTGTCTGTGTTCCTGGGTATCAGTGTATGTCTTTGTTACTTGGTGTCAGTATATGTCTTTGTTACTTTGTGTAAGTGTGTGTCTGTGTTACTGGGTATCAGTGTATGTCTTTGTTACTTGGTGTCAGTGTATGTCTGTGTTACTTGGTGTAAGTGTGTGTCTGTGTTACTGGGTGACAGTGTTTGTCTATGTTACTGGGTATCAGTGTATGTCTTTGTTACTAGGTGTCAGTGTCTGTCAAAATACTTGGTGTAAGTGGGTGTCTTTGTTACTTGGTGTAATTGTCTGTCTGTGTTACTTGGTGTAAGTGTACGTCTTTGTTACTTGGTGTAATTGTATGTCTTTGTTACTTGGTGTCAGTGTGTGTCTTTGTTACTGGGTATCAGTATATGTCTTTGTGACTTGGTATCAGTGTATGTCTTTGTGACTTGGTGTCAGTGTATGTCTTTGTTACTGGGTGTCAGTGTGTGACTGTGTTAGTTGGTGTCAGTGTATGTCTTTGTTACTTGGTGTAAGTGTGTGTCTGTGTTACTGGTTATCAGTGTCTGTCTTTGTTACTTGGTGTAAGTGTGTGTCTTTGTTACTTGGTGTAATTGTATATCTTTGTTACTTGGTGTCAGTGTATGTCTTTGTTACTTGGTGTTAGTGTATGTCTTTGTTACTTGGTGTAAGTGTGTGTCTGTGTTACTGGGGATCAGTGTATGTCTTTGTTACTTGGTGTCAGTGTATGACTGTGTTACTTGGTGTAAGTCTGTGTCTGTGTTAATGGGTGACAGTGTGTGTCTATGTTACTGGGTATCAGTGTATGTCTTTGTTACTTGGTGTCAGTGTCTGTCAAAATACTTGGTGTAATTGTATGTCTTTGTTACTTGGTGTAATTGTCTGTCAATGTTACTTGGTGTCAGTGTACGTCTGTGTTACCTGGTGTCAGTGTGTTTGTTTGTGTTACTGAGTGTCATTGTGTGTCTGTGTTACTTGGTTTAAGTCTGTGTCTTTGTTACTTGGTGTCCGTATGTGTCTGCGTTACTGGGTGTCAGTGTATGTCTTTGTTTCTGGGTGTCAATGTATGACTGTGTTACTTGGAGTAAGTGTGTGTCTGTGTTACTGGGTATCAGTGTATGTCTTTGTGACTTGGTCTCTGTGTATGTCTTTGTTACTGGGTATCAGTGTATGTCTTTGTTACTTGGTGTCAGTGTCTGTCAAAATACTTGGTGTCAGTGTATGCCTTTGTTGCTTGCAGTCAGTGTATGTCTTTGTTACTTGGTGTCAGTGTGTGTCTGTGTTACTGGGTATCAGTGTATGTCTTTGTGACTTGGTGTCAGTGTATGTCTTTGTTACTGGGTGTCAGTGTGTGTCTGTGTTACTTGGTGTCAGTGTATCAGTGTTTCTCTGTGTGACTGGGTGTCAGTGTGTGTTTGTTTGTGTTACTGGGTGTCAGTGACACTCGGTGTCAGTATTTAGTTTAGTTTTGAGATACAGCACTTAAACAGGCCCTTCGGCCCGCCGAGTCTGTGCCGACCATCAACCATCCATTTATACTAATCCTACACGAATCCCGTATTCCTATCACATCCCCACCTATCAACTATATATTTCCCTTCCACCTACCTATACTAGGGGCAATTTATGATGGCCAATTAACATATCAACCTGCAAGTCTTTAGCATGTGGGAGGAAACCGGAGCACCCGGAGGAAACCCACGCAGACACAGGGAGAACTTGCAAACTCCGCACAGGCAGTACCCAGAATCGAACCCGGGTCCCTGGAGCTGTGAGGCTGCGGTGCTAACCAATGCGCCAATGTCCCCCCCCCACCCCCCCCCCCCCCCCCCCCCGCAGTGTGTGCCTTTGTTACTTGGTGTCAGTGTGTGCCTGTGTTACTGGGCATCAGTGTATGTCTTTGTGACTTGGTGTCAGTGTCTGTCTTCTTTACTGGGAGTCAGTGTGTGTTTGTTTGTGTTCGTGGGTATCAGTGTATGTCTTTGTGACTTGGTATCAGTGTATGTCTTTGTTACTGGGTGTCAGTGTGTGTCTGTGTTACTTGGTGTAAGTGTATGTCTTTGTTACTTGGTGTCCGTGTGTGTCTGTGTTACTTGGTGTCAGTGTATGTCTTCGTTTATTGGTGTCAGTGTATGTCTTTGTTACTTGGTGTAAGTGTGTGTCTGTGTTACTGGGTATCAGTGTCTGTCTTTGATACTTGGTGTAAGTGTGTGCCTGTGTTACAGGGTATCAGTGCATGTCTTTGTTACTTGGTGTCAGTGTATGTCTGTGTTACTTGGTGTAAGTGTGCGTCTGTGTTAATGGGTATCATGGATGCCTTTGTTACTTGGTGTCAGTGTATGTCAAAATACTTGGCGTAAGTGGGTGTCTTTGTTACTTGGTGTAATTGTCTGTCTTTGTTACTTGGTGTAAGTGTACGTCTTTGTTACCTGGTGTAATGGTATGTCTTTGTTACTTGGTGTCAGTGTGTGTCTGTGTCACTGGGTATCAGTATATGTCTTTGTGACTTGGTATCAGTGTATGTCTTTGCGACTTGGTGTCAGTGTAAGTCTTTGTTACTGGGTGTCAGTGTGTGACTGTGTTAGTTGGTGTCAGTGTATGTCTTTGTTACTTGGTGTAAGTGTGTGTCTGTGTTACTGTGTATCAGTGTCTGTCTTTCTTACTTGGTGTAAGTGTGTGTCTGTGTTACTGGGTATCAGTGTATGTCTTTTTTACTTGGTGTCAGTGTATGTCTGTGTTACTTGGTGTAATTGTGTGTCTGTGTTACTGGGTGTCAGTGTGTGTCTGTGTTACTTGGTGTAAGTGTGTGTCTTTGTTACTTGGTGTCCGTGTGTGTCTGTGTGACTTGGTGTAAGTTTGTGTCTTTGTTACTTGGTGTAATTTTATGTCTTTGTTACTTGGTGTCAGTGTATGTCTTTGTTACTTGGTGTAAGTGTGTGTCTGTGTTACTGGGCATCAGTGTATGTCTTTTTTACTTGGTGTCAGTGTTTGTCTGTGTTACTTGGTGTAATTGTGTGTCTGTGTTACTGGGTGTCAGTGTGTGTCTGTGTTACTTGGTGTAAGTGTGTGTCTTTGTTACTTGGTGTCCGTGTGTGTCTTTGTGATTTGGTGTAAGTGTGTGTCTGTGTTACTTTGTGTAATTCTATGTCTTTGTTACTTGGTGTCAGTGTATGTCTGTGTTACTTGGTGTAAGTGTGTTTCTTTGTTACTTGGTGTAATTTTATGTCTTTGTTACTTGGTGTCAGTGTATGTCTGTGTTACATGGTGTAAGTGTATGTCTTTGTTACTTGGTGTAAGTGTGTGTCTGTGTTACATGGTGTCAGTGTGTGTCTGTGTTCCTGGGTATCAGTGTATGTCTTTGTTGCTTGGTGTCAGTGTATGTATGTGTTACTTGGTGTCAGTGTGTGTCTGTGTTACTGGGTAGCAGTGTATGTCTTTGTTACTTGGTGTCTGTGTATGTCGGTGTTGCTTGTTGTAAGTGTGTGTCTGTGTTACCGGGTGTCAGTATCTGTCTTTGTTACTTGGTGTAAGTGTGTGTCTGTGTTACTGGGTATCAGTGTATATCTTTTTTACTTGGTGTCAGTGTTTGTCTGTGTTACTTGGTGTAATTGTGTGTCTGTGTTACTGGGTGTCAGTGTGTGTCTGTGTTACTTGGTGTAAGTGTGTGATTTTGTTACTTGGTGTCCGTGTGTGTCTGTCTGACTTGGTGTAAGTGTGTGTCTGTGTTACTTTGTGTAATTCTATGTCTTTGTTACTTGGTGTCAGTGTATGTCTGTGTTCCTTGGTGTAAGTGTGTGTCTTTCTTACTTGGTGTAATTTTATGTCTTTGTTACTTGGTGTCAGTGTATGTCTGTGTTACTTGGTGTATGTGTATGTCTTTGTTACTTGGTGTAAGTGTGTGTCTGTGTTACATGGTGTCAGTGTGTGTCTGTGTTACTGGATATCAGTGTATGTCTTTGTTACTTGGTGTCAGTGTATGTCTGTGTTGCTTGGTGTAAGTGTGTGTCTGTGTTACTGGGTATCAGTGTCTGTCTTTGTTACTTGGTGCAAGTGTGTGTCTGTGTTACTGGGTATCAGTGTATGTCTGTGTTACTGGGTGTCCGTGTGTGTCTGTGTTTCTGGGTGTCTGTGTATGTCTTTGTTACTGGGTGTCAGTGCATGTTTTTGTAACTTGGTGTAAGTCTGTGTCTGTGTTACTGGGTATCAGTGTATGTCTTTGTGACTTGGTATCAGTGTATGTCTTTGTTACTGGGTGTCAGTGTGTGTCTGTGTTACTGGGTATCAGTATATGTCTTTGTGACTTGGTATCAGTGTATGTCATTGTTACTGGGTGTCAGTGTGTGTCTGTGTTACTTGGTGTAAGTGTATGTCTTTGTTACTTGTTGTAAGTGTGTGTCTGTGTTACTGGGTGTCAGTGTATGTCTTTGTTACTTGGTGTCAGTGTATGTCTTTGTTACTTGGTGTAAGTGTGTGTCTGTGTTACTGGGTATCAGTGTCTGTCTTTGTTACTTGGTGTAAGGGTGTGCCTGTGTTACAGGGTATCAGTGCATGTCTTTGCTACTTGGTGTCAGTGTATGTCTGTGTTACTTGGTGTAAGTGTGTGTCTGTGTTAATGGGTATCATGTATGCCTTTGGTACTTGGTGTCAGTGTATGTCAAATTACTAGGTGTAACTGGGTGTCTTTGTTACTTGGTGTAATTGTCTGTCTTTGTTACTTGGTTTAAGTGTATGTTTTTGTTACTTGATGTCAGTGTATGTCTTTGTTACTTGGTGTCAGTGTGTGTCTGTGTTACTGGGTATCAGTATATGTCTTTGTGACTTGGTATCAGTGTATGTCTTTGTGACTTGGTGTCAGTGTATGTCTTTGTTACTGGGTGTCATTGTGTGACTGTGTTAGTTGGTGTCAGTGTATGTCTTTGTTACTTGGTGTAAGTGTGTGTCTGTGTTACTGGGTATCAGTGTCTGTCTTTGTTACTTGGTGTAAGTGTGTGTCTTTGTTACTTGGTGTAATTGTATGTCTTTGTTACTTGGTGGCAGTGTCTGTCTGTGTTAATTGGTGTTAGTGTATGTCTCTGTTACTTGGTGCAAGTGTGTGTCTGTGTTACTTGGTGTAAGTGTGTGTCTGTGTTCCTGGGTATCAGTGTATGTCTTTGTTACTAGGTGTCAGTATATGTCTGTGTTACTTGGTGTAAGTGTATGTCTGTGTTACTGGGTATCAGTGTATGTCCTTGTTACTTGGTGTCAGTGTATGTCTTTGTTACTGGGTGTCAGTGTATGTCTTTGTTACTTGTTGTAAGTGTGTGTCTGTGTTACTGGGTATCTGTGTATGTCTTTGTTACTTGGTGTCAGTGTATGTCAAAATACTTGGTGTAGGTGTATGTCTTTGTTACTTGGTGTAATTGTCTGTCTTTGTTACTTGGTGTCAGTGTATGTCTGTGTTACTTGGTGTAAATGTGTGTCTGTGTTCCTGGGTATCAGTGTATGTCTTTGTTACTTGGTGTCAGTATATGTCTGTGTTACTTGGTGTAAGTTTGTGTCTGTGTTACTGGGTATCAGTGTATGTCTCTGTTACTTGGTGTCAGTGTGTGTCTGTGTTACTTGGTGTAAGTGTGTGTCTTTGTTACTTGGTTTCCGTGTGTGTCTGTCTGACTTGGTGTAAGCGTGTGTCTGTGTTACTTGGTGTAATTGTATGTCTTTGTTACTTGGTGTCAGTGTGTGTCTGTGTTACTTGGTGTAAGTGTGTGTTTTTGATACTTGGTGTAATTGTATCTCTTTGTTACTTGGTGTCAGTGTATGTCTGTGTTGCTTGCTGCAAGTGTGTGTCTCTGTTACTGGGTATCAGTGTCTGTCTTTGTTACTTGCTGTAAGTGTGTGTCTGTTTTACTGGGTGTCAGTGTATGTCTTTGTTACTTGGTGTCAGTGTATGTCTGTCTTACTTGGTGTAAGTGTGTGTCTGTGTTACTGGGTGTCAGTGTGTGTCTGTGTTACTTGGTGTAAGTGTGTGTCTTTTTTACTTGGTGTCAGTGTGTGTCTGTGTGACTTGGTGTAAGTGTGTGTCTGTGTTACTTGGTGTAATTGTATGTCTTTGTTACTAGGTGCAAGTGTGTGTCTGTGTTACTTGGTTTCAGTGTGTGTCTGTGTTCCTGGGTATCTGTGTATGTCTTTGTTACTTGGTGTCAGTGCATGTCTGTGTTACTTGGTGTAAGTGTGTGTCTGTGTTACTGGGTATTAGTGCATGTCTTTGTTACTTGGTGTCAGTGTATGTCTGTGTTGCTTGGTGTAAGTGTGTGTCTGTGTTACTGGGTATCAGTGTCTGTCTTTGTTACTTGGTGTAAGTGTGTGTCTTTGTTACTTGGTGTAAGTGTGTGTCTTTGTTACTTGGTTTAATTGTATGTCTTTGTTACTTGGTGTCAGTGTATGTCTGTGTTACTTGGTGTAAGTGTATGTCTTTGTTACTTGGTGTCAGTGTATGTCTGTGTTACTTGGTGCAAGTGTGCGTCTGTGTTACAGGGTATCAGTGTATGTCTTTGTTACTTGGTGTCAGTGTATGTCTGTGCTGCTTGGTGTAAGTGTGTGTCTGTGTTACTGGGTATCAGTGTCTGTCTTTGTTACTTGGTGTAATTGTGTGTCTGTGTTACTGGGTATCAGTGTATGTCTTTGTTACTTGTTGTCAGTGTATGTCTGTGTTACTTGGTGTAAGTGTGTGTCTTTGTTACTTGGTGTCAGTGTGTGTCTGTGTGACTTGCTGTAAGTGTGTGTCTGTGTTACTTGGTGAAATTGTATGTCTTTGTTACTTGGTGTAAGTGTGTGTCTGTGTTACTTGGGGTAAGAGTGTGTCTGTGTTCCTGGGTATCAGTGTGTGTCTTTGTTACTTGGTGTCAGTGCATGTCTGTGTTACTTGGTGTAAGTGTGTGTCTGTGTTACTGGGTATCAGTGTATGTCTTTGTTACTTGGTGTCAGTGTATGTCTGTGTTGCTTGGTGTAAGTGTGTGTCTGTGTTACTTGGTGTCTGTGTATGTCTGCGTTACCTGGTGTCAGTGTGTTTGTTTGTGTTACTGGGTGTCAGTTTGTGTCTGTGTTCCTTGGTGTAAGTTTGTGTCTTTGTTACTTGGTGTCCGTGTGTGTCTGCGTTACTGGGTGTCAGTGTATGTCTTTGTTACTGGATGTCAGTGTCTGTCTGTGTTACTTGGTGTAAGTGTATGTCTGTGTTACTGGGTATCAATGTATGTCTTTGTGACTTGGTGTCAGTGTATGTCTTTGTTACTGGGTGTCAGTGTGTGTCTTTGTGACTTGGTGTCAGTGTGTGTCTTTGTTACTTGGTGTAAGTGTGTGTCTGCGTTAATGGGTATCAGTGTATGTCTTTGTTATTTGGTGTCAGTGTATGTCAAAATACTTGGTGTAAGTGAATGTCTTTGTTACTTGGTGTAATTGTCTGTCTTTTTACTTGGTGTCAGTATGTGTCTTTGTTACTTGGTGTCTGTGTATGTCTTTGTTACTTGGTGTCAGTGTATGTCTGTGTTGCTTGGTGTAAGTGTGTGTCTGTGTTACTGGGTATCAGTGTCTGCCTTGTTACTTGGTCTAAGTGTGTGTCTGTGTTACTGGGTATCAGTGTATGTCTGTGTTACTGGGTGTCAGTGTGTGTCTGTGTTACTTGGTGTAAGTGCGTGTCTTTGTTACTTTGTGTCCTTGTGTGTCTGTGTTACTGGGTGTCAGTGTATGTGTTTGTTACTGGGTGTCAGTGCATCTCTTTGTTACTTGGTGTAAGTGTGTGTCTGTGTTACTGGGTATCTGTGTCTGTCTTTGTTACTTGGTGTAAGTGTATGTCTGTGTTACTGGGTATCAGTGGATGTCTTTGTTACTTGGTGTCAGTGTATGTCTGTGTTTCTTGGTGTAAGAGTGTGTCTGTGTTACTGGGTATCAGTGTATGTCTTTGTGACTTGGTATCTGTATATGCCTTTGTTACTGGGTGTCAGTGTGTGTCTTTGTGACTTGGTGTCAGTGTATGTCTTTGTTACTTGGTGTAAGTGTGTGTCTGTGTTACTGGGTATCAGTGTATGTCTTTGTTACTTGGTGTCAGTGTATGTCAAAATACTTGGTGAAAGTGTATGTCTTTGTTACTTGGTGTAATTGTCTGTCTTTGTTAGTTGGTGTAAGTATATGTCTTTGTTACTTGGTGTCAGTGTATGTCTTTGCTACTTGGTGTCAGTGTATGTCTTTGTGACTTGGTGTCAGTGTATGTCTGTGTTACTGTTTATTAGTGCTTCTCTGTGTAACTGGGTGTCAGTGTGTGTTTGTTTGTGTTACTGGGTGTCAGTGTATGTCTTTGTTACTTGGTGTAAGTGTGTGTCTGTGTTACTGGGTGTCAGTGTCTGTCTTTGTGACTTGGTGTCTGTGCATGTCTGTGTTACTGTTTATTAGTGCTTCTCTGTGTTACTGGGTGTCAGTGTGTGTTTGTTTGTGTTACTTGGTGTCAGTGTATGTCTTTGTTACTTGGTGTATGTGAGTGTCTTTGATACTTGGTGTAATTGTATGTCTTTGTTACTTGGTGTCAGTGTATGTCTGTGTTACGTGGTGTAAGTGTATGTCTTTGTTACTCGGTGTAAGTGTGTGTCTGTGTTACTTGGTGTAAGTGTGTGTCTGTGTTACTGGATATCTGTGTATGTCTTTGTTACTTGTTGTCAGTGTATGTCTGTGTTACTTGGTATAAGTGTGTGTCTGTGTTACTGGGTGTCAGTGTGTGTCTGTGTTACTTGGTGTAAGTGTGTGTCTTTGTTACTTGGTGTCCGTGTGTGTCTCTGTTACTGGGTGTCAGTGCATGTCTTTGTTACTTTGTGTCAGTGCATATCTGTGTTACTTGGTGTAAGTGTGTGTCTTTGTTACTTGGTGTATTTGTATGTCTTTGTTACTTGGTGTAAGTGTGTGTCTGTGTTACTTGGTGTAGATGTGTGTCTGTGTTCCTGGGTATCAGTGTATGTCTTTGTTACTTGGTGTCAGTGTATGTCTGTGTTACTTGGTGTAAGTGTGTGCCTGTGTTACTGGGTAACACTGTATGTCTTGGTTACTTTGTGTCATTGTATGTTTGCGTTGCTTGGTGTAAGTGTGTATCTATGTTACTTGGTGTAAGTATGTGTCTGTGTTACTGGGTGTCAGAGTGTGTCTGTGTTCCTTGGTGCTAGTGTGTGTCGTTGTTGCTTGGTGTCCGTGTGTGTCTGTGTTTCTGGGTGTCTGTGTATGTCTTTGTTACTGGGTGTCAGTGCATGTTTTTGTAACTTGGTGTAAGTCTGTGTCTGTGTTTCTGGGTATCAGTGTCTGTCTTTGTTACTTGGTGTAAGAGTGTGTCTGTGTTACACGGTATCAGTGTGTGTCTGTGTCCCTTGGTGCTAGTGTGTGTCGTTGTTACTTGGTGTCCGTGTGTGTCTGTGTTACTGGGTGTCTGTGTATGTCTTTGTTACTGGGTGTCAGTGTATGTTTTTGTTACTTGGTGTAAGTCTGTGTCTGTGTTACTGGGTATCAGTGTCTGTATTTGTTACTTGGTGTCAGTGTATGTCTTTGTTACTTGGTTTAAGTGTGTGTCTGTGTTACTGGTTGTCAGTGTATGTCTTTGTGACTTGGTGTCAGTGTATGTCTTTGTTTCTGGGTGTCAGTGTGTGTCTTTGTGACTTGGTGTCAGTGTATGTCTTTGTTACTTGTTGTAAGTGTGTGTCTGTGTTACTGGGTATCAGTGTATGTCTTTGTTACTGGGTGTCAGTGTTTGTCTTGGTTACTTGGTGTCATTGTATGTCTGTGTTGCTTGGTGTAAGTGTGTGTCTGTGTTACTGGGTGTCAGTGTGTGTCTGTGTCCCTTGGTGCTAATGTGTGTCGTTGTTACTTGGTTTCCGTGTGTGTCTGTGTTACTGGTTGTCTGTGTACGTCTTTGTTTCTGGGTGTCAGTGTATGTTTTTGTTACTTGGTGTAAGTCTGTGTCTGTGTTACTGGGTATCAGTGTCTGTCTTTTTTACTTGGTGTCAGTGTTTGTCTTTGTTACTTGGTTGAAGTGTGTGTCTGTGTTACTGGTTGTCAGTGTATGTCTTTGTGACTTGGTGTCAGTGTATGTCTTTCTTACTGGGTGTCAGTGTGTGTCTTTGTGAATTGGTGTCAGTGTATGTCTTTGTTACTTGTTGTAAGTGTGTGTCTGTGTTACTGGGTATCAGTGTATGTCTTTGTTACTTGGTGTCAGTGCATGTCAAAGTACTTGGTGTAAGTGTATGACTTTATTCGTTGGTGTAACTCCCTGTCTTTGTTACTTGGTGTATTTGTATCACTGTGTTACTGGGTATCAGTGTATGTCTGTGTTACTGGGTATCAGTGTATGTCTTTGTGACTTGGTGTCATTGCATGTCTGTGTTGCTTGGTGTAAATGTGTGTCTCTGTTACTGGGTGTCAGTGTGTGTCTGTTGTACTCAGTGTAAGTGTGTGTCCTTGTTACTTGGTGTCCGTGTGTGTCTGTGTTACTGGGTGTCAGTGTATGTCTTTGTTACTGGGTGTCAGTGTATGTCTTTGATACTTGGTGTAAGTGTGTGTCTGTGTTACTGGGTATCAGTGTCTGTCTTTGTTACTTGGTGTAAGTGTGTGTCTGTGTTACACGGTATCAATGTATGTCTTTGTTACTTGGTGTCAGTGTATGTCTTTGTTACTTGGTGCAAGTGTGTGTCTGTGTTACTGGGTGTCAGTGTATGTCTTTGTGACTTGGTGTCAGTGTATGTCTTTGTTACTGGGTGACAGTGTGTGTCTTTGTGACTTGGTGTCAGTATATGTCTTTGTTACTTGATGTAAGTGTGCGGCTGTGTTACTGGGTATCAGTGTATGTCTTTGTTACATGGTGTCAGTGTATGTCAATCTACTTGGTGTAAGTGTGTGTCTTTGTGTCTTGGTGTAATTGACTGCCTTTGTTACTTGGTGTAAGTGTATCACTGTGTTACTGGGTATCAGTGTATGTCTTTGTGACTTGGTGTCAGTGTGTGTCTGTGTTACTGGGTATCAGTGTATGTCTTTGTTACTTGGTGTCAGTGCATGTCAAAGTACTTGGTGTAAGTGTATGACTTTATTCGTTGGTGTAACTCCCTGTCTTTGTTACTTGGTGTAATTGTATCACTGTTACTGGGTATCAGTGTATGTCTGTGTTACTGGGTATCAGTGTATGTCTTTGTGACTTGGTGTCATTGCATGTCTGTGTTGCTTGGTGTAAATGTGTGTCTCTGTTACTGGGTGTCAGTGTGTGTCTGTGTTACTCAGTGTAAGTGTGTGTCCTTGTTACTTGGTGTCCGTGTGTGTCTGTGTTACTGGGTGTCAGTGTATGTCTTTGTTACTGGGTGTCAGTGTATGTCTTTGTTACTTGGTGTAAGTGTGTGTCTGTGTTACTGGGTATCAGTGTCTGTCTTTGTTACTTGGTGTAAGTGTGTGTCTGTGTTACACGGTATCAATGTATGTCTTTGTTACTTGGTGTCAGTGTATGTCTTTGTTACTTGGTGCAAGTGTGTGTCTGTGTTACTGGGTGTCAGTGTATGTCTTTGTGACTTGGTGTCAGTGTATGTCTTTGTTACTGGGTGACAGTGTGTGTCTTTGTGACTTGGTGTCAGTATATGTCTTTGTTACTTGATGTAAGTGTGCGGCTGTGTTACTGGGTATCAGTGTATGTCTTTGTTACATGGTGTCAGTGTATGTCAATATACTTGGTGTAAGTGTGTGTCTTTGTGTCTTGGTGTAATTGACTGCCTTTGTTACTTGGTGTAAGTGTATCACTGTGTTACTGGGTATCAGTGTATGTCTTTGTGACTTGGTGTCAGTGTGTGTCTGTGTTACTGGGTATCAGTGTATGTCTTTGTGACTTGGTATCAGTGTATGTCTTTGTTACTGGTGTCAGTGTGTGTCTGTTTTACTGGGTGTAAGTGTATGTCTTTGTGACTTGGTGTCAGTGTATGTCTTTGTTACTGGGTGTCAGTGTGTGTCTTTGTGACTTGGTGTCAGTGTCTGTCTTTGTTACTTGTTGTAAGTGTGTGTCTGTGCTACTGGGTATCAGTGTATGTCTTTGTTACTTGGTGTCAGGGTATGTCAAAATACTTGGTGTAAGTGTATGTCTTTGTTACTTGGTGTCAGTGTGTGTCTGTGTTACTGGGTATCAGTGTATGTCTTTGTGACTTGGTATCAGTGTATGTCTTTGTTACTGGGTGTCAGTGTATGTCTGTTACTGGGTATCAGTGTATGTCTTTGTGACTTGGTATCAGTGTATGTCTATGTTACTTGGTGTCAGTGTATGTCTTTGTTACTGTTTGTCAGTGTTTCTCTGTGTTGCTGGGTGTCAGTGTGTGTCTGTGACACTAGGTGTCATTAAATAGTTTTGTTTAGAGATGCTGCACTCTGTGCCGACCATCAACCACCCATTTATACTAATCCTACACTAATCCCGTATTCCTATCACATCCCCACCTATCACTATATATTTCCCTACCACCTACCTATACTCGGGGCAATTTATGATGGCCAATTAACCTATCAACCTGCAAGTCTTTGGCATGTGGGAGGAAACCGGAGCAACTGGAGGAAACACACGCAGACACTGGGAGAACTTGCAAACTCCGCACAAGCAGTACCCTGAATCGAACCCGGGTCCCTGGAGCTGTGAGGCTGCGGTGCTAACCAATGCGCCAATGTGCCCCGCCGCAGTGTGTGCCTTTGTTACTTGGTGTCAGTGTGTGTCTGTCTTACTGGGCATCAGTGTATGTCTTTGTGACTTGGTATCAGTGTATGTCTTTGTTACTGGGTGTCAGTGTGTTTCTGTGTTACTTGGTGTAAATGTGTGTCTTTGTTACTTGCTGTCCGTGTGTGTCTGTGTTACTGGGTGTCAGTGTATGTCTTTTTGCTTAGTGTCAGTGTATATCTGTGTTACTTGTTGTAAGTGTGTGTCTTTGTTACTTGGTGTAATTGAATGTCTTTGTTTCTTGGTGTAAGTGTATGTCTTTGTTTCTTGGTGTAAGTGTGTATCTGTGTTACTGGGTGTCATTGTATGTCTGTGTTACTTGGTGTCAGTGTATGTCTTTGTTACTGGGTGTCAGTGTGTGTCTTTGTGACTTGGTGTCAGTGTATGACTTTGTTACTTGGTGTAAGTGTGTGTCTTTGTTACTGAGTATCAGTGTATGTCTTTGTTACTTGGTGTCAGTGTATCTCAAAATATTTGCTGCAAGTGGATGTCTTTGTTACTTGGTGGAATTGTCTGTCTTTGTTACTTGGTGTAAGTGTATGTCTTTGATACTTGGTGTCAGTGTATGTCTGTGTTACTTGGTGTTAGTGTATGTCTTTGTTACTTGGTGCAAGTGTGTGTCTGTGTTACTTGGTGTAAGTGTGTGTCTGTGTTCCTGGGTATCAGTGTATGTCTTTGTTACTTGTTGTCAGTGTATGTCTGTGTTACTTGGTGTAAGTGTATGTCTTTGTTTCTTGGTGTAAGTGTGTATCTGTGTTACTGGGTGTCAGTGTATGTCTGTGTTACTTGGTGTCAGTGTATGTCTTTGTTACTGGGTGTCAGTGTGTGTCTTTGTGACTTGGTGTCAGTGTATGACTTTGTTACTTGGTGTAAGTGTGTGTCTTTGTTACTGGGTATCAGTGTATGTCTTTGTTACTTGGTGTCAGTGTATCTCAAAATATTTGCTGCAAGTGGATGTCTTTGTTACTTGGTGTAATTGTCTGTCTTTGTTACTTGGTGTAAGTGTATGTCTTTGATACTTGGTGTCAGTGTATGTCTGTGTTACTTGGTGTTAGTGTATGTCTTTGTTACTTGGTGCAAGTGTGTGTCTGTGTTACTTGGTGTAAGTGTGTGTCTGTGTTCCTGGGTATCAGTGTATGTCTTTGTTACTTGGTGTCAGTGTATGTCTGTGCTACTTGGTGTAAGTGTGTGTCTGTGTTACTGGGTATCAGTGTAT
The DNA here is from genome assembly GCF_036365525.1 of Heterodontus francisci. Lineage (NCBI taxonomy): Eukaryota > Metazoa > Chordata > Chondrichthyes > Heterodontiformes > Heterodontidae > Heterodontus > Heterodontus francisci. Next base: position 7,469,017 of record NW_027140867.1, on the reverse strand, counting down.
GTCTTTGTTACTTCTTGTCAGTGTATGTCTGTGTTACTTGTTGTAAATGTGTGTCTGTGTTACTGGGTGTCAGTGTGTGTCTGTGTTACTTGGTGTAAGTGTGTGTCTTTGTTACTGGGTGTCAGTGTATGTCTTTGTTACTTGGTGTCAGTGTATGTGTTTGTTACTTGGTGTAAATGTGTGTCTGTGTTACTGGGTATCAGTGCATGTCTTTGTTGCTTGGTGTAAATGTGTGTCTGTGTTACTGGGTATCAGTGTATGTCTTTGTGACTTGATGTCAGTGTATGTCTTTGTTACTGGGTGTCAGTGTGTGTCTTTGTGACTTGGTGTCTGTGTATGTCATTGTTACTTGGTGTAAGTGTGTGTCTGTGTTACTTGGTGTAAGTCTGTGTCTTTGTTACTTGGTGTCCGTGTGTGTCTGTGTTACTGGGTGTCAGTGTATGTCTTTGTTACTGGGTGTCAGTGTATGTCTTTGTTACCTGGCGTAAGTGTGTGTCTGTGTCACTGGGTATCAGTGTCTGTCTTTGTTACTTGGTGTAAGTGTGTGTCTGTGTTACTGGGTGTCAGTTTGTGTCTGTGTTACTTGGTGTAAGTCGGTGTCCTTGTTACTTGGTGTCTCTGTGTGTCTGTGTTACTGGGTGTCAGTGTATGTCTTTGTTACTGGGTGTCAGTGTGTGTCTTTGTGAATTGGTGTCGGTGTATGTCTTTGTTACAAGGTGTAAGTGTGTATCTGTGTTACTGGGTATCAGTGTATGTCTTTTTTACTTGGTGTCAGTGTATGTCTTTGTTACTTGGTGTCAGTGTGTGTCTGTGCTACTGGGTATTAGTGTATGTCTTTGTGACTTGGTATCAGTGTATGTCTTTTTGACTTGGTGTCAGTGTGTGTCTTTGTTACTGGGTGTCAGGGTGTGTTTGCGATATTTGGTGTCAGTGTATGTCTTTGTTACTGTTTATTAGTGTTTCTCTGTGTTGCTGGGTGCCAGTGTGTGTTTGTTTGTGTTACTGGGTGTCAGTGTATGTCTTTGTTACTTGGTGTAAGTGTGTGTCTGTGTTACTGGGAATCAGTGTCTGTCTTTGTTACTTGGTGTAAGTGTGTGTCTTTGTTACTTGGTGGAAGTGTATGTCTTTGTTACTTGGTGTAAGTGTGTGTCTGTGTTACTTGGTGTAAGTGTGTGCCTGTGTTCCTGGGTATCAGTGTATGTCTTTGTTACTTGGTGTCAGTGTATGTCTGTGTTACTTGGTGGAAGTGTGGGTCTGTGTTACTGGGTATCAGTGTATGTCTTTGTTCCTTGGTGTCAGTGTCTGACTTTGTTACTTGGTGCAAATGTGTGTCTTTGTTACTGGGTGTCAGTGTTTATCTGTGTTACTTGGTTTAAGTGTGTGTCTTTGTTACTTGGTGTCCGTGTGTGTCTGTGTTACTGGGTGTCAGTGCATGTCTTTGTTACTTGGTGTCAGTGTATGTCAAAATACTTGGTGTCAGTGTATGTCTTTGTTACTTGGTGTCAGTGTGTGTCTGTGTTACTGGGTATCAGTGTATGTCTTTGTGACTTGGTATCATTGTATGTCTTTGTGACTTGGTGTCAGTGTATGTCTTTGTTACTGGGTGTCACTGTGTGTCTGCGATATTTGGTGTCAGTGCATGTCTTTGTTACTGTTTATTAGTGTTTCTCTGTGTTACTGGGTGTCAGTGTGTGTTTGTTTGTGTTACTGGGTGTCAGTGTATGTCTTTGTTACTTGGTGTAAGTGTGTGTCTGTGTTACTGGGTATCAGTGTCTGTCTTTGTTACTTGGTGTATGTGTGTGTCTTTGATACTTGGTGTAATTGTATGTCTTTGTTACTTGGTGTCAGTGTATGTCTGTGTTACGTGGTGTAAGTGTATGTCTTTGTTACTCGGTGTAAGTGTGTGTCTGTGTTACTTGGTGTAAGTGTGTGTCTGTGTTACTGGATATCTGTGTATGTCTTTGTTACTTGGTGTCATTGTATGTCTGTGTTACTTGGTATAAGTGTGTGTCTGTGTTACTGGGTGTCAGTGTGTGTCTGTGTTACTTGGTGTAAGTGTGTGTCTTTGTTACTTGGTGTCCGTGTGTGTCTCTGTTACTGGGTGTCAGTGCATGTCTTTGTTACTTTGTGGCAGTGCATATCTGTGTTACTTGGTGTAAGTGTGTGTCTGTGTTCCTGGGTATCAGTGCATGTCTTTGTTACTTGGTGTCAGTGTATGTCTGTGTTACTTGGTGTAAGTGTGTGTCTGTGTTACTGGGTATCAGTGTATGTCTTGGTTACTTTGTGTCATTGTATGTTTGCGTTGCTTGGTGTAAGTGTGTGTCTGTGTTACTTGGTGTAAGTATTTGTCTGTGTTACTGGGTGTCAGTGTGTGTCTTTGTTACTTGCTGTCCGTGTGTGTCTGTGTTACTGGGTGTCAGTGTATGTCTTTGTTACTTGGTGTCAGTGTATGTGTTTGTTACTTGGTGTAAGTGTGTGTCTGTGTTACTGGGTATCAGTGCATGTCTTTGTTGTTTGGTGTAAATGTGTGTCTGTGTTACTGGGTATCAGTGTATGTCTTTGTGACTTGATGTCAGTGTATGTCATTGTTACTTGGTGTAAGTGTGTTTCTGTGTTACTGGGTATCAGTGTATGTCTTTGTTACTTGGTGTAAATGTGTGTCTGTGTTACTGGGTGTCAGTTTGTGTCTGTGTTACTTGGTGTAAGTCTGTGTCTTTGTTACTTGGTGTCCGTGTGCGTCTGTGTTACTGGGTGTCAGTGCATGTCTTTGTTACTGGGTGTCAGTGTATGTCTTTGTTACCTGGCGTAAGTGTGTGTCTGGGTTACTGGGTATCAGTGTCTGTCTTTGTTACTTGGTGTAAGTGTGTGTCTGTGTTACTGGGTGTCAGTTTGTGTCTGTGTTACTTGGTGTAAGTCGGTGTCCTTGTTACTTGGTGTCTCTGTGTGTCTGTGTTACTGGGTGTCAGTGTATGTCTTTGTTACTGGGTGTCAGTGTGTGTCTTTGTGAATTGGTGTCAGTGTATGTCTTTGTTACAATGTGTAAGGGTGTATCTGTGTTACTGGGTATCAGTGTATGTCTTTTTTACTTGGTGTCAGTGTATGTCTTTGTTACTTGGTGTCAGTGTGTGTCTGTGCTACTGGGTATTAGTGTATGTCTTTGTGACTTGGTATCAGTGTATGTCTTTGTGACTTGGTGTCAGTGTATGTCTTTGTTACTGGGTGTCAGGGTGTGTTTGCGATATTTGGTGTCAGTGTATGTCTTTGTTACTGTTTATTAGTGTTTCTCTGTGTTGCTGGGTGCCAGTGTGTGTTTGTTTGTGTTACTGGGTGTCAGTGTATGTCTTTGTTACTTGGTGTAAGTGTGTGTCTGTGTTACTGGGAATCAGTGTCTGTCTTTGTGAATTGGTGTAAGTGTGTGTCTTTGTTACTTGGTGGAAGTGTATGTCTTTGTTACTTGGTGTAAGTGTGTGTCTGTGTTACTTGGTGTAAGTGTGTGTCTGTGTTCCTGGGTATCAGTGTATGTCTTTGTTACTTGGTGTCAGTGTATGTCTGTGTTACTTGGTGTAAGTGTGGGTCTGTGTTACTGGGTATCAGTGTATGTCTTTGTTCCTTGGTGTCAGTGTCTGACTTTGTTACTTGGTGCAAATGTGTGTCTTTGTTACTGGGTGTCAGTGTTTGTCTGTGTTACTTGGTGTAAGTGTGTGTCTTTGTTACTTGGTGTCCGTGTGTGTCTGTGTTACTGGGTGTCAGTGTATGTCTTTGTGACTTGGTATCATTGTATGTCTTTGTTACTTGGTGTCAGTGTATGTCAAAATACTTGGTGTAAGTGTATGTCTTTGTTACTTGGTGTCAGTGTGTGTCTGTGTTACTGGGTATCAGTGTATGTCTTTGTGACTTGGTATCATTGTATGTCTTTGTGACTTGGTGTCAGTGTATGTCTTTGTTACTGGGTGTCACTGTGTGTCTGCGATATTTGGTGTCAGTGCATGTCTTTGTTACTGTTTATTAGTGTTTCTCTGTGTTACTGGGTGTCAGTGTATGTCTTTGTTACTTGGTGTAAGTGTGTGTCTGTGTTACTGGGTATCAGTGTCTGTCTTTGTTACTTGGTGTATGTGTGTGTCTTTGATACTTGGTGTAATTGTATGTCTTTGTTACTTGGTGTCAGTGTATGTCTGTGTTACGTGATGTAAGTGTATGTCTTTGTTACTCTGTGTAAGTGTGTGTCTGTGTTACTTGGTGTAAGTGTGTGTCTGTGTTACTGGATATCTGTGTATGTCTTTGTTACTTGGTGTCATTGTATGTCTGTGTTACTTGGTATAAGTGTGTGTCTGTGTTACTGGGTGTCAGTGTGTGTCTGTGTTACTTGGTGTAAGTGTGTGTCTTTGTTACTTGGTGTCCGTGTGTGTCTCTGTTACTGGGTGTCAGTGCATGTCTTTGTTACTTTGTGTCAGTGCATATCTGTGTTACTTGGTGTAAGTGTGTGTCTTTGTTACTTGGTGTATTTGTATGTCTTTGTTACTTGGTGTAAGTGTGTGTCTGTGTTACTTGGTGTAAGTGTGTGTCTGTGTTCCTGGGTATCAGTGTATGTCTTCGTTACTTGGTGTCAGTGTATGTCTGTGTTACTTGGTGTAAGTGTGTGTCTGTGTTACTGGTTATCAGTGTATGTCTTGGTTACTTTGTGTCATTGTATGTTTGCGTTGCTTGGTGTAAGTGTGTGTCTGTGTTACTTGGTGTAAGTATGTGTCTGTGTTACTGGGTGTCAGTGTTTGTCTGTGTTCCTTGGTGCTAGTGTGTGTCGTTGTTGCTTGGTGTCCGTGTGTGTCTGTGTTTCTGGGTGGCTGTGTATGTCTTTGTTATTGGGTATCAGTGCATGTTTTTGTTACTTGGTGTAAGTCTGTGTCTGTGTTACTGGGTATCAGTGTCTGTCTTTGTTAGTTGGTGTAAGAGTGTGTCTGTGTTACACGGTATCAGTGTGTGTCTGTGTCCCTTGGTGCTAGTGTGTGTCGTTGTTACTTGGTGTCCGTGTGTGTCTGTGTTACTGGGTGTCTGTGTATGTCTTTGTTACTGGGTGTCAGTGTATGTTTTTGTTACTTGGTGTAAGTCTGTGTCTGTGTTACTGGGTATCATTGTCTGTATTTGTTACTTGGTGTCAGTGTATGTCTTTGTTACTTGGTTTAAGTGTGTGTCTGTGTTACTGGTTGTCAGTGTATGTCTTTGTGACTTGGTGTCAGTGTATGTCTTTGTTTCTGGGTGTCAGTGTGTGTCTTTGTGACTTGGTGTCAGTGTATGTCTTTGTTACTTGTTGTAAGTGTGTGTCTGTGTTACTGGGTATCAGTGTATGTCTTTGTTACTGGGTGTCAGTATTTGTCTTGGTTACTTGGTGTCATTGTATGTCTGAGTTGTTTGGTGTAAGTGTGTGTCTGTGTTCCTGGGTGTCAGTTTGTGTCTGTGTCCCTTGGTGCTAGCGTGTGTCGTTGTTACTTGGTGTCCGTGTGTGTCTGTGTTACTAGGTGTCTGTGTACCTCTTTGTTTCAGGGTTTCAGTGTATGTTTTTGTTACTTGGTGTAAGTCTGTGTCTGTGTTACTGGGTATCAGTGTCTGTCTTTTTTACTTGGTGTCAGTGTATGTCTTTGTTACTTGTTGTAAGTGTGTGTCTGTGTTACTGGGTATCAGTGTATGTCTTTGTTACTGGGTGTCAGTGTTTGTCTTGGTTACTTGGTGTCATTGTATGTCTGTGTTGCTTGGTGTAAGTGTGTGTCTGTGTTACTGGGTGTCAGTGTGTGTCTGTGTCCCTTGGTGCTAGTGTGTGTCGTTGTTACTTGGTGTCCGTGTGTGTCTGTGTTACTGGTTGTCTGTGTACGTCTTTGTTTCTGGGTGTCAGTGTATGTTTTTGTTACTTGGTGTAAGTCTGTGTCTGTGTTACTGGGTATCAGTGTCTGTCTTTTTTACTTGGTGTCAGTGTTTGTCTTTGTTACTTGGTTTCAGTGTGTGTCTGTGTTACTGGCTGTCAGTGTATGTCTTTGTGACTTGGTGTCAGTGTATGTCTTTCTTACTGGGTGTAAGTGTGTGTCTTTGTGAATTGGTGTCAGTGTATGTCTTTGTTACTTGTTGTAAGTGTGTGTCTGTGTTACTGGGTATCAGTGTATGTCTTTGTTACTTGGTGTCAGTGCATGTCAAAGTACTTGGTGTAAGTGTAGGACTTTATTCGTTGGTGTAACTCCCTGTCTTTGTTACTTGGTGTAATTGTATCACTGTGTTACTGGGTATCAGTGTATGTCTGTGTTACTGGGTATCAGTGTATGTCTTTGTGACTTGGTGTCATTGCATGTCTGTGTTGCTTGGTGTAAATGTGTGTCTCTGTTACTGGGTGTCAGTGTGTGTCTGTGTTACTTGGTGTAAGTGTGTGTCATTGTTACTTGGTGTCCGTGTGTGTCTGTGTTACTGGGTGTCAGTGTATGTCTTTGTTACTGGGTGTCAGTGTATGTCTTTGTTACTTGGTGTAAGTGTGTGTCTGTGTTACTGGGTATCAGTGTCTGTCTTTGTTACTTGGTGTAAGTGTGTGTCTGTGTTACACGGTATCAATGTTTGTCTTTGTTACTTGGTGTCAGTGTATGTCTTTGTTACTTGGTGCAAGTGTGTGTCTGTGTTACTGGGCGTCACGTATGTCTTTGTGACTTGGTGTCAGTGTATGTCTTTGTTACTGGGTGACAGTGTGTGTCTTTGTGACTTGGTGTCAGTATATGTCTTTGTTACTTGTTGTAAGTGTGCGGCTGTGTTACTGGGTATCAGTGTATGTCTTTGTTACATGGTGTCAGTGTATGTCAATATACTTGGTGTAAGTGTGTGTCTTTGTGTCTTGGTGTAATTGACTGCCTTTGTTACTTGGTGTAAGTGCATCACTGTGTTACTGGGTATCAGTGTATGTCTATGTGACTTGGTGTCAGTGTGTGTCTGTGTTACTGGGTATCAGTGTATGTCTTTGTTACTTGGTGTAAGTGTGTGTCTGTGTTACTGGGTGTCAGTTTGTGTCTGTGTTACTTGGTGTCAGTCTGTGTCTTTGTTACTTGGTGTCCGTGTGTGTCTGTGTTACTGGGTGCCAGTGTATGTCTTTGTTACTGGGTGTCAGTGTATGTCTTTGTTATCTGGCGTAAGTGTGTGTCTGTGTTACTGGGTATCAGTGTCTGTCTTTGTTACTTGGTGTAAGTGTGTGTCTGTGTTACTGGGTGTCAGTTTGTGTCTGTGTTACTTGGTGTAAGTCGGTGTCCTTGTTACTTGGTGTCTCTGTGTGTCTGTGTTACTGGGTGTCAGTGTATGTCTTTGTTACTGGGTGGCAGTGCGTGTCTTTGTGAATTGGTGTCAGTGTATGTCTTTGTTACAAGGTGTAAGGGTGTATCTGTGTTACTGGGTATCAGTGTATGTCTTTTTTACTTGGTGTAAGTGTGTGACTGTTTTACTTGGTGTAAGTGTGTCTCTGTGTTACTGGGTGTCAGTGTGTGTTTGTTTGTGTTATTGGGTGTCAGTGTATGTCTTTGTTACTTGGTGTAAGTGTGTGTCTGTGTTCCTGGGTATCAGTGTATGTCTTTGTTACTTGGTGTCAGTGTATGTCTGTGTTACTTGGTGTAAGTGTGGGTCTGTGTTACTGGGTATCAGTGTATGTCTTTGTTCCTTGGTGTCAGTGTCTGACTTTGTTACTTGGTGCAAATGTGTGTCTTTGTTACTGGGTGTCAGTGTTTGTCTGTGTTACTTGGTGTAAGTGTGTGTCTTTGTTACTTGGTGTCCGTGTGTGTCTGTGTTACTGGGTGTCAGTGCATGTCTTTGTTACTTGGTGTCAGTGTATGTCAAAATACTTGGTGTAAGTGTATGTCTTTGTTACTTGGTGTCATTGTGTGTCTGTGTTACTGGGTATCAGTGTATGTCTTTGTGACTTGGTATCATTGTATGTCTTTGTGACTTGGTGTCAGTGTATGTCTTTGTTACTGGGTGTCACTGTGTGTCTGCGATATTTGGTGTCAGTGCATGTCTTTGTTACTGTTTATTAGTGTTTCTCTGTTTTACTGGGTGTCAGTGTGTGTTTGTTTGTGTTACAGGGTGTCAGTGTATGTCTTTGTTACTTGGTGTAAGTGTGTGTCTGTGTTACTGGGTATCAGTGTCTCTCTTTGTTACTTGGTGTATGTGTGTGTCTTTGATACTTGGTGTAATTGTATGTCTTTGTTACTTGGTGTCAGTGTATGTCTGTGTTACGTGGTGTAAGTGTATGTCTTTGTTACTCGGTGTAAGTGTGTGTCTGTGTTACTTGGTGTAAGTGTGTGTCTGTGTTACTGGATATCTGTGTATGTCTTTGTTACTTGGTGTCATTGTATGTCTGTGTTACTTGGTATAAGTGTGTGTCTGTGTTACTGGGTGTCAGTGTGTGTCTGTGTTACTTGGTGTAAGTGTGTGTCTTTGTTACTTGGTGTCCGTGTGTGTCTCTGTTACTGGGTGTCAGTGCATGTCTTTGTTACTTTGTGTCAGTGCATATCTGTGTTACTTGGTGTAAGTGTGTGTCTTTGTTACTTGGTGTATTTGTATGTCTTTGTTACTTGGTGTAAGTGTGTGTCTGTGTTACTTGGTGTAAGTGTGTTTCTGTGTTCCTGGGTATCAGTGTATGTCTTTGTTACTTGGTGTCAGTGTATGTCTGTGTTACTTGGTGTAAGTGTGTGTCTGTGTTACTGGGTATCAGTGTATGTCTTGGTTACTTTGTGTCATTGTATGTTTGCGTTGCTTGGTGTAAGTGTGTGTCTGTGTTACTTGGTGTAAGTATGTGTCTGTGTTACTGGGTGTCAGTGTGTTTCTGTGTTACTTGGTGTAAATGTGTGTCTTTGTTACTTGCTGTCCATGTGTGTCTGTGTTACTGGGTGTCAGTGTATGCCTTTGTTACTTGGTGTCAGTGTATGACTTTGTTACTTGGTGTTAGTGTGAGTCTGTGTTGCAGGGTATCAGTGCATGTCTTTGTTACTTGGTGTAAGTGTGTGCCTGTGTTACTGGGTGTCAGTGCATGTCTTTGTTACTGGGTGTCAGTGTGTGTCTTTGTGACTTGGTGTCAGTGTATGTCTTTGTTACTTGGTGTAAGTGTGTGTCTGTGTTACTGGGTATCAGTGTATGTCTTTGTTACTTGGTGTCAGTGTATGTCAAAATACTTGGTGAAAGTGTATGTCTTTGTTACTTGGTGTAATTGTCTATCTTTGTTAGTTGGTGTAAGTATATGTCTTTGTTACTTGGTGTCAGTGTATGTCTTTGCTACTTGGTGTCAGTGTATGTCTTTGTGACTTGGTGTCAGTGTATGTCTGTGTTACTGTTTATTAGTGCTTCTCTGTGTAACTGGGTGTCAGTGTGTGTTTGTTTGTGTTACTTGGTGTCAGTGTATGTCTTTGTTACTTGGTGTATGTGTGTGTCTTTGATACTTGGTGTAATTGTATGTCTTTGTTACTTGGTGTCAGTGTATGTCTGTGTTACGTGGTGTAAGTGTATGTCTTTGTTACTCTGTGTAAGTCTGTGTCTGTGTTACTGGGTATCAGTGTCTGTCTTTTTTACTTGGTGTCAGTGTATGTCTTTGTTACTTGTTGTAAGTGTGTGTCTGTGTTACTGGGTATCAGTGTATGTCTTTGTTACTGGGTGTCAGTGTATGTTTTTGTTACTTGGTGTAAGTCTGTGTCTGTGTTACTGGGTATCAGTGTCTGTCTTTTTTACTTGGTGTCAGTGTATGTCTTTGTTACTTGTTGTAAGTGTGTGTCTGTGTTACTGGGTATCAGTGTATGTCTTTGTTACTGGGTGTCAGTGTTTGTCTTGGTTACTTGGTGTCATTGTATGTCTGTGTTGCTTGGTGTAAGTGTGTGTCTGTGTTACTGGGTGTCAGTGTGTGTCTGTGTCCCTTGGTGCTAGTGTGTGTCGTTGTTACTTGGTGTCCGTGTGTGTCTGTGTTACTGGTTGTCTGTGTACGTCTTTGTTTCTGGGTGTCAGTGTATGTTTTTGTTACTTGGTGTAAGTCTGTGTCTGTGTTACTGGGTATCAGTGTCTGTCTTTTTTACTTGGTGTCAGTGTTTGTCTTTGTTACTTGGTGTAAGTGTGTGTCTGTGTTACTGGGTATCAGTGTCTGTCTTTGTTACTTGGTGTAAGTGTATGACTTTATTCGTTGGTGTAACTCCCTGTCTTTGTTACTTGGAGTAATTGTATCACTGTGTTACTGGGTATCAGTGTATGTCTGTGTTACTGGGTATCAGTGTATGTCTTTGTGACTTGGTGTCATTGCATGTCTGTGTTGCTTGGTGTAAATGTGTGTCTCTGTTACTGGGTGTCAGTGTATGTCTGTGTTACTTGGTGTAAGTGTGTGTCCTTGTTACTTGGTGTCCGTGTGTGTCTGTGTTACTGGGTGTCAGTGTATGTCTTTGTTACTGGGTGTCAGTGTATGTCTTTGTTACTTGGTGTAAGTGTGTGTCTGTGTTACTGGGTATCAGTGTCTGTCTTTGTTACTTGGTGTAAGTGTGTGTCTGTGTTACACGGTATCAATGTTTGTCTTTGTTACTTGGTGTCAGTGTATGTCTTTGTTACTTGGTGCAAGTGTGTGTCTGTGTTACTGGGCGTCAGTGTATGTCTTTGTGACTTGGTGTCAGTGTATGTCTTTGTTACTGGGTGACAGTGTGTGTCTTTGTGACTTGGTGTCAGTATATGTCATTGTTACTTGTTGTAAGTGTGCGGCTGTGTTACTGGGTATCAGTGTATGTCTTTGTTACATGGTGTCAGTGTATGTCAATATACTTGGTGTAAGTGTGTGTCTTTGTGTCTTGGTGTAATTGACTGCCTTTGTTACTTGGTGTAAGTGTATCACTGTGTTACTGGGTATCAGTGTATGTCTATGTGACTTGGTGTCAGTGTGTGTCTGTGTTACTGGGTATCAGTGTATGTCTTTGTGACTTGGTATCAGTGTATGTCTTTGTTACTGGTGTCAGTGTGTGTCTGTGTTACTGGGTGTAAGTGTATGTCTTTGTGACTTTGTGTCAGTGTATGTCTTTGTTACTGGGTGTCAGTGTGTGTCTTTGTGACTTGGTGTCAGTGTCTGTCTTTGTTAATTGTTGTAAGTGTGTGTCTGTGCTACTGGGTATCAGTGTATGTCTTTGTTACTTGGTGTCAGGGTATGTCAAAATACTTGGTGTAAGAGTATGTCTTTGTTACTTGGTGTCAGTGTGTGTCTGTGTTACTGGGTATCAGTGTATGTCTTTGTGACTTGGTATCAGTGTATGTCTTTGTTACTGGGTGTCAGTGTATGTCTGTTACTGGGTATCAGTGTATGTCTTTGTGACTTGGTATCAGTGTATGTCTTTGTTACTGGGTGTCAGTGTATGTCTATGTTACTTGGTGTCAGTGTATGTCTTTGTTACTGTTTGTCAGTGTTTCTCTGTGTTGCTGGGTGTCAGTGTGTGTCTGTGACACTAGGTGTCATTAAATAGTTTTGTTTAGAGATGCAGCACTCTGTGCCGACCATCAACCACCCATTTATACTAATCCTACACTAATCCCGTATTCCTATCACATCCCCACCTATCCCTATATATTTCCCTACCACCTACCTATACTCGGGGCAATTTATGATGGCCAATTAACCTATCAACCTGCAAGTCTTTGGCATGTGGGAGGAAACCGGAGCAACTGGAGGAAACACACGCAGACACTGGGAGAACTTGCAAACTCCGCACAAGCAGTACCCTGAATCGAACCCGGGTCCCTGGAGCTGTGAGGCTGCGGTGCTAACCAATGCGCCAATGTGCCCCCCCGCAGTGTGTGCCTTTGTTACTTGGTGTCAGTGTGTGTCTGTCTTACTGGGCATCAGTGTATGTCTTTGTGACTTGGTATCAGTGTATGTCTTTGTTACTGGGTGTCAGTGTGTTTCTGTGTTACTTGGTGTAAATGTGTGTCTTTGTTACTTGCTGTCCGTGTGTGTCTGTGTTACTGGGTGTCAGTGTATGCCTTTGTTACTTGGTGTCAGTGTATGACTTTGTTACTTGGTGTTAGTGTGAGTCTGTGTTACAGGGTATCAGTGCATGTCTTTGTTACTTGGTGTAAGTGTGTGTCTGTGTTACTGGGTGTCAGTGCATGTCTTTGTTACTTGGTGTCAGTGTATATCTGTGTTACTTGTTGTAAGTGTGTGTCTTTGTTACTTGGTGTAATTGAATGTCTTTGTTACTTGTTGTCAGTGTATGTCTGTGTTACTTGGTGTCAGTGTATGTCTGTGTTACTTGGTGTAAGTGTATGTCTTTGTTTCTTGGTGTAAGTGTGTATCTGTGTTACTGGGTGTCAGTGTATGTCTGTGTTACTTGGTGTCAGTGTATGTCTTTGTTACTGGGTGTCAGTGTGTGTCTTTGTGACTTGGTGTCAGTGTATGACTTTGTTACTTGGTGTAAGTGTGTGTCTTTGTTACTGGGTATCAGTGTATGTCTTTGTTACTTGGTGTCAGTGTATCTCAAAATATTTGCTGCAAGTGGATGTCTTTGTTACTTGGTGTAATTGTCTGTCTTTGTTACTTGGTGTAAGTGTATGTCTTTGATACTTGGTGTCAGTGTATGTCTGTGTTACTTGGTGTTAGTGTATGTCTTTGTTACTTGGTGCAAGTGTGTGTCTGTGTTACTTGGTGTAAGTGTGTGTCTGTGTTCCTGGGTATCAGTGTATGTCTTTGTTACTTGGTGTCAGTGTATGTCTGTGCTACTTGGTGTAAGTGTGTGTCTGTGTTACTGGGTATCAGTGTATGTCTTTGTTACTTCTTGTCAGTGTATGTCTGTGTTACTTGTTGTAAGTGTGTGTCTTTGTTACTTGCTGTCCGTGTGTGTCTGTGTTACTGGGTGTCAGTTTATGTCTTTGTTACTTGGTGTCAGTGTATGTGTTTGTTACTTGGTGTAAGTGTGTGTCTGTGTTACTGGGTATCAGTGCATGTCTTTGTTGCTTGGTGTAAATGTGTGTCTGTGTTACTGGGTATCAGTGTATGTCTTTGTGACTTGATGTTAGTGTATGTCTTTGTTACTGGGTGTCAGTGTGTGTCTTTGTGACTTGGTGCCTGTGTATGTCATTGTTACTTGGTGTAAGTGTGTGTCTGTGTTACTGGGTATCAGTGTATGTCTTTGTTACTTGGTGTAAGTGTGTGTCTGTGTTACTGGGTGTCAGTTTGTGTCTGTGTTACTTGGTGTAAGTCTGTGTCTTTGTTACTTGGTGTCCGTGTGTGTCTGTGTTACTGGGTGTCAGTGTATGTCTTTGTTACTGGGTGTCAGTTTATGTCTTTGTTACCTGGCGTAAGTGTGTGTCTGTGTTACTGGGTATCAGTGTCTGTCTTTGTTACTTGGTGTAAGTGTGTGTCTGTGTTACTGGGTGTCAGTTTGTGTCTGTGTTACTTGGTATAAGTCGGTGTACTTGTTACTTGGTGTCTCTGTGTGTCTGTGTTACTGGGTGTCAGTGTATGTCTTTGATACTGGGTGTCAGTGTGTGTCTTTGTGAATTGGTGTCAGTGTATGTCTTTGTTAAAAGGTGTAAGGGTGTATCTGTGTTACTGGGTATCAGTGTATGTCTTTTTTACTTGGTGTAAGTGTGTGTCTGTGTTACTTGGTGTAAGTGTGTCTCTGTGTTACTGGGTGTCAGTGTGTGTTTGTTTGTGTTACTGGGTGTCAGTGTATGTCTTTGTTACTTGGTGTAAGTGTGTGTCTGTGTTACTTGGTGTAAGTGTGTGTCTGTGTTCCTGGGTATCAGTGTATGTCTTTGTTACTTGGTGTCAGTGTATGTCTGTGTTACTTGGTGTAAGTGTGGGTCTGTGTTACTGGGTATCAGTGTATGTCTTTGTTCCTTGGTGTCAGTGTCTGACTTTGTTACTTGGTGCAAATGTGTGTCTTTGTTACTGGGTGTTAGTGTTTGTCTGTGTTACTTGGTGTAAGTGTGTGTCTTTGTTACTTGGTGTCCGTGTGTGTCTGTGTTACTGGGTGTCAGTGCATGTCTTTGTTACTTGGTGTCAGTGTATGTCAAAATACTAGGTGTAAGTGTATGTCTTTGTTACTTGGTGTCATTGTGTGTCTGTGTTACTGGGTATCAGTGTATGTCTTTGTGACTTGGTATCATTGTATGTCTTTGTGACTTGGTGTCAGTGTATGTCTTTGTTACTGGGTGTCACTGTGTGTCTGCGATATTTGGTGTCAGTGCATGTCTTTGTTACTGTTTATTAGAGTTTCTCTGTGTTACTGGGTGTCAGTGTGTGTTTGTTTGTGTTACTGGGTGTCAGTGTATGTCTTTGTTACTTGGTGTAAGTGTGTGTCTGTGTTACTGGGTATCAGTGTCTGTCTTTGTTACTTGGTGTATGTGTTTGTCTTTGATACTTGGTGTAATTGTATGTCTTTGTTACTTGGTGTCAGTGTATGTCTGTGTTACGTGGTGTAAGTGTATGTCTTTGTTACTCGGTGTAAGTGTGTGTCTGTGTTACTTGGTGTAAGTGTGTGTCTGTGTTACTGGATATCTGTGTATGTCTTTGTTACTTGGTGCCATTGTATGTCTGTGTTACTTGGTATAAGTGTGTGTCTGTGTTACTGGGTGTCAGTGTGTGTCTGTGTTACTTGGTGTAAGTGTGTGTCTTTGTTACTTGGTGTCCGTGTGTGTCTCTGTTACTGGGTGTCAGTGCATGTCTTTGTTACTTTGTGTCAGTGCATATCTGTGTTACTTGGTGTAAGTGTGTGTCTTTGTTACTTGGTGTATTTGTATGTCTTTGTTACTTGGTGTAAGTGTGTGTCTGTGTTACTTGGTGTAAGTGTGTGTCTGTGTTCCTGGGTATCAGTGTATGCCTTTGTTACTTGGTGTCAGTGTATGTCTGTGTTACTTGGTGTAAGTGTGTGTCTGTGTTACTGGGTATCAGTGTATGCCTTGGTTACTTTGTGTCATTGTATGTTTGCGTTGCTTGGTGTAAGTGTGTGTCTGTGTTACTTGGAGTAAGTATGTGTCTGTGTTACTGGGTGTCAGTGTGTGTCTGTGTTCCTTGGTGCTAGTGTGTGTCGTTGTTGCTTGGTGTCCGTGTGTGTCTGTGTTTCTGGGTGGCTGTGTATGTCTTTGTTACTGGGTGTCAGTGCATGTTTTTGTTACTTGGTGTAAGTCTGTGTCTGTGTTACTGGGTATCAGTGTCTGTCTTTGTTACTTGGTGTAAGAGTGTGTCTGTGTTACACGGTATCAGTGTGTGTCTATGTCCCTTGGTGCTAGTGTGTGTCGTTGTTACTTGGTGTCCGTGTGTGTCTGTGTTACTGGGTGTCTGTGTATGTCTTTGTTACTGGGTGTCAGTGTATGTTTTTGTTACTTGGTGTAAGTCTGTGTCTGTGTTACTGGGTATCAGTGTCTGTATTTGTTACTTGGTGTCAGTGTATGTCTTTGTTACTTGGTTTAAGTGAGTGTCTGTGTTACTGGTTGTCAGTGTATGTCTTTGTGACTTGGTGTCAGTGTATGTCTTTGTTTCTGGGTGTCAGTGTGTATCTTTGTGACTTGGTGTCAGTGTATGTCTTTGTTACTTGTTGTAAGTGTGTGTCTGTGTTACTGGGTATCAGTGCATGTCTTTGTTACTGGGTGTCAGTGTATGTTTTTGTTACTTGGTGTAAGTCTGTGTCTGTGTTACTGGGTATCAGTGTCTGTCTTTTTTACTTGGTGTCAGTGTATGTCTTTGTTACTTGTTGTAAGTGTGTGTCTGTGTTACTGGGTATCAGTGTATGTCTTTGTTACTGGGTGTCAGTGTTTGTCTTGGTTACTTGGTGTCATTGTATGTCTGTGTTGCTTGGTGTAAGTGTGTGTCTGTGTTACTGGGTGTCAGTGTGTGTCTGTGTCCCTTGGTGCTAGTGTGTGTCGTTGTTACTTGGTGTCCGTGTGTGTCTGTGTTACTGGTTGTCTGTGTACGTCTTTGTTTCTGGGTGTCAGTGTATGTTTTTGTTACTTGGTGTAAGTCTGTGTCTGTGTTACTGGGTATCAGTGTCTGTCTTTTTTACTTGGTGTCAGTGTTTGTCTTTGTTACTTGGTGTAAGTGTGTGTCTGTGTTACTGGGTATCAGTGTCTGTCTTTGTTACTTGGTGTAAGTGTATGACTTTATTCGTTGGTGTAACTCCCTGTCTTTGTTACTTGGAGTAATTGTATCACTGTGTTACTGGGTATCAGTGTATGTCTGTGTTACTGGGTATCAGTGTATGTCTTTGTGACTTGGTGTCATTGCATGTCTGTGTTGCTTGGTGTAAATGTGTGTCTCTGTTACTGGGTGTCAGTGTATGTCTGTGTTACTTGGTGTAAGTGTGTGTCCTTGTTACTTGGTGTCCGTGTGTGTCTGTGTTACTGGGTGTCAGTGTATGTCTTTGTTACTGGGTGTCAGTGTATGTCTTTGTTACTTGGTGTAAGTGTGTGTCTGTGTTACTGGGTATCAGTGTCTGTCTTTGTTACTTGGTGTAAGTGTGTGTCTGTGTTACACGGTATCAATGTTTGTCTTTGTTACTTGGTGTCAGTGTATGTCTTTGTTACTTGGTGCAAGTGTGTGTCTGTGTTACTGGGCGTCAGTGTATGTCTTTGTGACTTGGTGTCAGTGTATGTCTTTGTTACTGGGTGACAGTGTGTGTCTTTGTGACTTGGTGTCAGTATATGTCATTGTTACTTGTTGTAAGTGTGCGGCTGTGTTACTGGGTATCAGTGTATGTCTTTGTTACATGGTGTCAGTGTATGTCAATATACTTGGTGTAAGTGTGTGTCTTTGTGTCTTGGTGTAATTGACTGCCTTTGTTACTTGGTGTAAGTGTATCACTGTGTTACTGGGTATCAGTGTATGTCTATGTGACTTGGTGTCAGTGTGTGTCTGTGTTACTGGGTATCAGTGTATGTCTTTGTGACTTGGTATCAGTGTATGTCTTTGTTACTGGTGTCAGTGTGTGTCTGTGTTACTGGGTGTAAGTGTATGTCTTTGTGACTTTGTGTCAGTGTATGTCTTTGTTACTGGGTGTCAGTGTGTGTCTTTGTGACTTGGTGTCAGTGTCTGTCTTTGTTAATTGTTGTAATTGTGTGTCTGTGCTACTGGGTATCAGTGTATGTCTTTGTTACTTGGTGTCAGGGTATGTCAAAATACTTGGTGTAAGAGTATGTCTTTGTTACTTGGTGTCAGTGTGTGTCTGTGTTACTGGGTATCAGTGTATGTCTTTGTGACTTGGTATCAGTGTATGTCTTTGTTACTGGGTGTCAGTGTATGTCTGTTACTGGGTATCAGTGTATGTCTTTGTGACTTGGTATCAGTGTATGTCTTTGTTACTGGGTGTCAGTGTATGTCTATGTTACTTGGTGTCAGTGTATGTCTTTGTTACTGTTTGTCAGTGTTTCTCTGTGTTGCTGGGTGTCAGTGTGTGTCTGTGACACTAGGTGTCATTAAATAGTTTTGTTTAGAGATGCAGCACTCTGTGCCGACCATCAACCACCCATTTATACTAATCCTACACTAATCCCGTATTCCTATCACATCCCCACCTATCCCTATATATTTCCCTACCACCTACCTATACTCGGGGCAATTTATGATGGCCAATTAACCTATCAACCTGCAAGTCTTTGGCATGTGGGAGGAAACCGGAGCAACTGGAGGAAACACACGCAGACACTGGGAGAACTTGCAAACTCCGCACAAGCAGTACCCTGAATCGAACCCGGGTCCCTGGAGCTGTGAGGCTGCGGTGCTAACCAATGCGCCAATGTGCCCCCCCGCAGTGTGTGCCTTTGTTACTTGGTGTCAGTGTGTGTCTGTCTTACTGGGCATCAGTGTATGTCTTTGTGACTTGGTATCAGTGTATGTCTTTGTTACTGGGTGTCAGTGTGTTTCTGTGTTACTTGGTGTAAATGTGTGTCTTTGTTACTTGCTGTCCGTGTGTGTCTGTGTTACTGGGTGTCAGTGTATGCCTTTGTTACTTGGTGTCAGTGTATGACTTTGTTACTTGGTGTTAGTGTGAGTCTGTGTTACAGGGTATCAGTGCATGTCTTTGTTACTTGGTGTAAGTGTGTGTCTGTGTTACTGGGTGTCAGTGCATGTCTTTGTTACTTGGTGTCAGTGTATATCTGTGTTACTTGTTGTAAGTGTGTGTCTTTGTTACTTGGTGTAATTGAATGTCTTTGTTACTTGTTGTCAGTGTATGTCTGTGTTACTTGGTGTCAGTGTATGTCTGTGTTACTTGGTGTAAGTGTATGTCTTTGTTTCTTGGTGTAAGTGTGTATCTGTGTTACTGGGTGTCAGTGTATGTCTGTGTTACTTGGTGTCAGTGTATGTCTTTGTTACTGGGTGTCAGTGTGTGTCTTTGTGACTTGGTGTCAGTGTATGACTTTGTTACTTGGTGTAAGTGTGTGTCTTTGTTACTGGGTATCAGTGTATGTCTTTGTTACTTGGTGTCAGTGTATCTCAAAATATTTGCTGCAAGTGGATGTCTTTGTTACTTGGTGTAATTGTCTGTCTTTGTTACTTGGTGTAAGTGTATGTCTTTGATACTTGGTGTCAGTGTATGTCTGTGTTACTTGGTGTTAGTGTATGTCTTTGTTACTTGGTGCAAGTGTGTGTCTGTGTTACTTGGTGTAAGTGTGTATCTGTGTTCCTGGGTATCAGTGTATGTCTTTGTTACTTGGTGTCAGTGTATGTCTGTGCTACTTGGTGTAAGTGTGTGTCTGTGTTACTGGGTATCAGTGTATGTCTTTGTTACTTCTTGTCAGTGTATGTCTGTGTTACTTGTTGTAAGTGTGTGTCTGTGTTACTGGGTGTCAGTGTGTGTCTGTGTTACTTGGTGGAAGTGTGTGTCTTTGTTACTTGCTGTCCGTGTGTGTCTGTGTTACTGGGTGTCAGTTTATGTCTTTGTTACTTGGTGTCAGTGTATGTGTTTGTTACTTGGTGTAAGTGTGTGTCTGTGTTACTGGGTATCAGTGCATGTCTTTGTTGCTTGGTGTAAATGTGTGTCTGTGTTACTGGGTATCAGTGTATGTCTTTGTGACTTGATGTTAGTGTATGTCTTTGTTACTGGGTGTCAGTGTGTGTCTTTGTGACTTGGTGCCTGTGTATGTCATTGTTACTTGGTGTAAGTGTGTGTCTGTGTTACTGGGTATCAGTGTATGTCTTTGTTACTTGGTGTAAGTGTGTGTCTGTGTTACTGGGTGTCAGTTTGTGTCTGTGTTACTTGGTGTAAGTCTGTGTCTTTGTTACTTGGTGTCCGTGTGTGTCTGTGTTACTGGGTGTCAGTGTATGTCTTTGTTACTGGGTGTCAGTTTATGTCTTTGTTACCTGGCGTAAGTGTGTGTCTGTGTTACTGGGTATCAGTGTCTGTCTTTGTTACTTGGTGTAAGTGTGTGTCTGTGTTACTGGGTGTCAGTTTGTGTCTGTGTTACTTGGTGTAAGTCGGTGTACTTGTTACTTGGTGTCTCTGTGTGTCTGTGTTACTGGGTGTCAGTGTATGTCTTTGATACTGGGTGTCAGTGTGTGTCTTTGTGAATTGGTGTCAGTGTATGACTTTGTTAAAAGGTGTAAGGGTGTATCTGTGTTACTGGGTATCAGTGTATGTCTTTTTTACTTGGTGTAAGTGTGTGTCTGTGTTACTTGGTGTAAGTGTGTCTCTGTGTTACTGGGTGTCAGTGTGTGTTTGTTTGTGTTACTGGGTGTCAGTGTATGTCTTTGTTACTTGGTGTAAGTGTGTGTCTGTGTTACTTGGTGTAAGTGTGTGTCTGTGTTCCTGGGTATCAGTGTATGTCTTTGTTACTTGGTGTCAGTGTATGTCTGTGTTACTTGGTGTAAGTGTGGGTCTGTGTTACTGGGTATCAGTGTATGTCTTTGTTCCTTGGTGTCAGTGTCTGACTTTGTTACTTGGTGCAAATGTGTGTCTTTGTTACTGGGTGTTAGTGTTTGTCTGTGTTACTTGGTGTAAGTGTGTGTCTTTGTTACTTGGTGTCCGTGTGTGTCTGTGTTACTGGGTGTCAGTGCATGTCTTTGTTACTTGGTGTCAGTGTATGTCAAAATACTAGGTGTAAGTGTATGTCTTTGTTACTTGGTGTCATTGTGTGTCTGTGTTACTGGGTATCAGTGTATGTCTTTGTGACTTGGTATCATTGTATGTCTTTGTGACTTGGTGTCAGTGTATGTCTTTGTTACTGGGTGTCACTGTGTGTCTGCGATATTTGGTGTCAGTGCATGTCTTTGTTACTGTTTATTAGAGTTTCTCTGTGTTACTGGGTGTCAGTGTGTGTTTGTTTGTGTTACTGGGTGTCAGTGTATGTCTTTGTTACTTGGTGTAAGTGTGTGTCTGTGTTACTGGGTATCAGTGTCTGTCTTTGTTACTTGGTGTATGTGTTTGTCTTTGATACTTGGTGTAATTGTATGTCTTTGTTACTTGGTGTCAGTGTATGTCTGTGTTACGTGGTGTAAGTGTATGTCTTTGTTACTCGGTGTAAGTGTGTGTCTGTGTTACTTGGTGTAAGTGTGTGTCTGTGTTACTGGATATCTGTGTATGTCTTTGTTACTTGGTGCCATTGTATGTCTGTGTTACTTGGTATAAGTGTGTGTCTGTGTTACTGGGTGTCAGTGTGTGTCTGTGTTACTTGGTGTAAGTGTGTGTCTTTGTTACTTGGTGTCCGTGTGTGTCTCTGTTACTGGGTGTCAGTGCATGTCTTTGTTACTTTGTGTCAGTGCATATCTGTGTTACTTGGTGTAAGTGTGTGTCTTTGTTACTTGGTGTATTTGTATGTCTTTGTTACTTGGTGTAAGTGTGTGTCTGTGTTACTTGGTGTAAGTGTGTGTCTGTGTTCCTGGGTATCAGTGTATGCCTTTGTTACTTGGTGTCAGTGTATGTCTGTGTTACTTGGTGTAAGTGTGTGTCTGTGTTACTGGGTATCAGTGTATGCCTTGGTTACTTTGTGTCATTGTATGTTTGCGTTGCTTGGTGTAAGTGTGTGTCTGTGTTACTTGGAGTAAGTATGTGTCTGTGTTACTGGGTGTCAGTGTGTGTCTGTGTTCCTTGGTGCTAGTGTGTGTCGTTGTTGCTTGGTGTCCGTGTGTGTCTGTGTTTCTGGGTGGCTGTGTATGTCTTTGTTACTGGGTGTCAGTGCATGTTTTTGTTACTTGGTGTAAGTCTGTGTCTGTGTTACTGGGTATCAGTGTCTGTCTTTGTTACTTGGTTTAAGAGTGTGTCTGTGTTACACGGTATCAGTGTGTGTCTGTGTCCCTTGGTGCTAGTGTGTGTCGTTGTTACTTGGTGTCCGTGTGTGTCTGTGTTACTGGGTGTCTGTGTATGTCTTTGTTACTGGGTGTCAGTGTATGTTTTTGTTACTTGGTGTAAGTCTGTGTCTGTGTTACTGGGTATCAGTGTCTGTATTTGTTACTTGGTGTCAGTGTATGTCTTTGTTACTTGGTTTAAGTGTGTGTCTGTGTTACTGGTTGTCAGTGTATGTCTTTGTGACTTGGTGTCAGTGTATGTCTTTGTTTCTGGGTGTCAGTGTGTGTCTTTGTGACTTGGTGTCAGTGTATGTCTTTGTTACTTGTTGTAAGTGTGTGTCTGTGTTACTGGGTATCAGTGCATGTCTTTGTTACTGGGTGTCAGTGTTTGTCTTGGTTACTTGGTGTCATTGTATGTCTCTGTTGCTTGGTGTAAGTGTGTGTCTGTGTTACTGGGTGTCAGTGTGTGTCTGTGTCCCTTGGTGCTAGTGTGTGTCGTTGTTACTTGGTGTCCGTGTGTGTCTGTGTTACTGGGTGTCTGTGTACGTCTTTGTTTCTGGGTGTCAGTGTATGTTTTTGTTACTTGGTGTAAGTCTGTGTCTGTGTTACTGGGTATCAGTGTCTGTCTTTGTTACTTGGTGTCAGCGTATGTCTTTGTTACTTGGTTTAAGTGTGTGTCTGTATTACTGGTTGTCAGTGTATGTCTTTGTGAATTGGTGTCAGTGTATGTCTTTGTTACTTGTTGCAAGTGTGTGTCTGTGTTACTGGGCATCAGTGTATGTCTTTGTTACTTGGTGTCAGTGCATGTCAAAATACTTGGTGTAAGTGTATGACTTTATTCGTTGGTGTAACTCCCTGTCTTTGTTACTTGGGGTAATTGTATCACTGTGTTACTGGGAATCAGTGTATGTCTGTGTTACCGGGTAGCAGTGTATGTCTTTGTGACTTGGTGTCATTGCATGTCTGTGTTGCTTGGTGTAAATGTGTGTCTCTGTTACTGGGTGTCAGTGTGTGTCTGTGTTAATTTGTGTAAGTGTGTGTCCTTGTTATTTGGTGTCCGTGTGTGTCTGTGTTACTGGGTGTCAGTGTATGTCTTTGTTACTGGGTGTCAGTGTATGTCTTTGTTACTTGGTGTAAGTGTGTGTCTGTGTTACTGGGTATCAGTGTCTGTCTTTGTTACTTGGTGTAAGTGTGTGTCTGTGTTACACGGTATCAATGTATGTCTTTGTTACTTGGTGTCAGTGTATGTCTTTGTTACTTGGTGCAAGTGTGTGTCTGTGTTACTGGGTGTCAGTGTATGTCTTTGTGACTTGGTGTCAGTGTATGTCTTTGTTACTGGGTGACAGTGTGTGTCTTAGTGACTTGGTGTCAGTATATGTCTTTGTTACTTGTTGTAAGTGTGCGGCTGTGTTACTGGGTATCAGTGTATGTCTTTGTCACATGGTGTCAGTGTATGTCAATATACTTGGTGTAAGTGTGTGTCTTTGTGTCTTGGTGTAATTGACTGCCTTTGTTACTTGGTGTAAGTGTATCACTGTGTTACTGGGTATCAGTGTATGTCTTTGTGACTTGGTGTCAGTGTGTGTCTGTGTTGCTGGGTATCAGTGTATGTCTTTGTGACTTGGTATCAGTGTATGTCTTTGTTACTGGTGTCAGTGTGTGTCTGTGTTACAGGGTGTCAGTGTATGTCTTTGTGACTTGGTATCAGTGTATGTCTTTGTTACTTGGTGTAAGTGTGTGTCTGTGTTACTGGGTGTAAGTGTATGTCTTTGTGACTTGGTGTCAGTGTATGTCTTTGTTACTGGGTGTCAGTGTGTGTCTTTGTGACTTGGTGTCAGTGTCTGTCTTTGTTACTTGTTGTAAGTGTGTGTCTGTGCTACTGGGTATCAGTGTATGTCTTTGTTACTTGGTGTCAGGGTATGTCAAAATACTTGGTGTAAGTGTATGTCTTTGTTACTTGGTGTCTGTGTGTGTCTGTGTTACTGGGTATCAGTGTATGTCTTTGTGACTTGGTATCAGTGTATGTCTTTGTTACTGGGTGTCAGTGTATGTCTGTTACTGGGTATCAGTGTATGTCTTTGTGACTTGGTATCAGTGTATGTCTTTGTTACTGGGTGTCAGTGTTTGTCTATGTTACTTGGTGTCAGTGTATGTCTTTGTTACTGTTTGTCAGTGTTTCTCTGTGTTACTGGGTGTCAGTGTGTGTCTGTGACACTAGGTGTCATTATTTAGTTTTGTTTAGAGATGCAGCACTCTGTGCCGACCATCAACCACCCATTTATACTAAGCCTACACTAATCCCGTATTCCTATCACATCCCCACCTATCCCTATATATTTCCCTACCACCTTCCTATACTAGGGGCAATTTATGATGGCCAATTAACCTATCAACCTGCAAGTCTTTGGCATGTGGGAGGAAACCGGAGCAACTGGAGGAAACACACGCAGACACAGGGAGAACTTGCAAACTCCGCACAAGCAGTACCCTGAATCGAACCCGGGTCCCTGGAGCTGTGAGGCTGCGGTGCTAACCAATGCGCCAATGTGCCCCCCCGCAGTGTGTGCCTTTGTTACTTGGTGTCAGTGTGTGTCTGTCTTACTGGGCATCAGTGTATGTCTTTGTGTCTTCGTGTCAGTGTATGTCTTTTTTACTGGGTGTCAGTGTGTCTCTGTGTTACTGGATGTCATTGTGTGTTTGTTTGTGTTACTGGGAATCAGTGTATGTCTTTGTGACTTGGTATCAGTGTATGTCTTTGTTCCTGGGTGTCAGTGTGTTTCTGTGTTACTTGGCGGAAATGTATGTCTTTGTGACTTGGTATCAGTGTATGTCTTTGTTACTTGGTGTAAGTGTGTGTCTGTGTTACTGGGTGTCAGTTTGTGTCTGTGTTACTTGGTGTAAGTCGGTGTCCTTGTTACTTGGTGTCTCTGTGTGTCTGTGTTACTGGGTGTCAGTGTATGTCTTTGTTACTGGGTGTCAGTGTGTGTCTTTGTGACTTGGTGTCAGTGTATGACTTTGTTACTTGGTGTAAGTGTGTGTCTTTGTTACTGGGTATCAGTGTATGTCTTTGTTACTTGGTGTCAGTGTATCTCTAAATATTTGCTGCAAGTGGATGTCTTTGTTACTTGGTGTAATTGTCTGTCTTTGTTACTTGGTGTAAGTGTATGTCTTTGATACTTGGTGTCAGTGTATGTCTGTGTTACTTGGTGTTAGTGTATGTCTTTGTTACTAGGTGCAAGTGTGTGTCTGTGTTACTTGGTGCAAGTGTGTGTCTGTGTTCCTGGGTATCAGTGTATGTCTTTGTTACTTGGTGTCAGTGTATGTCTGTGCTACTTGGTGTAAGTGTGTGTCTGTGTTACTGGGTATCAGTGTATGTCTTTGTTACTTCTTGTCAATGTATGTCTGTGTTACTTGTTGTAAGTGTGTGTCTGTGTTACTGGGTGTCAGTGTGTGTCTGTGTTACTTGGTGTAAGTGTGTGTCTTTGTTACTTGCTGTCCGTGTGTGTCTGTGTTACTGGGTGTCAGTGTATGTCTTTGTTACTTGGTGTCAGTGTATGTGTTTGTTGGTGTAAGTGTGTGTCTGTGTTACTGGGTATCAGTGTCTGTCTTTGTTACTTGGTGTAAGTGTGTGTCTGTGTTACAGGGTATCAGTGCATGTCTTTGTTGCTTGGTGTAAATGTGTGTCTGTGTTACTGGGTATCAGTGTATGTCTTTGTGACTTGATGTCAGTGTATGTCTTTGTTACTGGGTGTCAGTGTGTGTCTTTGTGACTTGGTGTCAGTGTATGTCATTGTTACTTCGTGTAAGTGTGTGTCTGTGTTACTGGGTGTCAGTTTGTGTCTGTGTTACTTGGTGTAAGTCTGTGTCTTTGTTACTTGGTGTCCGTGTGTGTCTGTGTTACTGGCTGTCAGTGTATGTCTTTGTTACTGGGTGTCAGTGTATGTCTTTGTTACCTGGCGTAAGTGTGTGTCTGTGTTACTGGGTATCAGTGTATGTCTTTGTTACTTGGTGTAAGTGTGCGTCTGTGTTACTGGGTGTCAGTTTGTGTCTGTGTTACGTGGTGTAAGTCGGTGTCCTTGTTTCTTGGTGTCTCTGTGTGTCTGTGTTACTGGGTGTCAGTGTATCTCTTTGTTACTGGGTGTCAGTGTGTGTCTTTGTTACTTGGTGTAAGTGTATGTCTTTGTTACTTGGTGTCAGTGTATGTCTTTGTTACTGGATGTCAGTGTGTGTCTGTGTTTCTGGGTATCAGTGTATGTCTTTGTGACTTGGTATCAGTGTATGTCTTTGTGACTTGGTGTCAGTGTATGTCTTTGTTACAGGGTGTCAGTGTGTGACTGTGTTACTTGGTGTCAGTGTATGTCTTTGTTACTGTTTATTAGTGTTTCTCTGTGTTACTGGGTGTCCGTGTGTGTTTTTTTGACTTGGTGTAAGTGTGTGTCTTTGTTACTTGGTGTAATTGAATGTCTTTGATACTTGGTGTCAGTGTATGTCTGTGTTACTTGGTGTTAGTGTATGTCTTTGTTACTTGGTGCAAGTGTGTGTCTGTGTTACTTGGTGCAAGTGTGTGTCTGTGTTCCTGGGTATCAGTGTATGTCTTTGTTACTTGGTGTCAGTGTATGTCTTTGTTACTTGGTGTCAGTGTGTGTCTGTGATCCTGGTTATCAGTGTATGTCTTTGTTACTTCTTGTCAGTGTATGTCTGTGTTACTTGTTGCAAGTGTGTGTCTGTGTTACTGGGTGTCAGTGTGTGTCTGTGTTACTTGGTGTAAGTGTGTGTCTTTGTTACTTGGTGTCCGTGTGTGTCTGTGTTACTGGGTTTCAGTGCATGTCTTTGTTACTTGGTGTCAGTGTATATCTGTGTTACTTGGTGTAAGTGAGTGTCTTTGTTACTTGGTGTAATTGTATGTATTTGTTACTTGCTGTCAGTGTATGTCTTTGTTACTTGTTGTATGTGTATGTCTTTGTTACTTGGTGTAAGTGTGTGTCTGTGTTACTGGGTGTCAGTGTATGTCTTTGTTACCGGGTGTCAGTGTATGTCTTTGTTGCTTGGTGTAAGTGTGTGTCTGTGTTACTGGGTATCAGTGTCTGTCTCTGTTACTTGGTGTAAGTGTGTTTCTGTGTTACTGATTATCAGTGTATGTCTTTGTTACTTGGTGTCAGTGTATGTCTGTGTTACTTGGTGTAATTGTCTGTCTTTGTTACTTGGTGTAAGTGTATGTCTTTGTTACTTGGTGTCAGTGTATGTCTTTGTTACTTGGTTTCAGTGTGTGTCTGTGTTACTGGGTATCAGTGTATGTCTTTGTGACTTGGTATCAGTGTATGTCTTTGTGACTTGGTGTCAGTGTATGTCTTTGTTACTGGGTGTCAGTGTGTGATTGTGTTACCTGGTGTCAGTGTATGTCTTTGTTACTGTTTATTCGTGTTTCTCTGTGTTATTGGGTGTCCGTGTGTTTTTTTGTGTTACAGGGTGTCAGTGTATGTCTTTGTTACTTGGTGTAAGTTTGTGTCTGTGTTACTGGGTATCAGTGTCTGTCTTTGTTACTTGGTGTAAGTGTGTGTCTTTGTTACTTGGTGCAAGTGTGTGTCTGTGTTACTTGGTGTAACTGTGTGTCTGTGTTCCTGGGTATCAGTGTATGTCTTTGTTACTTGGTGTCAGTGTATGTCTGTGTTACTTGGTGTAAGTGTATGTCTTTGTTACTTGGTGCTAGTGTGTGTCTGTGTTACTTGGTGTAACTGTGTGTCTGTGTTCCTGGGTATCAGTGTATGTCTTTGTTACTTGGTGTCAGTGTATGTCTGTGTTACTTGGTGTAAGTGTGTGTCTGTGTTACTGGGTATCAGTGTATGTCTTTGTTACTTGGTGTCAGTGCATGTCTGTGTTACTTTTTGAAAGTTTGTGTCTGTGTTACTGGGTGTCAGTGTGTGTTTGTGTTACTTGGTGTAAGTGTATGTCTTTGTTACTTTGTGTAAGTGTGTGTCTGTGTTTCTTGGTGTAAATGTTTGTCTGTGTTACTGGGTGTCAATGTATGTCTTTGTTACCGGGTGTCAGTGTATGTCTTTCTTACTTGGTGTAAGTGTGTGTCTGTGTTACTGGGTGTCAGTGTCTGTCTTTGTTACTTGGTGTAAGTGTGTTTCTGTGTTACTGAGTATCAGTGTATGTCTTTGTTACTTGGTGACAGTGTATGGCTGTGTTACTTGGTGTAAGTGTGTGTCTGTGTTACTGGGTCTCAGTGCATGTCTTTGTGACTTGGTATCAGTGTATGTCTTTGTTACTGGTTTCAGAGTGTGTCTTTGTGACTTGGTGTCAGTGTATGTCTTTGTTACTTGTTGTAAGTGTGTGTCTGTGTTACTGGGTATCATTGTATGTCTTTGTTACTTGGTGTCAGTGTATGTCAAAATACTTGGTGTAAGTGTATGTCTTTGTTACTTGGTGTAATTGTCTGTCTTTGTTACTTGGTGTAATTGTATGTCTTTGTGACTTGGTGTAAGTGTGTGTCTTTCTTACTTGTTGTAAGTGTATGTCTTTGTTACTTGGTGTCAGTGTGTGTCTTTGTTACTTGGTGTCAGTGTGTGTCTGTGTTACTGGGTATCAGTGTATGTCTTTGTGACTTGGTATCAGTGTATGTCTGTGTTACTGGTTGTCAGCGTGTGTCTGTGTGACTGGGTATCAGTGTATTTCTTTGTGACTTGGTATCAGCGTATGTCTTTGTTGCTGGGTGTCAGTGTGTGTCTGTGTTACTGGGTATCAGTGTATGTCTTTGTGACTTGGTATCAGAGTATGTCTTTGTTACTGGGTGTCAGTGTGTGTCTGTGTTCCTGGGTATCAGTGTATGTCTTTGTGACTTGGTGTCAGTGTATATCTTTGTTACTGGGTGTCAGTGTGTGTCTTTGTGACTTGGTGTCAGTGTATGTCTGTGTTACTGTTTATTAGTGTTTCTCTGTGTTACTGGGTGTCAGTGTGTGTTTGTTTGTGTTACTGGGTGTCAGTGTATGTCTTTGTTACTTGGTGTAAGTGTGTGTCTGTGTTTCTGGGTATCAGTGTCTGTCTTTGTTACTTGGTGTCAGTTTATGTCTGTGTTAGTTGGTGTAAGTGTATGTCTTTGTTACTTGGTGTAAGTGTGTGTCTGTGTTACTTGGTGTAAGTGTGTGTCTGTGTTCCTGGGTGTCAGTGTGTGTCTGTGTTACTTGGTGTAAGTGTGTGCCTTTGTTACTTGGTGTTCGTGTGTCTCTGTATTACTGGGTGTCAGTGCATGTCTTTGTTACTTGGTGTCAGTGCATATCTGTGTTACTTGGTGTAAGTGTGTGTCTTTGTTCCTTGGTGTAATTGTATGTCTTTGTTACTTGGTGTCAGTGTATGTCTGTGTTCCTGGGTATCAGTGTATCTCTTTGTTACTTGGTGTCAGTGTATGGCTTTGTGACTTGGTATCAGTGTATGTCATTGTTACCGGGTGTCAGTGTGTGTCTGTGTTACTAGGTGTAAGTGTATGTCTTTGTTACTTGGTGTCGGTGTGTCTGTGTTACTGGGTGTCAGTGTATGTCTTTGTTACTTGGTGTCAGTGTATGTCTTTGTTACTTGGTGTAAGTGTGTGTCTGTGTTACTGGTATCAGTGTCTGTCTTTGTTACTTGGTGTAAGTGTGTGTCAGTGTTACAGGGTATCAGTGCATGTCTTTGTTACTTGGTGTCAGTGTATGTCTGTGTTACTTGGTGTAAGTGTGTGTCTGTGTTAATGGGTATCATGTATGTCTTTGTTACTTGGTGTCAGTGTATGTCAAAATACTTGGTGTAATTGTCTGTCTTTGTTCCTTGGTGTAAGTGTATGTCTTTGTTACTTGGTGTCAGTGTATGTCTTTGTTACTTGGTGTCAGTGTGTGTCTGTGTTACTGGGTATCAGTGTATGTCTTTGTGACTTGGTATCAGTGTATGTCTTTGTGACTTGGTGTCAGTGTATGTCTTTGTTACAGGGTGTCAGTGTGTGAATGTGTTAGTTGGTGTCAGTGTATGTCTTTGTTACTGTTTATTAGTGTTTCTCGGTGTTACAGGGTGTCAGTGTGTGTTTGTTTGTGTTACTGGGTGTCAGTGTATGTCTTTGTGACTTGGTGTCAGTGCATGTCTTTGTTACTGGGTGTCAGTGTCTGTCTTTGTTACTTGGTGTCAGTGTATGTCATTGTTATTTGCTGTAAGTGTGTGTCTTTGTTACTTGGTGTAAGTGTGTGTCTGTGTTACTGGGTGTCAGTGTATGTCTTTGTTACCGGGTGTCAGTGTATGTCTTTGTTGCTTGGTGTAAGTGTGTGTCTGTGTTACTGGGTATCAGTGTCTGTCTCTGTTACTTGGTGTAAGTGTGTTTCTGTGTTACTGATTATCAGTGTATGTCTTTGTTACTTGGTGTCAGTGTATGTCTGTGTTACTTGGTGTAATTGTCTGTCTTTGTTACTTGGTGTAAGTGTATGTCTTTGTTACTTGGTGTCAGTGTATGTCTTTGTTACTTGGTTTCAGTGTGTGTCTGTGTTACTGGGTATCAGTGTATGTCTTTGTGACTTGGTATCAGTGTATGTCTTTGTGACTTGGTGTCAGTGTATGTCTTTGTTACTGGGTGTCAGTGTGTGATTGTGTTACCTGGTGTCAGTGTATGTCTTTGTTACTGTTTATTCGTGTTTCTCTGTGTTATTGGGTGTCCGTGTGTTTTTTTGTGTTACTGGGTGTCAGTGTATGTCTTTGTTACTTGGTGTAAGTTTGTGTCTGTGTTACTGGGTATCAGTGTCTGTTTTTGTTACTTGGTGTAAGTGTGTGTCTTTGTTACTTGGTGCAAGTCTGTGTCTGTGTTACTTGGTGTAACTGTGTGTCTGTGTTCCTGGGTATCAGTGTATGTCTTTGTTACTTGGTGTCAGTGTATGTCTGTGTTACTTGGTGTAAGTGTATGTCTTTGTTACTTGGTGCTAGTGTGTGTCTGTGTTACTTGGTGTAACTGTGTGTCTGTGTTCCTGGGTATCAGTGTATGTCTTTGTTACTTGGTGTCAGTGTATGTCTGTGTTACTTGGTGTAAGTGTGTGTCTGTGTTACTGGGTATCACTGTATGTCTTTGTTACTTGGTGTCAGTGCATGTCTGTGTTACTTTTTGAAAGTTTGTGTCTGTGTTACTGGGTGTCAGTGTGTGTCTGTGTTACTTGGTGTAAGTGTATGTCTTTGTTACTTTGTGTAAGTGTGTGTCTGTGTTACTTGGTGTCAATGTTTGTCTGTGTTACTGGGTGTCAATGTATGTCTTTGTTACCGGGTGTCAGTGTATGTCTTTCTTACTTGGTGTAAGTGTGTGTCTGTGTTACTGGGTGTCAGTGTCTGTCTTTGTTACTTGGTGTAAGTGTGTTTCTGTGTTACTGAGTATCAGTGTATGTCTTTGTTACTTGGTGACAGTGTGTGGCTGTGTTACTTGGTGTAAGTGTGTGTCTGTGTTACTGGGTCTCAGTGCATGTCTTTGTGACTTGGTATCAGTGTATGTCTTTGTTACTGGTTTCAGAGTGTGTCTTTGTGACTTGGTGTCAGTGTATGTCTTTGTTACTTGTTGTAAGTGTGTGTCTGTGTTACTGGGTATCATTGTATGTCTTTGTTACTTGGTGTCAGTGTATGTCAAAATACTTGGTGTAAGTGTATGTCTTTGTTACTTGGTGTAATTGTCTGTCTTTGTTACTTGGTGTAATTGTATGTCTTTGTGACTTGGTGTAAGTGTGTGTCTTTCTTACTTGTTGTAAGTGTATGTCTTTGTTACTTGGTGTCAGTGTGTGTCTTTGTTACTTGGTGTCAGTGTGTGTCTGTGTTACTGGGTATCAGTGTATGTCTTTGTGACTTGGTATCAGTGTATGTCTGTGTTACTGGTTGTCAGCGTGTGTCTGTGTGACTGGGTATCAGTGTATTTCTTTGTGACTTGGTATCAGCGTATGTCTTTGTTGCTGGGTGTCAGTGTGTGTCTGTGTTACTGGGTATCAGTGTATGTCTTTGTGACTTGGTATCAGAGTATGTCTTTGTTACTGGGTGTCAGTGTGTGTCTGTGTTCCTGGGTATCAGTGTATGTCTTTGTGACTTGGGGTCAGTGTATATCTTTGTTACTGGGTGTCAGTGTGTGTCTTTGTGACTTGGTGTCAGTGTATGTCTGTGTTACTGTTTATTAGTGTTTCTCTGTGTTACTGGGTGTCAGTGTGTGTTTGTTTGTGTTACTGGGTGTCAGTGTATGTCTTTGTTACTTGGTGTAAGTGTGTGTCTGTGTTTCTGGGTATCAGTGTCTGTCTTTGTTACTTGGTGTCAGTTTATGTCTGTGTTAGTTGGTGTAAGTGTATGTCTTTGTTACTTGGTGTAAGTGTGTGTCTGTGTTACTTGGTGTAAGTGTGTGTCTGTGTTCCTGGGTGTCAGTGTGTGTCTGTGTTACTTGGTGTAAGTGTGTGCCTTTGTTACTTGGTGTTCGTGTGTCTCTGTATTACTGGGTGTCAATGCATGTCTTTGTTACTTGGTGTCAGTGCATATCTGTGTTACTTGGTGTAAGTGTGTGTCTTTGTTCCTTGGTGTAATTGTATGTCTTTGTTACTTGGTGTCAGTGTATGTCTGTGTTCCTGGGTATCAGTGTATCTCTTTGTTACTTGGTGTCAGTGTATGTCTTTGTGACTTGGTATCAGTGTATGTCATTGTTACCGGGTGTCAGTGTGTGTCTGTGTTACTTGGTGTAAGTGTATGTCTTTGTTACTTGGTGTCGGTGTGTCTGTGTTACTGGGTGTCAGTGTATGTCTTTGTTACTTGGTGTCAGTGTATGTCTTTGTTACTTGGTGTAAGTGTGTGTCTGTGTTACTGGGTATCAGTGTCTGTCTTTGTTACTTGGTGTAAGTGTGTGTCAGTGTTACAGGGTATCAGTGCATGTCTTTGTTACTTGGTGTCAGTGTATGTCTGTGTTACTTGGTGTAAGTGTGTGTCTGTGTTAATGGGTATCATGTATGTCTTTGTTACTTGGTGTCAGTGTATGTCAAAATACTTGGTGTAATTGTCTGTCTTTGTTCCTTGGTGTAAGTGTATGTCTTTGTTACTTGGTGTCAGTGTATGTCTTTGTTACTTGGTGTCAGTGTGTGTCTGTGTTACTGGGTATCAGTGTATGTCTTTGTGACTTGGTATCAGTGTATGTCTTTGTGACTTGGTGTCAGTGTATGTCTTTGTTACAGGGTGTCAGTGTGTGAATGTGTTAGTTGGTGTCAGTGTATGTCTTTGTTACTGTTTATTAGTGTTTCTCGGTGTTACAGGGTGTCAGTGTGTGTTTGTTTGTGTTACTGGGTGTCAGTGTATGTCTTTGTGACTTGGTGTCAGTGCATGTCTTTGTTACTGGGTGTCAGTGTCTGTCTTTGTTACTTGGTGTCAGTGTATGTCATTGTTATTTGGTGTAAGTGTGTGTCTTTGTTACTTGGTGCAATTGTATGTCTTTGTTACTTGGTGTCAGTGTATGTCTGTGTTACTTGGTGTACGTGTATGTCTTTGTTACTTGGTGTAAGTGTGTGTCTGTGTTCCTGGGTATCAGGGTATCTCTTTGTTACTTGGTGTCAGTGTATGTCTTTGTGAC
Organism: Heterodontus francisci; assembly: GCF_036365525.1. Lineage (NCBI taxonomy): Eukaryota > Metazoa > Chordata > Chondrichthyes > Heterodontiformes > Heterodontidae > Heterodontus > Heterodontus francisci. The sequence continues at coordinate 7,436,210 of NW_027140867.1, read as the reverse complement.
TTGGTATCAGTGTATGTCATTGTTACCGGGTGTCAGTGTGTGTCTGTGTTACTTGGTGTAAGTGTATGTCTTTGTTACTTGGTGTCCGTGTGTCTGTGTTACTGGGTGTCAGTGTATGTCTTTGTTACTTGGTGTCAGTGTATGTCTTTGTTACTTGGTGTAAGTGTGTGTCTGTGTTACTGGGTATCAGTGTCTGTCTTTGTTACTTGGTGTAAGTGTGTCAGTGTTACAGGGTATCAGTGCATGTCTTTGTCACTTGGTGTCAGTGTATGTCTGTGTTACTTGGTGTAAGTGTGTGTCTGTGTTAATGGGTATCATGTATGTCTTTGTTACTTGGTGTCAGTGTATGTCAACACACTTGGTGTAATTGTCAGTCTTTGTTACTTGGTGTAAGTGTATGTCTTTGTTACTTGGTGTCAGTGTCTGTCTTTGTTACTTGGTGTCAGTGTGTGTCTGTGTTACTGGGTATCAGTGTATGTCTTTGTGACTAGGTATCAGTGTATGTCTTTGTGACTTGGTGTCAGTGTATGTCTTTGTTACTGGTTGTCAGTGTGTGAATGTGTTAGTTGGTGTCAGTGTATGTCTTTGTTACTGTGTATTACTGTTTCCCCGTGTTACAGGGTGTCAGTGTGTGTTTCTTTGTGTTACTGGGTGTCAGTGTATGTCTTTGTGACTTGGTGTCAGTGCATGTCTTTGTTACTGGATGTCAGTGTATGTCATTGTTATTTGGTGTCAGTGTGTGTCTGCGTTACTGGGTATCAGTGTATGTCTTTGTTACTTGGTGTCAGTGTATGTCATTGTTACTTGGTGTAAGTGTGTGTCTGCTTTACTGGATATCAGTGTATGTCTTTGTTACTTGGTGTCAGTGTATGTCAAAATACTTCGTGTAAGTGTATGTCTTTGTTACTTGGTGTAATTGTCTGTCTTTTTACTTGGTGTCAGTGTATGTCTTTGTTACTTGGTGTCAGTGTGTGTCTGTGTTACTGGGTATCAGTGTATGTCTTTGTGACTTGGTATCAGTGTATGTCTTTGTGACTTGGTGTCAGTGTATGTCTTTTTTACTGGGTGTCAGTGTGTGTCTGTGTTACTTGGTGTCAGTGTATGTCATTGTTACTGTGTATCAGTGTTTCTCTGTGCTACTGGTTGTCAGTGTGTGTTTGTTTGTGTTACTGGGTGTCAGTGTATGTCTTTGTGACTTGGTGTCAGTGCATGTCTTTGTTACTGGGTGTCAGTGTCTGTCTTTGTTACTTGGTGTCAGTGTATGTCATTGTTATTTGGTGTAAGTGTGTGTCTTTGTTACTTGGTGTAATTGTATGTCTTTGTTACTTGGTGTCAGTGTATGTCTGTGTTACTTGGTGTAAGTGTATGTCTTTGTTACTTGGTGTAAGTGTGTGTCTGTGTTCCTGGGTATCAGTGTATCTCTTTGTTACTTGGTGTCAGTGTATGTCTTTGTGACTTGCTATCAGTGTATGTCATTGTTACCGGGTGTCAGTGTGTGTCTGTGTTACTTGGTGTAAGTGTATGTCTTTGTTACTTGGTGTCCGTGTGTCTCTGTGTTACTGGGTGTCAGTGTATGTCTTTGTTACTTGGTGTCAGTGTATGTCTTTGTTACTTGGTGTAAGTGTGTGTCTGTGTTACTGGGTATCAGTGTCTGTCTTTGTTACTTGGTGTAAGTGTGTGTCAGTGTTACAGGGTATCAGTGCATGTCTTTGTTACTTGGTGTCAGTGTATGTCTGTGTTACTTGGTGTAAGTGTGTGTCTGTGTTAATGGGTATCATGTATGTCTTTGTTACTTGGTGTCATTGTATGTCAACATACTTGGTGTAATTGTCTGTCTTTGTTACTTGGTGTAAGTGTATGTCTTTGTTACTTGGTGTCAGTGTATGTCTTTGTTACTGGATGTCAGTGTGTGTCTGTGTTACTGGGTATCAGTGTATGTCTTTGTGACTTGGTATCAGTGTATGTCTTTGTGACTTGGTGTCAGTGTATGTCTTTGTTACTGGTTGTCAGTGTGTGAATGTGTTAGTTGGTGTCAGTGTATGTCTTTGTTACTGTTTATTAGTGTTTCTCTGTGTTACAGGGTGTCAGTGTGTGTTTGTTTGTGTTACTGGGTGTCAGTGTATGTCTTTGTGACTTGGTGTCAGTGCATGTCTTTGTTACTTGATGTCAGTGTATGTCATTGTTATTTGGTGTAAGTGTGTGTCTGCGTTACTGGGTATCAGTGTATGTCTTTGTTACTTGGTGTCAGTGTATGTCATTGTTACTTGGTGTAAGTGTGTGTCTGCGTTACTGGGTATCAGTGTATGTCTTTGTTACTTGGTTTCAGTGTATGTCAAAATACTTCGTGTAAGTGTATGTCTTTGTTACTTGGTGTAATTGTCTGTCTTTTTACTTGGTGTCAGTGTATGTCTTTGTTACTTGGTGTCAGTGTGTGTCTGTGTTACTGGGTATCAGTGTATGTCTTTGTGACTTGGTATCAGTGTATGTCTTTGTGACTTGGTGTCAGTGTATGTCTTTTTTACTGGGTGTCCGTGTGTGTCTGTGTTACTTGGTGTCAGTGTATGTCATTGTTACTGTGTATCAGTGTTTCTCTGTGCTACTGGTTGTCAGTGTGTGTTTGTTTGTGTTACTGGGTATCAGAGTATGTCTTTGTGACTTGGTATCAGTGTATGTCTTTGTTACTGGGTGTCAGTGTGTGTCTGTGTTACTTGGTGTCAGTGTATCAATGTTTCTCTGTGCGACTGGGTGTCAGTGTGTGTTTGTTTGTGTCACTGGGTGTCAGTGACACTAGGTGTCAGTATTTAGTTTAGTTGAGAGATACAGCACTTAAACAGGCCCTTCGGCCCACCGAGTCTGTGCCGACCATCAACCACCCATTTATACTAATCCTACACTAATCCCGTATTCCTATCACATCCCCACCTATCCCTATATATTTCCGTACCACCTACCTATACTAGGGGCAATTTATGATGGCCAATTAACATATCAACCTGCAAGTCTTTGGCATGTGGGAGGAAACCGGAGCACCCTGTGTATGGGGTTTTCACAATGTATCAGTATCCTGCCAGGTGTGCATGGGTTTCACAGTGTATCAGGATCCTGCCAGGTGTATGGGGTTTTCACAATGTATCAGGATGCTGCCGGGTGTGTATGGTTTTTCCCAGTGGATCAGGATCCTGCCGGGTGTATGGGGTTTTCACAATGTATCAGGATCCTGCCGGGTGTGTATGGTTTTTCCCAGTGTATCAGGATCCTGCCGGGTGTGTATGGGGTTTTCACAGTGTCTCAGGATCCTGCCAGATGTGTATGCGGTTTTCACAGTGTCTCAGGATCCTGCCGGGTGTGTATGGGTTTTCACAGTGTAACAGGATCTGCCAGGTGTGTATGGGGTTTTCACAGTGTATCAGGATCCTGCCAGGTGTGTATGGGGGTGTCACAGTGCAACAGGATCTGCCAGGTGTGAATGGGGTTTTCACAGTTAATCAGTATCCTGCCAGGTGTGTCTGGGGTTTTCACAGTGCATCAGGATCCTGCCAGGTGTGTATGGGGTTTCACAGTGTATCAGGATCCTGCCAGGTGTGTATGGGGGTTTCACAGTGTATCAGGATCAGCCAGGTGTGTATGGGGTTTCACAGTGGATCAGGATCCTGCCAGATGTGTTTGGGGGTTTAACAGTGTATCAGGATCCTGCCAGATGTGCATGGGGGTTCCACAGTGTATCAGGATCCTGCCAGGTGTTTGTGGGTGTTTCACAGTGTATCAGGATCCTGCCAGGTGTGTATGGGGGTTTCACAGTGCAACAGGATCTGCCAGGTTTGAATGGGGTTTTCACAGTGTATCAGCATCCTGCCAGGTGTGTATGGGTTTTTCACAGTGTATCAGGATCCTTCCAGGTGTGTCTGGGGTTTTCACAGTGTAACAGGATCCTGCCAGGTGTGTCGGGGGTTTTCACAGTGTAACAGGATCTTCCAGGTGTGTCTGGGGTTTTCACAGTGTATCAGGATCCTGCCAGGTGTGTATGGGTTTTCACAGTGTATCAGGATCTTCCAGGTGTTTATGGGGTTTCGCAGTGGATTATGATCCTGCCAGGTGTGTATGGGGGTTTAACAGTGTATCAGGATCTGCCAGGTGTGTATGGGGTTTCACAGTGGATCATGATCCTGCCAGGTGTGTATGGGGGTTTAACAGTGTATCAGGATCTGCCAGGTGTATTTGAGGGTTTCACAGTGTATCAGGATCTGCCAGGTGTGTATGGGGTTTCACAGTGGATCAGGATCCTGCCAGGTGTGTATGGGGGTTTCACAGTGTATCAGGATCTGCCAGGTGTGTATGGGGTTTCACAGTGGATCAGGATCCTGCCAGGTATGTATGGGCTTTCACAGTGTATCAGGATCCTGCCAGGTGTGTATGGGGTTTCAGAGTGGATCTGAACATTGATCTTACTGACTGTTACTTTCATCAACAGCCTCTTCCCTCTGGCACCAGCAACTCAACATCCCATTCAGGGCCTGCTCAGGGCAACAGAGGATATTTTCTGTTCCACCGAATACACAATATCTCACCTTGATCTTTCACCTATTCCTGTGCCTCACCTGTTTCTCATCCTGTCCAGCGTTGGGTGGCTTCCTGCTCTTTGCGGTCACACTTTTGCTCAGAAACATATTCTTCACTGAATGACTGTCTCTACCCAGTTTACAGTCCCCAGTACCAGATATCTATTGCTCTGTTCTGGTGCTCAGGGGTTCCCTCCAGCTGTGTGATGCCCCTCTTCCTATTAAACCCCTGTACTGTGTCCTCTGCTTGTATGAGCTGAAGATTCTTCAAGGAGCGTAGGACCATTTGTCAGGGCAGAGTTTGTATTTGAACAGATTTGTGAACTTACCTGTGCTCAATCTCATTCTTGAAGGTGTTAGATCTGCTCCTCCGCTTGGACCTTCGGCCATGGTGGTGACAGACGTTCCAAGATCCTGACGTTCTGTAATAAATACAATATTAATAAGAGGGTGGAACGGCAATATTAGAAGGAGACCGTTGCCTTGTTAAATATGGTATCAGTCCTTCGCCCTCCATCAGCACAGCAGCTGTTAGTTCTGAGGCCAAGCCTTTCCCAGGTGTTATGATCAACTCTCCACATCAGAGGCTGCTCAGTGAAATCTAGTGAACCTGCTGATCTCTGGAACCCATTTGCAGACAGGATCCCATTGGCCGAGACTCCGCACTGGGAGCATTCATTGATGAGATTTATTAACACAATGCAGCCTGAGGTAGAGAATATTCTGCAGGGAAATGTGGACCTGGTCATGATAAAGATTGAGACTGGGGAATAAGTAATGGGAAGAAGGAAATGGCAGAGACTTTGAACAAATACTTTGTATCTGTCTTCACAGTGGAACACACTAAAAGCATCCCCTAATAATAGAAAGCACATACCTTCCAGGAGAGCACGAGGAGGGAGCCGATAAATACAGCCTGAGGATCGTGGCCTCGAGCACTTACCTTCCGGGAGAGCAGCGGGCCTGCGGGAAGAGCACGGAATGGGGAGCCAATAAATAGAGTCTGAGGATTGCGGCCGAGAGAACTTACCTTCCGGGAGAGCAGTGGAGAGGAGTCCAGGCACATCAGAGTTTGAAAACAAAGTGAGCAGTGACGTTGCAGGAAAGCTGCAAGGTGAGCAACTGCTGTGGGAATAACTCGAACTAGTTGGGATAGGACACTACTGTTCAGGTGTGTGTGTGTAAATAACTTAATAATAAGGAACATGTGAGTAGCTGCTTCTTTTTTTGAGTTAGGTTTATTTTAACTAGTGAATTGCATTGATTTTTAGTAGGATTTATCAGTTCTCGTAAGGTTTATTAATAATTCTAAGCTGTTATAGTATTAGCAAGGTTTTTTTTAAGCAATAGTAAAGGGTCAACTTATAAATAAAAGGTATGGCAGGGTTGCTACAACCTCAAGAGTGCACCTCCTGTGCTATGTGGGAGCTCCATGACGGTTCCCATATCCTGGAGAAACATTTGTGCAGGAAGTCTCGTCAATTGAAGCAGCTTGAGCTCCGGGTTTTGGAACATGAGCAGCAGCTAGCGACACCGCAGTGTATTCATGAGGATGAGATCTACGTGGATCGCACTTTTATAGATGTGGTCACCCCACAGCCATGAGTTTGCAGGGAGAGAGGGAATGGGTGACCACCAGACAGTCAAAAAGAATCAGGCAGGTAGTGCAGGAAACCCTTGAGTTCATCTCGCTCTCCAACAGGTATTCAGTTCTGAAAACTGAGGAAAGTGATGCTTCACCTGGGGAGTGCAGCCAGAATCAAGTCCATGGCACCATGGGTGGCTCAGCTGCACAGGGGGGTACAGGGAAGACTAGAAGAGCCATAGTGATAGATGATTCAATAGTCAGGGGAACAGACCAGCGTTTCTGTGGCCGCAAACATGAATCCAGGATGGTGTGTTGCTTCCCTAGTGCTAGGGTCACTGAGAATTCTGAAGGGGGAGGGTAAACAGCCAGCAGTCATGGCCCACATCGGAAGCAACGACACAGGTAGAAAAAGGGATGTGGTCCTGCAGTCAGAATTTAGGGAGCTTGGTAAGAAATTAGCAAGCAGGACCTCAAAAGTAGTAAACCCCAGATTACTCCCAGTGCCACGTGCTAGTGAGTATAGAAATAGAAGGATAAGACAGATGAATGCGTAGCTGGAAAGATGGTGCATAAGGGAGGGCTTCAGATTCCTGGGACAATCGGACCGGCTGTGGGGGGAGATCAGACCTGTACAGGCTGGACGGGTTGCACCTGAACAGAGCCGGGACTGAGTTCCTTACGGGACGTTTTGCCAGTGCTGTTGGGGAGGGTTTAAACTAGTTTGGCAGGGGGACGGGGACCTGAGGGTGGACTCAGTTGGGACAAAATCAGAAATGAAAATGGAAGGTGGAAAATTAATGGATGGGTCTGGAAGACAGAGGAAATGAGGGTTAGAAAATAAATAAATTTGGCAGTGCTCAGGGTATCTACTTCAATGCAAGAAGTATAGCAAATAAAGCAGATGAGCTGAAGGCAGAAATAGACAAGTGGCAGTATGATATCATAGCTATTACAGAAACATGGCTGAAAGAAGGGACAGGTATGGCAGCTGATAGTTACAGGCTTTTCAGATGCGAAAGGGAGGGGGATAAGAAAGGAGGAGGAGTGGCATTTTAGGTCAAAGAAACTATTGTGAGGAGGGATAATATGTTGGAAGGTTCATCAAATGAGACCATATGGATTGAGCGAAAGAACAAAAAAGGGGCAATGACACTGCTAGGAGTGTACTATAGACCCCCAGTCAGAGGGAGATAGAAGAGCAGATATGTAGGCAAATCTCTGAGAAGTTCAAGATCAATAGGGCAGTAATAGTAGGCGATTTTAACTCCCCCAATATTAACCGGGATAGTTTTAATGTGAAAGGAATTGAGGGAGCAGAATTCTTTCAGGAGAACTTTTTTGCCCAGTATGTAGTAAGTCCAACAAGAGAGGGCGCAGTTTGAGACTTAGTTTTAGGAAATGAAGATGGGCAGATGGCAGGATTGGCAGTGGGAGAGAGAGCATTTTGGTGATAGTGATCATAATTCAGTCAGTTTTAGAACATAGAACATAGAACATAGAACATAGAAAATACAGCACAGAACAGGCCCTTCGGCCCACGATGTTGTGCCGATCCTTTGTCCTCTGTCAAGGACAATTTAATCTATACCCCATCATTCTCCTTTATCCATATACCTATCTAAAAGCCGTTTGAAAGTCCCTAAAGTTTCTGACTCAACAACTTCCCCAGGCAAGGCATTCCATGCCCCGACCACTCTCTGGGTAAAGAACCTTCCCCTGACATCCCCCTTATATCTCCCACCCTTCACCTTAAATTTATGACCCCTTGTAACGCTTTGCTCCACCCGGGGAAAAAGTTTCTGACTGTCTACCCTATCTATTCCCCTGATCATCTTATAAACCTCTATCATGTCACCCCTCATCCTTCTCCGTTCTAATGAGAAGAGGCCTAGAAAGTTCAGCCTTTCCTCGTAAGACTTATTCTCCATTCCAGGCAACATCCTGGTAAATCTCCTCTGCACCCTCTCCAAGGCTTCCACATCCTTCCTAAAATGAGGCGACCAGAACTGCACACAGTACTCCAAATGAGGCCTTACCAAGGTCCTGTACAGCTGCATCATCACCTCACGGCTCTTAAATTCAATCCCTCTGCTAATGAACGCTAACACCCCATATGCCTTCTTCACAGCCCTATCCACTTGAGTTGCAACTTTCAACGATCTATGCACATAGACCCCAAGGTCTCTCTGCTCCTCCACATGCCCAAGAACCCTACCGTTAACCAGTATTTTGCATTCGTGTTTGTCCTTCCAAAATGGACGACCTCACACTTTTCAGGGTTAAACTCCATCTGCCACTTTTCAGCCCAGCACTGCAACCTATCCAAGTCCCTTTGCAGACGACAATAGCCCTCCTCGGTATCCACAACTCCACCAACCTTTGTATCATCTGCAAATTTACTGACCCACCCTTCGACTTCCTCATCCAAGTCATTAATAAAAATCACAAACAGGAGAGGACCCAGAACTGATCCCTGTGGCACGCCACTGGTAACTGGGCTCCAGGCTGAGTATTTACCATCTAAGACCACTCTCTGCCTTCTATCAGTTAGCCAATTCTTAATCCAACTGGCCACATTCCCCACTATCCCATGCCTCCTGACTTTCTCCATAAGTCTACCATGGGGGACCTTATCAAATGCCTTACTAAAATCCATGTACACCACATCCACTGGTTTACCCTCATCCACTTGCTTGGTCACCTGCTCAAAGAATTCAATCAGGCTTGTGAGGCAAGACCTACCCCTCACAAAACCGTGCTGACTGTCCCGAATCAAGCAGTGTCTTTCCAGATGCTCAGAAATCCTATCCCTCAGCACCTTTTCCATCAACTTGCCTACCACCGAAGTAAGACTAACTGGCCTGTAATTCCCAGGGTTGTTCCTATTCCCTTTCTTGAACAGGGGCACAACATTTGCCACCCTCCAATCACCTGGTACCACCCCCGTCAACAGAGAAGATGAAAAGATCATTGCCAGCGGCTCTGCAATTTCATCCCTTGCTTCCCATAACATCCTTGGATATACCCCGTCAGGCCCGGGAGACTTGTCTATCTTCAAGTTATTCAAAAACCCCAACACATCTTCCCTCCTAACGAGCACTTCCTCGAGCTTACCAGTCTGTTTCACACCGTCCTCTTCAGTAATACACCCCTTCTCATTCGTAAATACCGAAGAGAAGTACTCATTCAAAACCTCACTTATCTCTTCCGGCTCAACACACAGTCTCCCGCTATTGTCCTTGACCGGACCTACGGTCCCCCTAGTCATCCTCATATTTCTGACATACGCGTAAAAGGCCTTGGGGTTTTCTTTTATCCTACCCGCCAAGCATTTTTCATGCCCTCTCTTAGCTCTCCTAATCCCTTTCTTCAGATCCTTCCTGGCCATCTTGTATCCCTCCAGAGCTATGCCTGTGCCCTTTTTCCTCAACCTTATATACGCATCCTTCTTCTTCCTAACAAGACTCTCAACCTCTCTTGTCAACCACGGTTCCCTCACATGACCATCCCTTCCCTGTCTGACAGGGACATGCTTATCAATGGCCCCTACTATCTGCTCCTTGAAAAAGTTCCACATTTCGACCGTGCCCTTCCCTGCCAGCATATGCTCCCAACTTATGCTCCTCAGTTCCTGCCTGACAGCATCATATCTACCCTTCCCCCAATTGTAAACCTTGCCCTGTTGCACATACCTATCCCTCTCCATTACCACAGTGAAGGCTACAGAATTGTGATCACTATCTCCAAAGTGCTCGCCCACCAACAGCTCTATCACTTGCCCTGGTTCATTACCTAGTACCAAATCCAATATTGCCTCCCCTCTGGTCGGGCAGTCTACATACTGAGTCAGAAAAGCTTCCTGGACATACTGCACAAACACTACCCCATCCAAACTATTCGATCTAAAGAGTTGCCAATCAATATTTGGGAAGTTGAAATCCCCCATAATTACTACCCTGTGACTTCTGCTCCTTTCCAAAATCTGTTTCCCAATCTGCTCTTCCACCTCCCTGCTGCTATTGGGGGGCCGATAGAAAACTCCCATCAAGGTGACTGCTCCTTTCCTGTTCCTGACCTCAACCCACAGTGCCTCAGTCGGCAGATCCTCCTCGAAAATTCTTTCAGCAGTTGTTACACTATTTCTAACTAACAATGCCACCCCCCACCTCTTTTACCACCATTCCTAATCTTATGAAAACATCTATAACCAGGTACCTCCAAGAACCATTCCTCCCCCTCACCTATCCACGTTTCAGTGATGGCCACAACATCGTAGTCCCAAGTGCCCATCCACGCCTTCAATTCACTCACCTTATTCCTGATGCTTCTTGCGTTGAAGTATACGCACTTTAACCCTTCTCCGTGCCCATCTGTCCTCTGCGACAGTGCTACCTTCCCCAATACCTCATTGTAACATAATTGTGGAAAAGGACATAGATATAACAGGAGTTAGAGTTCTCAATTGGGCAAATCCAATTTGACTAAACTGAGGAGTGATTTAGTGAAAGTGGACCGAATCAGATACTTGAAGGTAAATCAGTGTCAGAACAGTGGGAGGCATTCAAAGGGGAGATTCAAGGGGTTCAGGGTAAACATGTTCCTACAAAGAAAAAGGGTGAGGCGGCCAAATCTAGAGCCCTATGGATGGCAAGGAGCCTACAGGGTAAGATAAGGCAGAAAAGGAAAGCTTATGTCCAACACCGAGAACTCAATACTACAGAAAGCCGGCAGGAGGATAAAAAGTGGAGGGGTGAAATCAAAAAGGAAATTAGAAAAGCAAACAGAGGGCATGAAAGAATATTGGCAAGCAAAATGAAGATGAACCCAAAGATGTTTTATCTATACATTAAGAGTAACTAAGGAGAGAGTAGGGCCCATAAAATACCAAAAAGGTAACCTATGTGTAGGAGTGGAAGATATTGGTATGGTTCAGAATGAATATTTTGCGTCTGTCTTCACAAAACAGGGGGGCGTTGCAGATATTATAGTTAAGGAGGAAGAGTGTGAAGCATTGGATGAGATAAACATAGGGAGAGGGGAAGTATTAATAGGAGTAGCATCCTTGAAAGTTGATAAACCACCAGAGCCAGATGAAATGTATCCTAGACTGTGAAAAGCAGCAAGAGAGGAAATAGCAGAGGGTCTGACCATCATTTTCCAGTCCTCACTGGATACAGGTGTGGTGTCGGAGAATTGCTAACGTGATGCATTTGGGGAGGTCAAACAAGGCAAAGGAATACACGATTAATGGGAAAATACTGAGAAGTGTAGAGGAGGTGAGGGACCTTGGAGTGAATGTCCACAGATCCCTGAAGGTAGCAGGACAGGTCGGTAAGGTGGTGAAGAAGGCATATAGAATCCTTTCCTTTATTAACTGAGGTCTCGAATACAAGAGCAGGGAGGTTCTGCTGGAACTGTATAACTCATTGGTTGGGCCACAACTTGAGTACTGTGTGTAGTTCTGGTCACCTCATTACAGAAATGATGGAATTGCACCAGAGAGGGTGCAGAGGATATTTACCAGGATGTTGTCTGGACTGGAAAATGCAGCTATGAGGAAAGATTGGATAAGCTGGGGTTGTTCTCCTTGGAACAGAGAAGGCTGAGGAGAGATCAGATTGAAATGTACAAAATTGTGAGGGACCTGGATAGAGTGGAGGTGAAGGGTCTATTCACCTTAGCAGAGAGGTCAGTGATGGGGGGAGGTGGGAGCATAGATTTAAAGTAATCGGAAGAAAGATTAGAGGTGAGATGAGGAAAAACCTTTTCACCCAGAGGATGGTGATGGTCTGAAAGTCACTGCCTGAAAAGGGGAGTTGACTGAACTGGGTCAGAATACAGGAACTGCTCCGGGATAGAAACCCCAGGGAATGGACTGAACTGGGTCAGAATACAGGGGATTGTCCGGGATAGAAACCCCAGGGAATGGACCAAACCGGGTCAGAATACAGGGGATGGTCCGGGATAGAAACCACAGGGAATGGACCAAACCGGGTCAGAATACAGGGGCTGCTCCAGGATAGTAACCCCAGGGAATGGACCGAACTGGGTCAGAATACAGGGGCTGCTCCAGGATAGTAACCCCAGGGAATGGACTGAACTGGGTCAGAATACAGGGGCTGGTCCAGGAAGGTAACCCCAGGGAATGGACCGAACTGGGTCAGAATACAGGGGCTGGTCCTGGATAGTAACCCCAGGGAATGGACCGAACTGGGTCAGAATACAGGGGCTGGTCCAGGATAGTAAACCCCAGGGAATGGACTGAACTGGATCAGAACACAGGGGCTGGTCCTGGATAGTAACACCAGGGAATGGACTGAACTGGGTCAGAATACAGGGGCTGGTCAGGATAGTAACCCCAGGGAATGGACTGACCTGGATCAGAACACAGGGGCTGGTCCAGGATAGTAACCCCAGGGAATGGACTGAACTGGTTCAGAACACAGGGGCTGGTCCAGGATAGTAACCCCAGGGAATGGACTGAACTGGGTCAGAATACAGGGGCTCGTCCAGGGTAGTAACACCAGGGAATGGACTGAACTGGATCAGAATACAGGGGCGGGACCAGGATAGTAACCCCAGGGAATGGACTGAACTGGGTCAGAATACAGGGGCGGGTCCAGGATAGTAACCCCAGGGAATGGACTGTACTGGTCCAGAATACAGGGGCTGGTCCAGGATAGTAACCCCAGGGAATGGACTGAACTGGGTCAGAATACAGGGACTGGTCCAGGATAGTAACGCCAGGGAATGGACCGAACTGGGACAGAATACAGGGGCTGCTCCAGGATAGTAACCCCAGGGAATGGACCGAACTGGGTCTGAATACAGGGGCTGGTCCAGGATAGTAACCCCAGGGAATGGACCGAACTGGGTCAGAATACAGGGGCTGGTCCTGGATAGTAACCCCAGGGAATGGACTGAACTGGGACAGAATACAGGGGCTGCTCCAGGATAGTAACCCCGGGGAATGGACCGAACTGGGTCAGAATACAGGGGCTGGTCCTGGATAGTAACCCCAGGGAATGGACCGAACTGGGTCAGAATACAGGGGCTGCTCCGGGAGAGTAACCCCAGGGAATGGACCGAACTGGATCAGAATACAGGGGCTGGTCCGGGATAGAAATCCCAGGGAATGGACCGAACTGGGTCAGAATACAGGGACTGGTCCAGGATAGTAACCCCAGGGAATGGACCGAACTGGGTCAGAATACAGGGGCTGGTCCAGGATAGTAACCCCAGGGAATGGAGTGAACTGGGTCAGAATACTGGGGCTGGTCCAGGATAGTAACCCCAGGGAATGGACTGAACTGGTTCAGAATACGGGGACTGGTCCAGGATAGTAACCCCAGGGAATGGACTGAACTGAACTGCGTCAGAATACAGATGCTGGTCCAGGATAGTAACCCCAGGGAATGGACTGAACTGAACTGGGTCAGAATACAGGGGATGGTCCAGGATAGTAACCCCAGGAAATGGACTGAACTGGGTCAGAATACAGGGGCGGGACCAGGATAGTAACCCCAGGGAATGGACTGTACTGGGTCAGAATACAGGGGCTGGTCCAGGATAGTAACCCCAGGGAATGGACCGAACTGGGTCAGAATACAGGGGCTGGTCCAGGATAGTAACCCCAGGGAATGGACCGAACTGGGTCAGAATACAGGGGCTGCTCCAGGATAGTAACCCCAGGGAATGGACCAAACTGGGTCAGAATACAGGGGCTGGTCCAGGATAGAAACCCCAGGGAATGGACCGAACAGGGTCAGAATACAGGGGCTGGTCCTGGATAGTAACCCCAGGGAATGGACCGAACTGGGTCAGAATACAGGGGCTGGTCCTGGATAGTAACACCAGGGAATGGACCGAACTGGGTCAGAATACAGGGGCTGGTCCTGGATAGTAACCCCAGGGAATGGACCGAACTGGATCAGAATACAGGGGCTGGTCCGGGTTAGTAATCACAGGGAATGGCCCAAACTGGGTCAGAATACAGGGACTGGTCCAGGATAGTAACCCCAGGGAATGGACTGAACTGGGTCAGAATACTGGGGCTGGTCCAGGATAGTAACCCCAGGGAATGGACCGAACTGAACTGCGTCAGAATACAGAGGCTGGTCCAGGATAGTAAACCCAGGGAATGGACTGAACTGAACTGGGTCAGAATACAGGGGATGATCCAGGATAGTAACCCCAGGGAATGGACTGAACTGAACTGTGTCAGAATACAGGGGCTGGTCCAGGATAGTAACCCCATGGAATGGACTGAACTTGATCAGAATACAGGGGCTGGTCCAGGTTAGTAAGCCCAGGGAATGGACTGAACTGAACTGGGTCATAATACAGGGGCTGGTCCAAGATAGTAACCCCAGGGAATGGACTGAACTGGGTCAGAAGACAGGGGCTGGTCCAGGATAGTAACCCAAGGGAATGGACAGAACTGGGTCAAAATACAGGGGCTGGTCCAGGATAGTAACCCCAGGGAATGGACAGAACTGGGTCAAAATACAGGGGCTGGTCCAGAATAGCAATCCTTTGCAATGGACCGAACCGTGTCAGAATACAGGGGCTGGTCCAGTCTAGAAACCCCAGGGAATGGACTGAACTGGGTCAGAATAGAGGAACTGCTCCGGGATAGAAACCCCAGGGAATGACTGAACTGGGTCAGAATACAGGGGATTGTCCGGGTTAGAAACCCCAGGGAATGGACCAAACTGGGTTAGAATGCAGGGGATGGTCCGGAATAGAAACCCCAGGGAATTGACCAAACCGGGTCAGAATACAGGAACTGCTCCGGGATAGAAACCCCAGGGAATGGACTGAACTGGATCAGATTACAGGGGATGGTCCGGGATAGAAACCCCAGGGAATGGACTGAACTGGATCAGAATACAGGGGATGGTCCGGGATAGAAACCCCAGGGAATAGACTGAACTGGGTCAGAATACAGGGGCTGGTACGGGATAGAAACCCCAGGGAATGGACTGAACCGGATCAGAATACAGGGGATGGTCCGGGATAGAAACCCCAGGGAATGGACTGAACCGGATCAGAATACAGGGGCTGGTACAGGATAGAAACCCCAGGGAATGGATTGAACTGGATGATAATACAGGGGATTGTCCGGGTTAGAAACCCCAGGGAATGGACCAAACTGGGTTAGAATGCAGGGGATGGTCCGGGATAGAAACCCCAGGGAATGGACCAAACCGGGTCAGAATACAGGAACTGCTCCGGGATAGAAACCCCAGGGAATGGACTGAACTGGATCAGAATACAGGGGATGGTCCGGGATAGAAACCCCAGGGAATGGACTGAACTGGATCAGAATACAGGGGATGGTCCGGGATAGAAACCCCAGGGAATAGACTGAACCGGGTCAGAATACAGGGGCTGGTACGGGATAGAAACCCCAGGGAATGGACTGAACCGGATCAGAATACAGGGGATGGTCCGGGATAGAAACCCCAGGGAATGGACTGAACCGGGTCAGAATACAGGGGCTGGTACGGGATAGAAACCCCAGGGAATGGATTGAACTGGATCAGAATACGAGGGATGGTCCGGGATAGAAACCCCAGGGAATGGTCTGAACCGGGTCAGAATACAGGGGCTGGTCCGGGATAGAAACCCCAGGGAATGGACCGAACCGGGTCAGAATACAGGGGCTGCACCAGGATAGAAACCCCAGGGAACGGACCGAACCGGGTAAGAATACAGTGGATGGTCCAGGATAGAAACTCCAGCCAATGGACTGAACTGGGTCAGAATACAGAGGCTGCACCAGGATATAAACCCCAGGGAATGGACCGAACCGGGTCAGAATACAGGGGCTGGTCTGGGATAGAAACTCCAGTGAACGGACCGAACCGGGTAAGAATACAGTCTGGGGTACTAATGGAAGCTGACACATGCCCTGGACCAGAGGGCCTGTCCCCTGCTGGATTCAAGGAGCTTGCTGCAGTGATCGTGGACACACAGGTTTTGATCTTCCAGACTTCCAACAACAACTTGTATTTTCCAGCGCCTTTAATTTCATAAAACATCCCAAGGTGTTTCACCGGAGCATTATAAAACAAAGGATAACACCAAGCCACAAAAGGAGGGTTAAATGACAAAAAGCTTGGTCAAGGAGGTAGGTTTTTTAAAAAGTGTCTTAAAAGAGCAAAGCAGAGAGTTGAAGAGATGCAGGGAGGCGCTTCCAGAGCTTGGGTCTGAGGCAACTGAAAACATAGCCAGCAATGGTGGAGCGATTAAAATCAGGGATGCATAAGAGGCCAGAATTTGGGCAGCACAGATATGTTGGAGGTTTCTGGAGCACTTGCCTTCCGGGAGAGGAGTCCAAGCACGCCAGAGTTGGAAAACAAAGTGAGCAGTGATGTAACAGGAAAGATGCAGGGTGATTGCTGAGTAAATGCTGTGGGAATAACTCCTAAATAGCCGGGTTCGTGCAGTAAAAAGTTTAATAATAAGGAACAAGTGAGTAACGTTTTTTGAGTGAGATTTATGTTAACTAGTGAACTATATTAATTTTTAGTAGGATTTATCAGCAACTTCAAAAGTAAAGGTAAGGACTTTAGATTGTAGTGGGTAATGTTTGGAGTAGAACAAGGCCCCTAGCGTGATTAGTATTTTTTAATTCAGGGATTAACTAATCAATCTGAGGGTAAGTCATGACAGGAGAGCTCAGCCCCGTGATCTGCTCCTCCTCCGCTATGTGGGAAATCAGGGACGCTTCCAGTGTCCCTGATGTCCGTGTGTGCAGGATGTGTATCCATCTGCAGCTACTGGCTACCAGCATTACGGAGCTGGAGCTCTGGGTGGTTTTACTGTGGAGCATCCGCGATGCTTAAAACGTCATGGATAGCACGTTTAGCGAGGTGGTCACTGCAGGAAAATGCTGCAAAAGCAGAAAGGAAGTGGGTGACCAGCAGGCGGAGTAGAGGAAGGCAGTTAGTGGAGGAGTCCCCTGTGGCCAACCTTTTCTCTCTAACAGATATACCGCTTTGAATACTGTTGGGGGAGAAGGCTCAGGGGATAGCAGCAACGGACAAGTTCATGGCACCATGTGTGGCTCTGTTGCACAAGAGGGAAGGAAGAAGAGTGGCAGGGATTTAGTGATTGGGGATTCAATCGTAAGGGGAACAGTCAGGCGTTTCTGTGATCACAAAAGAGACTCCAGGATGGTATGTTGTCTCCCTGGTGCTAGGGTCAAGGATGTCTCGACTGCAGGGAATGCTGAGGGGGGAGCGCAAGCAGCCAGTTGTCTTGGTACATATTGGTATCAACGACATAGGTTTTTTAAAAAAGGGAATGAGGTCCTACGAGCTGAATATAGGGAGTTCGGACATAAATTTAAGAAGTCGGACCTCGAAGGTAGTAATCTCAGGTTTACAGAGTGGAATGTGGGAAACCAGCCAGGAGTGTGTTGGAATAATCAAGTCGAGAGGGAACGAAGGCAAGAATGAGGGTTTCAGCAGCAGATGTGCTGAGACGGGGGCAAAGTTGGGTGATGCTCTCGAAATGGAAATAGGTGGTCTTAGTGGTGGCGTGATGGGACACCAACGGTGTGAATAGACTGGCATAATCTTGGACTGTGACCAGGGGGAGGGTCAGTAGCTAATGAACAGAGTTTGCAACAACGGTTTCAGTGTTCCTGATATTTGATTGGAGGACATTTCTCTCATTCTGGATGTCTGAGAATGAGTTTGATAATTTCGCAACAGTGGCGGACTGGAGGGAACTGGCGAGGTAGAGCTCGGTGTCATCAGCATACGTTATGAAAACTAAAGCTATGCTTTTCGATGTCGCCGAGGGGCAGCATGCAGATTAGCATTAGGAGGGGGGCCAAGGATAGATCGGATAGACACCAGAGGTAACAGTGCAGGAGCAGGAAGAGAGCCATTATAAGTGATTCTCTGGTTGCAATGAGATAAATAAGAGTGAGAGCAGTCCCACCCAGCTAGACGACAGTGGAGAGGTGTTAGAGGAGGATGGGTGCAGTCAGATCGAGATGGAGGAGGAAGGAACGTGTACCACAGTCACAGTCACAGTGGATGTCATTGTGACTTGATAGGAAGTGTTTCAGTACTATGGCGGTTGTGGAAACCTGATTGTAGGGAATAGGATCGAGGGGACAGGAGTTGGGTCTTGTAGACAAGATGAGTTCAGACAGGGCATGAGGGGAGATGGGTGTGAGTTCAGGGCGAGGGAAGGAGGCAGCGTTATAGGAAGTTTGGCCATTGGGCTAATGAGAAGAAGGAAATGGCAGGGGCAGCTGATAGGCAGGTCTTGATCTTAGTGACAAAGAAGTCTGTGAGTTGCTCACATTTATTGTCAGAGGTGAGGTTAGAGGGGTTTAAGAAGACAGTTTGTCATAGAGAAAGGAAGCCAGGGGTTATCCTTGCAATCCAGGATGAACAGTTTTTGTCGATGAGAGCAGGACCTGATGGTGTTTTAGGTTGTCCAGCTGGATGGCTAAACCAGTTGTTTGCCATGTCCATTCACGTCTGCATCCCTTAGACATAAGGCAGTGGAGATTAGGGCTGTACCAGGGGGCAGGGCCAGGGTGAGAGATTGATCTGTTTACTGGGGACAAAGGTGGAGGTGAGTTGTGCAAATCAGTAGCTACCGAAAATGTCTGAGGGCCAAAGGGTAGATCGTTGAGAATTTGAAAGTGTAGTTGTAAGTAAATAGGGGGATTGTATTTATCCAGGGATGGATACGGAAGGAGGTGGAGTTGGAGTGTGGGAAAGGGATGTGGGTGCAGAGTGAGACAAGGAAGTGATCATGAGATGGCCTTTTCTGTAACTTGTGCAGTGGGAGTAGCAAGGTCACGTGAGTCGGCAAGGTCGAGGGGGTGGCCGTGAAAATGGCCGGGTTTGGCTATTTCCGTGAAGAGCGAGATTGAGAGAGGATAAGAGGGCCATGAACTCAGGAGAGAGTGAGAAAATGATGAGCTGAGATGGAGATTGAAATCACTGAGGATGAGAATTCTTTCAGCGCAGAGGCTGAGGGAGAAAAGCAGTGAAGGTATCTCCATGATAAAACTCTTTATTGGAATTGAAGGCAGTACAGAACAATGGTTTGATCGAGAGGTGATGGGGTGGAACAAGGTGAGATGCTCAAAGGAGGAGAAAGGGCCAGAGGAGTGGGGTGGTGGTGGTGGTTGGGGGGGGGGGGCGGGGAGTGTCCTTCCAAGGTGTGATCTGGCGATGAGAGCGACACAGCCACTGCGATGGTCTTAGCGGGGCAGGTGATGGACGATGTAACCAGGCGGGGAGGCTTCATTAAGTGGCGTGGTGTCATCACCCCTCAGCCAGCTTTCCTTTAAGGCCATGATGTCGACGCACAGTAAGGTCACGGATGACACGTGAACGGACATTCTGGAGGAAAATGTGTAGATGGAGTGGTGAGAACGGTCAGTCCACAGGGTCAGCAGTGAGTTGAACATGGTGAAAATTGGTATGATCAGTCCCTAGTGGTCACACTGGATGGGAAGGGAGAGGAGAGTGAGATGGACACTTGGGTTGCTGCTTCTAATGAGGAAGCACCCGATGCCTCAGTGAGGTCATCAGAGGATGCCAAGAGAAGCACTGTGCTGAGCTGCCGGCTTATCGGAATGGGACTCGAGCCTGGGACGACAGGAACGTTGAGTCCTGAAGGGTTGGGGTCGGGAGTGCAGTGTGTGTGAGAGTGGGGAAGTGAAAAGAGGGATGGCAATACAAGAGCTTTTGGAGGGGTAAAGAGAAAAGAAGTTTAAGGGAAAGAGCCAAAGTGGAAATAGATTGATCGGCTTGAATTTGGATGGCAGCTAAAATGGACACCGGGAGATCTCAAGTTAAATCAGTCTAGTTGCATGAAAACATGATAGTAACGGGGAATTAGATGGGGATATTAGGAAGGAGTTCAGAGTTAGTCTGAGAACCTGTGGTGGAATAATGATGACTTGGAATGGTTGGAATCAGCATGGAGCATCAATGAGCTGTTCTGTGAGTTTGGAGACAGATAAAGCAAGTTTGAAGATAGAGTATCAGGATGCATAGATACAGGTATTTCCTAGGAATGGAGATCCTCTGGAGGTTTACAGAGTCAGTTGCAGGATGAAAAGGTGATGGCAAAGTTGGAGGACTCCATTAAAACCCAGGTGAGTGATATTCCAGCCAACAATCCGACTGAAGCTGATAAACCAGTATAGCCAGCGACCAGCCACAGAGTCAGCAGGAGACAAGACGGACAAGAAGGAAGGACTGTGAAAGGATGGAGGGGGAGAGAGAGATTAAATGACAGATGTTATGGAACAGAATGCAAATTGAGTGCGACATAGTTGTACAAAAAGACAGCGCGAGTTCAGAGAGAGTGTTAATGGCAGAATAATGAACAGCTCTGTACAAAAGCAAAAACATGAAAAATAAGTTTGGCGAGCACATGGTTAAATATATTTATAGTTTGCATTATTTTGTTTATATATGTATATCTCAAAAAATAATGGGGCTCATGGTCTCAAATTATTGAACTCAATATTGAGTCCGGAAGGCTGTAGAGTGCCCAATCGGTAAATTAAATGCTGTTCCTCGAGCTTGCGTTGATGTCCACTGGAAAACTGCAGCAGGCTGGGGACTGAGGTCTCAATCACAGCAGTGGTGGGCGGAGGGCAGTAGACTGCGCAAAGTTACTTTAAATGTTGCAAAAGTGCGGCAAATCTGAGACAGAAGTTGGGTAAAAGTTAAAATGGTTTCCTCAGATTAGAAGGTAGCAATTGTAACTGTGCGGAGGGGGGAAAGAGAGAATCATATGATGAGGCAAAGTAAACATGGATATTTGGAACGTACGTTATGCTTGACTAAGTTTTTTTTTGAGGGTGTCACTGGTAGGGTGGATAAGGGAGATCAGTGGATGTAGTCTAATTGGATTTTCAGAAGGTATTTGACACGATACCACACAGGAGATTGTTGTACAATATTAGGGCTTCTGGGATTAGGGAGAATATATTAGCACGGATTGAATATTGCATAACAGGCTGAAGACCAAGTAAGAGTAAGTGAAACACTTCAGGGTTGGCTGTAACTCTGGGAGCACTGCAAGGATCAGTCTTTGGGCCTCAGCTACTTACAATCTATATCAATGACTTGGACAAGAGGACCAAGTTCTGCCGATAGAAAGCCAGGTGGGAATGTAAACTGAAGAGGTCGCAAAGATGCGACAAAGGAATGTAGACCCCTTAAGTGTTTGGGCAAGCAATTGTTCACTATGGGCAGAAGAATTGAAAAGCAGTCTTTTTTTTAGAGGTGAAAGACTGGTAAACATTGTAGTCTAAGGGATTGGGGGATCGAGATATACTAGCCTTAGCGGGTGGATTGAAGGTTCACTGGGTTGATTCCTGTGATGGGTGCACTGTCCTATGGGGAGTGATTGAGTAGAATAGGCCTATGCTCTTTGGTGTTTAGAAGAATGAAAGGTGATCTCGTAGAAATTTATAACATTCTCCGAGGGCTTGACAGGGTAGAAGTTGAGACTGTTTCCCCCAGCTGGAGAGTTCAGAACGAGTAGTCATAGTAGCAAGGTAAGGGGTAGTCCATTAGGACTGAGATGAGCAGAAACCTCTTCGATCCGAGTGTTGTAAATCTTTGGAACTCTCTAGCCCAGATTGCTGTGGACACTCAGTAGATGAGTTTATTCAAGACTGCGACTGTGCCACGTAATAGACTTTATCAGCAAATTTGAAGCCCATGGAATGAAAAGGACGTTGGCAGCATGGATACCAAGTTGGCTGAATGACAAACAATGAGTAATGGTGAACGATTATTTTTCAGACTGGATGAAGGTATACAGTGGTGTTCCCCAGGGGTCGGCATGAGCAGAAAGACCTGGGAGTGTATGTGAACAAATTGTTGAAGGTGACTGGGCAGGTTGAGAAAGTCATTGAATAAATATGTGGGGTTCTAGGCTTTATAAAGAGAGTCACAGAGTACAAAGCAAAGAAGTTATGATGAACCTTCTCTAAAACATTGGTTCATAAGAACTAGGAGCAGGAGTAGGCTGTCCGGCCCCTCGAGCCTACTCCGCCATTCAATAAGATCATGGCTGATCTTTTCGTGGACTCAGATCCACTTACCCGCGCTCCCACCACATCCCTTACTTCCTTTATTGTTCAAAAATATATCTACCTTAGCTTTAAAGACGTTTACTGAAGTAGCGTCAACTACTTCACTGGGCAAGGAATTCCATAGATTAACAACCCTCTGGGTGAAGAAGTTCCTTCTTAATTAAGTCCTAAATCTGCTCCCTCTAATCTGGAGGCTATGCCCTCTTGTCCTAGCTTCACCTGCCAGTGGAAACATCCTCTCTACTTGTGTCTTATCTATTCCCTTCATGATTTTATATGTTTCTATAAGATCCCCCCTCATTCTTCTGAATTCCATTGAATATAATCCCAATCTACTCAGTCTCTCCTCATAAGCCAACCCCCTCAACTCCGGAATCAACCTAGTGAACCTCCTCTGCACCCCCTCCAGTGCCAGTACATCCTTTCTCAAGTAAGGAGACCAAAACTGCACACAGTACTCCAGGTGCGGCCTCACCAGTACCTTATACAGCTGCAACATAACCTCTCTGCTTTTAAACTCAATCCCTTTAGCAATGAAGGACAAAATTCCATTTGCCTTCCTAATTACTTGCTGTACTGCAGACCAACCTTCTGCGATTCATGCACAAGGACACCGAGGTCCCTCTGCATAGCAGCATGCTGCAACTTTTTACCATTCCAGTAATAATCCTTTTTCATCTTACTCCTACCGAAATGAATGACTTCACATTTATTAACATTGCATTCCATCTGCCAGACCTTTGCCCACTCACTCAATGTATCTATGTTCCTCTGCAAAGTTTCACAGTCATCTGCACACTCATCTTAGTGTCATCTGAAAACTTTGACACCCTACACGTGGCCCCCAACTCCAAATCATCTATATAAATTGTAAATAATTGCGGTCCCAACACTGATCCCTGAGGCATACCACTAGTGACTGATTGCCAACCAGAATAGCACTCATTTATCCCCACTCTCTGCTTCCTGTTAGTCAACCAATCCTCTATCCATGCTAATAACTTTACACCTGACGCCATGCATCCTTATCTTATGCAGCAGCCTCTTGTGCAGCACCTTGTCGAAGGCCTTTTGGAAATCTAGTGTACACCACATCCACTGGGTCCCCATTGTCCACCTTGCTCGTAATGTCATCATAGAATTCCAAACGATTTGTCAAGCATGACCTGCCCTTCATGAACCCGTGCTGCGTCTGCCAAACGGGACAATTTCTATCGAGATGCCCTGCTATTTCTTCCTTGATAATAGACTCAAGCATCTTCCCCACTACAGAAGTTAAGCTAACCGGTCTATAATTCCCAATCTTTTGTCTACCTCCCTTTTTAAACAGTGGTGTCACATCTGCTGTTTTCCAATCAGCTGGGACTACCCCAGAGTCCAGCAAATTTTGGAAAATTTCCGCCAGTGCACCTGCTATTTCTCCCACCATCTCTTTTAGTACCCTGGGATGCATTCCATCAGGGCCAGGAGACTTATCAATCCTTAGCTTCATTAGCTTGCCCAACACTACTTCTTCCATAATAATGATTGTTCCCAGGTCCTCACCTACGTTCGTCTCTTCGTCAATTACTGGCATGTTATTAATGTCCTCCACTGTGAAGACTGATACAAAATACCTGTTCAATGCCTCGGCCATTTCATCATATCCCATAACTAAATTCCTCTTCTCATCCTCTAAAGGACCAACGTTTACTTTAGCCACTCTTTTTCGTTTTATATATTTATAGAAACTTTTGCTATCTGTCTTTATATTCTGTGCTAGATTTTTCTCATGTTCCATCTTACGTTTCTTTATAGCTCTTTTTGTAGCTTTCTGTTGACCTTTAAAGTTTTCCCAATCTTCTAGTTTCATGCTGCTTTTGGCCACTTTGTATGCCTTCTTTTTCAATTTGATAGCCTCCCTTATTTCCTTAGACACCCATGGCAGATTACCCCTTTTCTTCCAGTCCTTCCTTTTCACTGGAATATACTTTTGCTGAGCACTTTGAAAAATTGCTTTGAAAATCCTCCACTGCTCGTCAACTGTCCCACCATAAAATCTTTGTTTCCAGTCTACTTTAGCCAAGTCCTCCCTCATTCTATTGTAGTCCCCCTTGTTCAAGTGCAGGACCCTGGTATTGGATTTTACCTTCACACTCTCCATCTGTATTCTAAATTCAACCATACTGTGATCACTCCTTCCAAGAGGATCCCTAACTATGAGGTCATTAATTATTCATGTCTCATTACACAGGACTAGATCTAGGATAGCTTGCTCCCATTACATACTGTTCAAGAAATCTATCAGGGATACACTCAAAGAATTCCTTCTCAAGGCTACCCTGACTGAGCTGGTTCGACCAATCTACATGTAGATTAAAATACCTCATGATAATTGCCATACCATTTTTACAGGCATTGGTTATTTCTTTGTTTGTTGCCCGCCCCAATGTGATATTATTTGGTGGCCTATAGACTACGCCTATCAATGCCTTTTTCTTTAGAGTTTCTATTTTCCACCCGAATGGATTCAACCTCATTCTCCATAGAACCTATATCATCTCTCAGCACCGCCCTGATGTCGTCCTTGAGTATCAGAACTACACCACCTCCCTTACCTTCCTGTCTGTCCTTCCGAATAGTCTGGTACCCCTGGATATTTAACTCCCAGTCGTGACCAACCTGTAACCATGTCTCCGTAATGGCTACCAAATCATATTCATTCACGATGATTTGTGCCGTTAACTCATCAACCTTGTTCCGAATGCTACGAACATTCAGGAAAAGTGCCTTTATGCTAGCTTTCTTACCCTCATGATTCCCAACATCTCTAATAATAACTCCTGAGTTATCCTTCCTTTCTGCTTCGATCATAGTCTGCCTTGAACTTAAACCCTCCTGCACACGTTAGCCTGCTGCTTACCTTTTTATTTATCATCATACACCCTGTCGTTTTCCCTTTCCCTTTCCCTTCCCCCCGAGTCGCTAGTTTAAAGTCCTAGAGACCACCCTATTTATCCGCTTCGCTAGAACACTGGTTCCAGATCTGTTCAGGTGGAGACCGTCCCATCGGTACAGATCCCCCCGGTTCCAAAACTGATGCCAATGCCCCATGAAATGGAACCCCTCTTTCTCACACCACTCCCTTCAGCCCCAATTCAGTGCATCACACTCCCGCAAGGATGTGAAGGATTTACAGAAGGTGTTGCAAAAGATTTAAATGAATGATTCCAGGGATGGCAGACTTCAGCTGCGTGGATAGATTGGAGGAGCTGAAATTGTTCTCTTTGGTGAAGAGAAAGTTTGAGAGGAGATTTGATCGAGGTGTTCAAAATCATGAGGTGTCTGGACAATGTAGATAGAGAGAAACTGTTCCCATTGGTGGAAGATCCGAGAACTAGAGGACACATGGCCACATGAAAAACTTTTACACAGCGAGTGGTTATAATCTGGAATGCACTGTCTAAAAATGTGGAGATAGATTCAATCATAGCTTTCAAAAGAGAATTGGATAAGTACCTGAAATGGGGTTTGAGGAGGGGGGGGGGGGAGTGAGGGAGGAATTGCAGGGGTACAGGGAACATGCAGGGGAGTGGGAGGAGCTAAATTGCTCTTGCAGAGAACTGGCACATAATGGACTGGCTGAATGGCCTCATTCTGTGCTGTCACCATTCAGTGATTCTGTGCAACAATAGATTTCCTGCTGCCAACTGCAGAGAACCATGGTGTGCCATAAACTGCTTGTTCAACAGGACAGTGTGTTAAGATAAACAGGAAATATATCACTGGGATGACTGGGTGGTGTCGCTGTGAATTCAGCTCCATCTAATAAACAGCTGGCAGTTCCTGCACTGGACTTTGCAGTAAACTAACTGGTGATTTAGAGAACACAATGGGGTTTGCTGGGAACTGAGGTGCTGCTGTGGGGAGACAATGAGCACAGGACGGGCTTTGTCCTGGGGCAGAGGGAGGAAACAGCAATGTACAAATGAACAACAGGACTGTGGTGATGTGGGACACCAGTTCACAATATTTGTCAATATTTCCCTCTTTTTTCACATGTCACCCTTTGTCCTTTCTTTCCTTCCCAATCTTTCCTCAATACCTTGTATCTAGGAATAGTTAGTGCCCAGTCTTGCCCTATTTTGAACCAGGTCTCCGTTATCATCTCAACGCCATATTCCCAAGTGACTGTCGACACCTGCAGCTCACTAATCATATTTACCACACTCTGTGCATTCACATCCATGCACGGTAAACCTAATTTAGATCTTACTGCATTCTCTCACACTCTGAACCCACCTAATGCCTTATTATTTCTTATGCTAGTGCTAGCTATCGCTCTCAATTCTTTGTGCACCTTGCTTTTCCTCTCTAATGTTACCTCCTGATTCCCACCACTCCCCCTCTTGTTAGTTTAAACCCTCCCGATAGCACTAGCAAACTGTCCCGCAAGGACATTGGTCCCAGCTCTGTTCTGGTGCCATTAATGTGGCCTGTACAGCTCCCATCTCCCCAAGAACCTGTCCCAATGTCCCAGGAATCTAAAGCCCTCCCTCCTCTCTCTCCAGCCACACATTCATCTGCTCTATCCTCCTATTCACCAGCGCTTGGCACTGTGAGTATTCTGGAAATTTATGCATCTGAAGTCCAGCTTGTTAATTTATTTCTGAGCTCTCTCAAATCTGCCTGCAGATTTTCCTTTTTTCTTCCTGTGTTATTAGTATTTGGTCACCCCAACCCTTCTCTTTTTTTCAAAATAAGAGAACTGACATATTAATCCTTTCCTGATAGCTACAACTTCTCATTTCTGGTATTATCTTTTGTAAATCTTTCTTGCACTCTCCCTGGTGCCTCTATATCACTTTCGTAATATGGTGACCAGAACTGTGCACAGTACTCCAAGTGTGGGCAAACCAAGGTTTGATACAAGCTTCACATGACTTCTCGACTTTTCAATGATGTCTCTCTAGAAATAAACACTGGTGCATGATTTGTCTTTTTTTATCTGGCCTTATTAACTTGCATCTCTACCTTTTAGTGTATTTGTACCCCATTTAGATTCTTATTTTACAAGTAATAAGTGACTTAATATTTCTTAGTGAATGTAATAACTCACTTTTATATGTGTTGAAATTGATTTGGCAATTGTATGCCCGTTCTGCAGGTTTTGGTGCCTCTTTTGCAATTTATTATAATCACAACATTACACGAGTGTTAATATTAGTGGAACAGTGGGAAATATCCTCCGCTCCTGCAGTGTTCACTAGTCAGGTGCTGGTACAGTGAGAAATATAATAAATATATTCAAATAGATGCACTAACCAGGGCACATCTGCATGAAGATGGAGAACAGAGAAATCATACCTCTCTAGATATTGTGTTCATTGATAAAGTAGCAGAATTTTATATTAAAACTCAGCAAATCGAAATGATTTAGCGAAAGATCTGCTCATATTTTTAACGAATTTTCATGCTGAATAAAACCTGAGTGAAGAATCATTTAATTCACCAATGATTGCCCTGCTTCATGTTGCCAAACTGCATATTCTCTCTTTCAGGAGTAAGTCTGGATTTGCCCTGCACTGCTTGAATAACTCTTGCCAATGGGCACTGTCCGTGTAGAGACTCAGCCAATGGGAATGCGTCCAGAACTAGGTTGTCGAGATCAGCAGGACTTGTTGCATTGCCCTGGGCAGCTGTCTGTGTTAAACCTGATGTGGAGGGTTGATCGCAGCACTTGGGAATTGCTTGATCTCCGAGCCAACAACTGTTATACTGTTGAGGGAGATGGGACTGACCACGTGCCTTACAAAGCAATGCTCTCCTTATCATATTAATATTTCCATCTAATCCTCCTATTTATTACAGAGCATCAGAATCTGAGAATGCCTGTCACCACCACAACTGAAGGTTCAAACAGGGCAGAAGATGCAACATCTTGAATAAGAAAGTGAATGGACGCAGGGACGTTAACAAAATACTTCAACATTTAATTTCTGCTCTGATCAATGTCCAGCTCTCGGTCAAGGACCTGGAGCTCACACAGAAAGAAGGTGCAGCGACAGGGGCTTAGTGGAAAGAGGGAAGTGAGTGACCATCCAGAAAGGCATCACAGTCCGAAATGGAGAGTGTCCCTGAGTATTGCAACTGTCCAATATAATCATCTAGAGCACAGAAGGCGGCCATTCTGCCCGTCCAACCCATACTAGCTCCCTCCTCCAAGAGCTATCTATCTAGTCCCACTACCCTGCCCTTTCCACCGCAGTCCACATAGATGGCTAGTATTGGTGACAGTAAGGGGGATTGAGTGTGTCTGAGGAGGGTCACCTTGAGCAACAGTGTGGCGCTAGTAATCCAGAGGCCCAGACTCATCCCGAGACGCAGATGCCAACCCCACCACAGAAGCTGGGGAATTCAAATACAATTAATGAAATAAATCTGGAATTAACAGTTTCTCACAGTAATGGTGAATTTACCAAATTGTCCTTTTAAAAACCCATTTGCCTCAACTATCTCATCTGAGAGACTTCTACTTTGGGTCCCACGACCCCGCCCCCCGCAAGACTAGTTTAAACCCTCCCGAGTAGGACCAGCAAACCTCCCCACAAGGAAATTGGTCCCCTTCCAGTTTAGATGCAACCCGTCCCTCTTGTACAGGTCACCTCTGCACCAGAAGAGATCCCAATGATCAAAGCAGCTGAAGCCCTCCCGCCTACACCAGCTCTTCAGCCCCGCATTCATTTGCCTTATCCTGCTATTTCTACCCTCACTGGCACGTGGCACAGGGAGTAAATCCTGAGATTCCAACCCTAGAGGTCCTGCTTTTTAACCTTCTGCCTAACTCTCTATTTTCACTTTGAGGAACCTCATCTCTCTTCCTGACAGCAAATTCGGGCACATCAAGTTCCCAGAAACTGCAATGTGATAATGTGATCATGAGTTTACAGGTTACTGGTCGAGGGACAACTATTGATCAGGACACGGGGAAGAAACCTTCTACTGTTTGATGAAATAGTAAATCTGTTGCACAAGACCGCCAACTCCCCAACCCCCCTCCCCCCACACTCTCCCAGTTCTATGGTGCTGCCCTCTTCCACCCACAACTACCAGGGGGGTGTTCTGGCACTTTTTAACCACAGGCCCAAGTCATCTCATTGCCCCTTATCAGGATTGGTGTAGCGTTGCCAATTCTGCGGCAGTTTGACTAGGATGTGACTGCTTAACATCCCTGTCCCTTATTTCCGTCCCCCCTTGATCAGATCACCAGCCTCCTCCAGCAATACTATCAGCACAGTCCCGGCAGCTCGCTGGCATCTCCACCAAGCTTTTGTTTTTTTTTTTGTTTGCTGCTCGATTCACAATCAAAGCCTTAAAACAAAATGTCTCTGACAGGTTTTCCAGCCTGGTCGTCCTGCGAGGGAGAGGGGGGCCGCTGCTGGGCTTGTCGCCCCTCACCGTCAGAGACACCCGCTAATGATCCCTGGGGCCAGCCGCTGGCTCCGCCGGGGTGTTCGGCCCAGTCCCTCCGCGGGGGGTGGCGAAGGCAGCTCCCTCCCGCTTCTCGCCGTCAGGGTCAGCGTGCGATGCGGGAGCGATCGGGAGAGGTGCAGGTCGGGGCAACATCCGTGTCCAGTCGAGCAGCTCCGCTCTTTCCCTTCACAGACAAAGTAAAACAGAGAATAGTGAAGGAACAACACAAATGGGGATAGTATCTTTGCTCAGAGGAAGGGCTGCCAGGGGTGGACGGGAGGCGACAGAGAAACAGGTTAGCTGCGAGGGAGCGGCTTTGTAAAGTAGACAAGCAGAAAGATTAGTACTTGGTGCTTTGTGAGTGAAATGGAGCCAGTTGAAAAGGAAGGATGTAAATCAGAGGGACTGAAGCAAAGGAAGCATCACAAGAACAGAGAAAACATCAACACTTTAAACTTCCCGCTGCGTTTGCTGACAACGCAACCACTAGGTGGCACAGTACTAGCACATGCGCAAATGCAGCTTCTTCCACTGAAACGTCACTGTCTGAGACGTTCCAGGCAGCTGCCAGGATGAAAGATGGCGCTGCTCAATTTATCACAGGAAATGTAGCTGCTCAATTTATTTACTTGGAGATGCAGCACTGAAACAGGCCCTTCGGCCCACCGAGTCTGTGCT
Source organism: Heterodontus francisci (assembly GCF_036365525.1). Taxonomy (NCBI): domain Eukaryota; kingdom Metazoa; phylum Chordata; class Chondrichthyes; order Heterodontiformes; family Heterodontidae; genus Heterodontus; species Heterodontus francisci. The sequence goes on along the minus strand of NW_027140867.1, from coordinate 7,405,831 downwards.
GACTATTAAACCACCCATTTATACTAATCCGACATTAATCCCATATTCCATACCACATCCCCACCATTCTCCTACCACCTACCTACACTAGGGGCAATTTAGAATTAGAATTTTTTAGAATATTACAGCGCAGTACAGGCCCTTCGGCCCTCGATGTTGCGCCGATCATCTGACCTACACTATTCCATTTACATCCATATATCTATCCAATGACCACTTAAATGCCCTTAAAGTTGGCGAGTCTACTACTGTTGCAGGCAGGGCGTTCCACGCCCCTACTACTCTCTGCGTAAAGAAACTACCTCTGACATCTGTCCTAAATCTTTCACCCCTCAACTTAAAGCTATGTCCACTCGTGTTTGCCATCCTCATCCGAGGAAAAAGACTATCACTATCCACCCTATCTAACCCTCTGATTATCTTGTATGTCTCTATTAAGTCACCTCTCCTCCTCCTTCTCTCGAACGAAAACAACCCCAAGTCCCTCAGCCTTTCCTCGTAAGACCTTCCCTCCATACCAGGCAACATCCCAGTAAATCTCCTCTGCACCCTTTCCAAAGCTTCCACATCCTTCCTATAATGCGGTCACCAGAACTGCACGCAATACTCAAGGTACGGTCTCACCAGAGTTTTGTACAGCTGCATCATGACCTCGTGGCTCCGAAACTCGATCCCCCTACTAATAAAAGCTAACACAACATATGCCTTCTTAACAGCCCTACTAACCTGGGTAGCAACTTTCAGGGATTTATGTACCTGGACACCAAGATCTCTCTGCTCATCTACACTACCAAGAATCTTCCCATTAGCCCAGTACTCTGCATTGCTGTTACTCCTTCTAAAGTGAATCACCTCACACTTCCCCGCATTAAACTCCATTTGCCATCTCTCAGCCCAGCTTTGCAGCCTATCTATGTCCCTCTGTTGCCTACAACACCCTTCGACACTATCCACTATTCCACCGACCTTCGTGTCATCCGCAAATTTACTAACCCACCCTTCTACACCCTCATCCAGGTCATTTATAAAAATGACAAACAGCAGTGGCCCCAAAACAGATCCTTGCGGTACACCACTAGTAACTAAACTCCAGGATGAACATTTGCCATCAACCACCACCCTCTGTCTTCTTTCAGCTAGCAATTTCTGATCCAAAGCTCTAAATCACCTTCAACCCCATACATCCATATTTTCTGCAATAGCCTACCGTGGGGAACCTTATCAAACGCCTTACTGAAATCCATATACACCACATCCACGGCTTTACCCTCATCCACCTGTTTGGTCACCTTGTCAAAAAACTCAATAAGGTTTGTGAGGCACGACCTACCCTTCACAAAACCGTGCTGACTATCGCTAATGAAATTATTCTTTTCAAGATGATTATAAATCCTATCTCTTACAACCTTTTCCAACATTTTACCCACAACCGAAGTAAGGCTCACAGGTCTAAAATTACCATGGCTGTCTCTACTCCCCTTCTTGAACAAGGGAACAACATTTGCTATCATCCAGTCTTCTGGCACTATTCCTGTCGACAATGACGACAGAATGATCAAGGACAAAGGCTCTGCAATCTCCTCCCTGGCTTCCCAGAGAATCCTAGGATAAATCCCATCTGGCCCAGGGGACTTATCTATTGTCACACTTACCAAAATTGATAACACCTCCTCCTTGTGAAACTCAATCCCATCTAGCCTAGTAGTCTGTATCTCAGTATTCTCCTCGACAACATTTTCTTTCTCTCTTGTAAATACTGACGAAAAATATTCATTTAACGCTTCCCCTATCTCCTCTGATTCCACACACAACTTCCCACTACTATCCTTGATTGGCCCTAATCTAACTCTAGTCATTCTTTTATTCCTGATATACCTATAGAAAGCCTTAGGTTTTTCCTTGATCCGATCCGCCAATGACTTCTCGTGTCCTCTCCTCACTCTTCTAAGCTCTCCCTTTCGATCATTCCTAGCTAGCTTGTAACTCTCAAGCGCCCTAACTGAGCCTTCACGTCTCATCCTAATATAAGCCTTCTTCTTCCTCTTGACAAGCGCTTCAACTTCTTTAGTAAACCACGGCTCCCTCGCTCGACAACTTCCTCCCTGCCTCACAGGTACATACTTATCAAGGACTCGCAGTAGCAGCTCCTTGAATAAGCTCCACATTTCGATTATGCGCATCCCCTGCAGTTTCCTTCCCCATCCTACGCATCCAAAATCTTGCCTAATCGCATCATAATTTCCTTTCCCCCAGCTATAATTCTTTCCCTGCGGTATATACCTGTCCCTGCCCATCGCTATGGTAAACCTAACCGAATTGTGATCACTGTCACCAAAGTGCTCACCTACGTCTAAATATAAAACCTGGCCGGGTTCATTACCCAGTACCAAATCCAATGTGGCATCGCCCCTGATTGGCTTGTCTACATACTGTGTCAGAAAACCCTCCTGCACACACTGGACAAAAACTGACCCATCTAAAGTACTCGAACTATAGTATTTCCAGTCAATATTTGGAAAGTTAAAGTCCCCCATAACAACTATCCTGTTACTCTCGCTCCTGTCGAGAATCATCTTCGCTATCCTTTCCTCTACATCTCTGGAACTATTCGGAGGTCTAGAAAACTCCCAACAGGGTGACCTCTCCTCTCCTGTTTCTAACCTCGGCCCATACTACCTCAGCAGATGAGTCCTCAAACGTCCTTTCTGCCACCGTAATACTCTCCTTGATGAACAATGCCACACCCTCACCCCACCCCCCCCCCCCCCTCTTTTACCATCTTCTCTGTTCTTACTGAAACATCTAAATCCCGGAACCTGCAACATCCATTCCTGTCCCTGCTCTACCCATGTCTCCGAAATGGCCACAACATCGAGATCCCAGGTGCCAACCCATTCTGCAACCTCACCCACCTTATTCTGGATGCTCCTGGCGTTGAAGCAGACACACTTTCAACCAAGTTCTTGCTTGCCAGTGCCCTCTTGCGTCCCTGTAACCTTATCCCCTACCTCACTACTCTCAACATCCTGTACACTGGAACTACAATTTAGGTTCCTAACCCCCTGCTGAATTAGTTTAAACCCCCGAAGAGCACTAGCAAATCTCCCCCTCAGGATATTGGTACCCCTCTGGTTTAGGTAAAGACCACCCCGTTTGTAGAGGTCCCACCTACCCCAGAAAGAGCCCCAATTATCCAGGAAACCAAAACCCTCCCTCCTACACCATCCCTGCAGCCACGTGTTCACCTCCTCTCTCTCCCTATTCCTCGCTTCGCTAGCACGTGGCACGGGCAACAACCCAGAGATAACAACTCTATGCTAACGGTATGCCGAAGCCTAAGTGCAACCATAATGTTGAACCTCAAATCAATGCTTAACCAAACTGTCAACCTGACCATAAATCTAACTGCAAGACTAACCCCAAACTAACCCGAATGCTAAATCTAGCCCTTACTCAAATTGTATTCCTAATCTAAACCTAACGCTATAACTAACCCAACACATACTGTAAAATGAACCAGTCGCAAACCAGAACCTTAACACAAATTGCTAAACTGAACCTAACCCTAAATCGAGCTCTCTGCAAACCGCAACACTAAATGTAACACTAACTATGAAACAAAGCACAACCTTAATCCGAACAGTCACCAAACCTGAGGCATAACCTTCTGCTGAAACAATCTCAGTGCTAACCTCTACCTGTTAGTTGATGGAGTAAAGTGCAGGCCCCATTGAGATTTGCGTAGGGTTGTGGTTCGTCCGCTCACAGCAACATCCACAGACTTTGCTTCTTCTTTGCCATCGCCATCTTGCAGCACTTGTTCACTTCCTCCCACCGCCGCCGCCCCGTCCCCCCAAAAATCAGCACTAAAGTATTTCTATTGAACCCAAGTTTCAGCAATAAACCACCATCATATTTAACACTAATGCACCTCTGCCAGAGCAAATGCATCTTTTCAATTGCTTCAGCTGTTTCAGCCTGCTGCGACACTGAATAGAATGACACAGCCTGAAGAATGGGATTCGGCTGCACTAGCTGGTTTCCACTTTAAACAGTTACCACAGTCAGGAAGTGTACCAGACAGCGATGGGGAGAGGCGACAATGGCAGGTGCAAGGTGGCACTGGCAGATTCAGCTTCAATTCTGCATGCAAGTGGTTCAGCATGATGAGTTATTTGACTGTTGAGCTGAGACAACAACATCATCTGGCAACACTCTGAGTGACGAAGCAGTATTCTCTCGGAATAATACTGCTTGTTCCGAATGGGGATGGGCCTAAAAAGATGGCCCAGACAATCCTTGTCTCAACTCTCCTTGTTGGCGAACCGTAGCCAACGGGCATCTCGTATAGCAGTGCAAAAGAATGAAGTAACACATATAAATGCAAAAAAAAAAAGCAAATGAGAAATAAAAATCTTGAAGCTTGCGGGCTGGATTATTCACACAATGTCAGATTAAGATGATTACAGACTCCATGAAAGATCTTCCACACGAATAGCCAGTGAGCATGCCCATCTGGACATTGACATCACATCATTCTGTGAAGTTTACTTTGCAGAGCAGGGATCAATAACAGAACATGGCGCAGGCTTTTCTGGGCAGAGAAAATTAAATTTGAGTGATCCCTCTTAAGGAATTTGTGACTAAAACATATATTGCTAGCATGTGTAAGAACCTCCCCATGGGCTTTTCTAAACGCCTCATATCCTCACGATTATCAGTCCAGGACGATCAATTCGCTACCATTATCAGCATATATTCACCTACCCTACAAGCCGATATGGTGATGAAAGAAAGCTTCTACCGTGAGCTGCATAATCTTCTACTGACGTTTGACTCGAATGATAAGTTCACCAGATTTCGAGATTTCAATGCATGAGTTGGGCCTGACCAAGAGCATTGACAAACTGTCTGGGGAAGATATGGTATTGGCAAATGTAATGAAAATATGGTCGAATTATGCTGGAATTATGTATGGAGTACGGACTCAGATTTACTAATTCTGATTCCATCAGAAAGCCGGATTTCAAATCAGCTGAAGGCATCCAGGCTCAAAGCACGAGCACTTATTGGGTTATATTCTGGTGCAGCAACGAAAAATATGGGACGTGCTACACAGTCGTGTGATGCCAAGTCCTGACTGCGATAGCAGCCACATACTGTTTCGACTCAATCTTGCCTTCACAATCAGACCATTGCCCAAAAGAAAAAAAGAGCCACAAACAAGGAAAATGCAAGTCCATGAATTCTAATTACAGGAGGAAAACCGTTCCCAGAGCAAGTTTGAACAGAGCCTCTGCAGTGAAGCGACTCTGGATAGTGATATTAATCCAGCAAAGCAGTGGGAACAGTTGAACTCCGTCCTTTAAGGTTGAAAAGAAACTGCAGAGCTGGTTGGCTTCTCAACCAGAAGAAGCCAAGATTATTTTCGAGAAAAATTATATTGAAATGCAAGAGCTTCTTCAGAAGAAACACATCTGTCTCAATTGATAACTTGCATGTACTGATGAGCAGGCTACAAAAGCTGCATATAGGGAAGCCTGCATCCCTCTGCAAACCAACCTCCATGCCAACCAAAGAAATTCACGAACAGTGGTCATTGAGAAGGCACAGATGTATGCAGCTACGGGAGATATGAAATTCCACTCAGAAGCCTTGAGATCTGTATATGGACCTTCCACCATGTGCAGGCACCATTAAAGTCTTCGGATGGAACAACAATGCCCAAAGACACTGATGTTATCTTGGCAACAAGTAGTCAGATTACTATGAGAGCCTATTTGATGACGCTCAGATGGTGTAGGAGACGTCCATCGCAATGATCTCGAAGAGGGAAGTGAAATGCGAGCTGGATGGACCACCACACATGAAAAGATCAAGACCGCTGCAGCACAATTAAAATCACTAAAGCCCCTGGAATAGATGGGATTCCAGCCAAGGTTTATAAACAGGGAAGATATGTGAACCTTGATAGGCTTACAGATGGGCTTTCAGCATGCTGGAAGAAAAGTACATTGCTTCAGAACCTTCCAGGTGCAGTGACTGTCTACCTCAACAACAAAAACAGAAACAAGGGAGAGAGTTCTGACTATTCAAACTACGGAAGTTTACTACACAAAAACAAGAAATGCTGGATTCACTCAGCAGGTCTGGCAGCATCTGTGGAAAGAGAAGCAGAGTTAACGTTTCGGGTCAGTGACCCTTCTTCGGAACTGACAAATATTAGAAAAGTCACAGATTATAAAAAAGTGAGGTGGGGGTTGGGCAAGAGATAACAAAGGAGAAGGTGCAGATTGGACCAGGCCACATAGCTGACCAAAAGGTCACGGACCAAAGGCAAACAATATGTTAATGGTGTGTGGAAAGACAAAGCATCAGTACAGATTAGGTGTGAATATACTGAATATTGAACATCAGCAAGTGCAAACCTGAAGAAAAACAACCTGAAAAAAACAGTGGGTAAGCAAACTGAACAAACTAAGATGAAATGAAATAAATGCAAAAAAAGATTGTAAAAAATGTAAAAAGGAATGCAAAAAAAAAAAAGGAAGAAAAAATAACTAAAAATGACTAAAAATGAAAGTAAAGTGGGCGGCTGTCATGCTCTGAAATTATTGAACTCAATGTTCAGTCCGGCAGGCTGTAGTGTGCCTAATCGGTAGATGAGATGCTGTTCCTCGAGCTTGCGTTGATGTTCACTGGAACACTGCAGCAATCCCAGGACAGAGATGTGAGCATGAGAGCAGGGGGGAGTGTTGAAATGGCAAGCAACCGGAAGCTCAGGGTCCTGCTTGCGGACTGAGCGGAGATGTTCCGCAAAGCGGTCACCCAGTCTGCGCTTGGTCTCCCCAATGTAGAGGAGACCACACTGTGAGCAGCGAATACAGTATACTACATTGAAAGAAGTACAAGTAAATCGCTGCTTCACCTGAAAGGAGTGTTTGGAGCCTGGGATAGTGAGGAGAGAGGAGTTGAATGGACAGGTATTACACCTCCTGCGATTGCAAGGGAAGGTGCCCTGGGACGGGGACGAGGTGGTGGGGGTAATGGAGGAGTGGACCAGGGTGTCGCGGAGGGAACGATCCCTTCGGAATGCTGACAGGGGAAGGGATCTGCTCTGATGATGCTACCTTCCATGACGGTGCTTCTGATATGACCTCCTTTTTCCTCAACCGAGGATTTCCCCTCACTGTGGTTGACAGGGCCCTCAACCGTGTCCGACCCATTCCCCGCACGTCTACCCTCACCCCTTCCCCTCCCTCCCAGAACCGTGACAGGGTTCCCCTTGTCCTCACTTTTCATCCCACCAGCCTCCATATCCAAAGGATCATCCTCCGCCATTTTCGCCACCTCCAGCGTGATGCCACTACCAGTCGCATCTTCCCCTCCCTTCCCTTGTCAGCATTCCGAAGGGATCGTTCCCTCCGCGACACCCTGGTCCACTCCTCCATTACCCCCACCACCTCGTCCCCGTCCCAGGGCACCTTCCCTTGCAATCGCAGGAGGTGTAATACCTGCCCATTTACCTCCTCTCTCCTCACTATCCCAGGCCCCAAACACTCCTTTCAGGTGAAGCAGCGATTTACTTGTACTTCTTTCAATGTAGTATATTGTATTCGCTGCTCACAGTGTGGTCTCCTCTACATTGGGGAGACCAAGCACAGACTGGGTGACCGCTTTGCGGAACATCTCCGCTCAGTCCGCAAGCAGGACCCTGAGCTTCCGGTTGCTTGCCATTTCAACACTCCCCCCTGCTCTCATTCTCACATCTCTGTCCTGGGATTGCTGCAGTGTTCCAGTGAACATCAACGCAAGCTCGAGGAACAGCATCTCATCTACCGATTAGGCACACTACAGCCTGCCGGACTGAACATTGAGTTCAATAATTTCAGAGCATGACAGCCCCCCACTTTACTTTCATTTTTAGTCATTTTTAGTTATTTTTTCTTCCTTTTTTTTGCATTCCTTTTTACATTTTTTACAATCTTTTTTTGCATTTATTTCATTTCATCTTAGTTTGTTCAGTTTGCTTACCCACTTTTTTTTTCAGGTTGTTTTTCTTCAGGTTTGCACTTGCTGATGTTCAATATTCAGTATATTCACACCTAATCTGTACTGATGCTTTGTCTTTCAACACACCATTAACATATTGTTTGCCTTTGCTCCGTGACCTTTTGGTCAGCTATGTGGCCTGGTCCAATCTGCACCTTCTCCTTTGTTATCTCTTGCCCAACCCCCACCTCACTTGTTTATGATCTGTGACATTTCTAATATTTGTCAGTTCCGAAGAAGGGTCACTGACCCGAAACGTTAACTCTGCTTCTCTTTCCACAGATGCTGCCAGACCTGCTGAGTGAATCCAGCATTTCTTGTTTTTTTTCAGATTTCCAGCATCCGCAGTATTTTGCTTTTATTACGGAAGTTTACTGTCTCGTGCAGGCAAAATCTTGACCATTTTGATTCGAACTAAACGTTTTCCGACAATAGATGCAGAGAGGATCCGTGAGAGTCTGTGAAGATTCAGACCCAATAAGGAACTTTAGGTATGATTTTTGTGCTGAGACAGGTCCAGGAGAAAAGTGGAGAATACAACATAGGCATGTACTCTTCTTTTGTAGAACTCTCCGAGATGTTTGATACAGTCAACGGGGACAGACTAAGGTACAGTCAAAGAAAGTTTTAAAAGTAAGTACTTACTGTTTTACTTACTGTTTTCCTTGTCTTTGAGTTTCTTTTGGCGCCGGAGGAACCGGAAGCTGGTCGGCAGCGAGGACTCCTGGGTAGGTATTTTCCTTAAAGGTGCGGAGCTCCGTGGACTCGGCCTCATTTCCCGGCGGAGCAGCAGGAGAAGGTAGCGACTCTTCGGTGGGTGAGTGAAGGCATCAGGAGCTGTGTTTTAAAAGTAAGTACTTACTGTTTTACTTACTGTTTTCCTTGTCTTTGAGTTTCTTTTGGCGCCGGAGGAACCGGAAGCTGGTCGGCAGCGAGGACTCCTGGGTAGGTATTTTCCTTAAAGGTGCGGAGCTCCGTGGACTCGGCCTCATTTCCCGGCGGAGCAGCAGGAGAAGGTAGCGACTCTTCGGTGGGTGAGTGAAGGCATCAGGAGCTGTGTTTTAAAAGTAAGTACTTACTGTTTTACTTACTGTTTTCCTTGTCTTTGAGTTTCTTTTGGCGCCGGAGGAACCGGAAGCTGGTCGGCAGCGAGGACTCCTGGGTAGGTATTTTCCTTAAAGGTGCGGAGCTGCGTGGACTCGGCCTCATTTCCCGGCGGAGCAGCAGGAGAAGGTAGCGACTCTTCGGTGGGTGAGTGAAGGCATCAGGAGCTGTGTTTTAAAAGTAAGTACTTACTGTTTTACTTACTGTTTTCCTTGTCTTTGAGTTTCTTTTGGCGCCGGAGGAACCGGAAGCTGGTCGGCAGCGAGGACTCCTGGGTAGGTATTTTCCTTAAAGGTGCGGAGCTGAGTAAACCCGAGCCACTACACATGTAGTGTCTCCCACCTATCCTCCTCCTCTAACTTAATAATAAGACCCTTTTTACCCTCCTCCTCTAACCAAAAAGGACTGAGCAGGTAAGCTATTTACTGTTTTTGTTAATATCTATAGTTGTACTTAACTAAGGGGTAATTGAATAAAAGAAATGGCAGCCAGTGTAGTGTATTGCTCCTCCTGCAGAATGTTCGAGGTGAGGGAAACCTCCGGTGGCCCTGCCGACTTCACCTGCTGGAAGTGCATCCGTCTCCAGCTTATATCAGACCGTGTTAGGGAATTGGAGCTGGAGCTGGATGAACTGAGGATCATTCGGGAAGCTGAGGGGTTGATAGATAGAAGCTACACGGAGGTCGTTACTCCACAAATCAAAGGCAGCTGGGTAACAGTTAGAGGTGGGAAGAGGTCAGTGCAGGGATCTCCTGTGGTCGTTCCCCTCAACAACAAGTATACAGTTTTAGATACTGTTGGGGGGGACGGCCTATCGGGGGCAGGCTGCAGTGACCGGGCCTCTGGCACGGGGTCCTGCACTGTGGCTCAGAAGGGAAGGAGGGAGAATGGGAGAGCACTAGTCATCGGGGACTCGATGGTGAGGAGTACGGACAGGCGGATCTGTGGGCGCAGGCGAGACGCACGGATGGTTTGTTGCCTCCCTGGTGCCAGGGTCCGTGATGTTTGTGATCGCGTCTTCAGGATCCTTAAAGGGGAGGGGAGCAGCCAGAGGTCGTGGTGCACATTGGCACCAACGACGTAGGAAGGAAGGGTGGCACAGATGTTAGAAGTGAGTTTAGGGAGTTAGGCTGGAAGCTGAAAGCTCGGACGGACAGAGTTGTTATCTCTGGTTTGTTGCCGGCGCCACGTGATAGTGAGGCTAGGAATAGGGAGAGAGCACAGCTGAACACGTGGCTGCAGGAATGGTGTAGGAGGGAGGGCTTCCAGTTCTTGGATAATTGGACTGCATTCTGGGGAAGATGAGACCTGTTCAAACAGGACGGGCTGCATCTGAACCAGAGGGGCACCAATATCCTGGGAGGGAGGTTTGCTAGTACTGTTCGGGAGGGTTTAAACTAGTTTGGGAGGGGGATGGGAACCGGACTTGTAATCCAGGGACCAGTGGGTCCACTCAGAAAGACAACGAGTGTAGTGAGGTATTGGGGAAGGTAGCACTGTCACAGAGGACAGATGGGCACGGAGAAGGGTTAAAGTGCGTATACTTCAACGCAAGAAGCATCAGGAATAAGGTGAGTGAATTGAAGGCGTGGATGGGCACTTGGGACTACGATGTTGTGGCCATCACTGAAACGTGGATAGGTGAGGGGGAGGAATGGTTTTTGGAGGTACCTGGTTATAGATGTTTTCATAAGATTAGGAATGGTGGTAAAAGAGGTGGGGGGGTGGCATTGTTAGTTAGAAATAGTGTAACAACTGCTGAAAGAATTTTCGAGGAGGATCTGCCGACTGAGGCACTGTGGGTTGAGGTCAGGAACAGGAAAGGAGCAGTCACCTTGATGGGAGTTTTCTATAGGCCCCCCAATAGCAGCAGGGAGGTGGAAGAGCAGATTGGGAAACAGATTTTGGAAAGGAGCAGAAGTCACAGGGTAGTAATTATGGGGGATTTCAACTTCCCAAATATTGATTGGCAACTCTTTAGATCGAATAGTTTGGATGGGGTAGTGTTTGTGCAGTATGTCCAGGAAGCTTTTCTGACTCAGTATGTAGACTGCCCGACCAGAGGGGAGGCAATATTGGATTTGGTACTAGGTAATGAACCAGGGCAAGTGATAGAGCTGTTGGTGGGCGAGCACTTTGGAGATAGTGATCACAATTCTGTAGCATTCACTGTGGTAATGGAGAGGGATAGGTATGTGCAACAGGGCAAGGTTTACAATTGGGGGAAGGGTAGATATGATGCTGTCAGGCAGGAACTGAGGAGCATAAGTTGGGAGCATATGCTGGCAGGGAAGGGCACGGTCGAAATGTGGAACTTTTTCAAGGAGCAGATAGTAGGGGCCATTGATAAGCATGTCCCTGTCAGACAGGGAAGGGATGGTCATGTGAGGGAACCGTGGTTGACAAGAGAGGTTGAGAGTCTTGTTAGGAAGAAGAAGGATGCGTATATAAAGTTGAGGAAAAAGGGCACAGGCATAGCTCTGGAGGGATACAAGATGGCCAGGAAGGATCTGAAGAAAGGGATTAGGAGAGCTAAGAGAGGGCATGAAAAATGCTTGGCGGGTAGGATAAAAGAAAACCCCAAGGCCTTTTATGCGTATGTCAGAAATATGAGGATGACTAGGGGGACCATAGGTCCGGTCAAGGACAATAGCGGGAGACTGTGTGTTGAGCCGGAAGAGATAAGTGAGGTTTTGAATGAGTACTTCTCTTCGGTATTTACGAATGAGAAGGGGTGTATTACTGAAGAGGACGGTGTGAAACAGACTGGTAAGCTCGAGGAAGTGCTCGTTAGGAGGGAAGATGTGTTGGGGTTTTTGAATAACTTGAAGATAGACAAGTCTCCCGGGCCTGACGGGGTATATCCAAGGATGTTATGGGAAGCAAGGGATGAAATTGCAGAGCCGCTGGCAATGATCTTTTCATCTTCTCTGCTGACGGGGGTGGTACCAGGTGATTGGAGGGTGGCAAATGTTGTGCCCCTGTTCAAGAAAGGGAATAGGAACAACCCTGGGAATTACAGGCCAGTTAGTCTTACTTCGGTGGTAGGCAAGTTGATGGAAAAGGTGCTGAGGGATAGGATTTCTGAGCATCTGGAAAGACACTGCTTGATTCGGGACAGTCAGCACGGTTTTGTGAGGGGTAGGTCTTGCCTCACAAGCCTGATTGAATTCTTTGAGCAGGTGACCAAGCAAGTGGATGAGGGTAAACCAGTGGATGTGGTGTACATGGATTTTAGTAAGGCATTTGATAAGGTCCCCCATGGTAGACTTATGGAGAAAGTCAGGAGGCATGGGATAGTGGGAAATGTGGCCAGTTGGATTAAGAATTGGCTAACTGATAGAAGGCAGAGAGTGGTCTTAGATGGTAAATACTCAGCCTGGAGCCCAGTTACCAGTGGCGTGCCGCAGGGATCAGTTCTGGGTCCTCTCCTGTTTGTGATTTTTATTAACGACTTGGATGAGGAAGTCGAAGGGTGGGTCAGTAAATTTGCAGATGATACAAAGGTTGGTGGAGTTGTGGATACCGAGGAGGGCTATTGTCGTCTGCAAAGGGACTTGGATAGGTTGCAGTGCTGGGCTGAAAAGTGGCAGATGGAGTTTAACCCTGAAAAGTGTGAGGTCGTCCATTTTGGAAGGACAAACATGAATGCAAAATACTGGGTTAACGGTAGGGTTCTTGGGCATGTGGAGGAGCAGAGAGACCTTGGGGTCTATGTGCATAGATCATTGAAAGTTGCAACTCAAGTGGATAGGGCTGTGAAGAAGGCATATGGGGTGTTAGCGTTCATTAGCAGAGGGATTGAATTTAAGAGCCGTGAGGTGATGATGCAGCTGTACAGGACCTTGGTAAGGCCTCATTTGGAGTACTGTGTGCAGTTCTGGTCGCCTCATTTTAGGAAGGATGTGGAAGCCTTGGAGAAGGTGCAGAGGAGATTTACAAGGATGTTGCCTGGAATGGAGAATAAGTCTTACGAGGAAAGGCTGAACATTCTAGGCCTCTTCTCATTAGAAAGGAGAAGGATGAGGGGTGACATGATAGAGGTTTATAAGATGATCAGGGGAATAGATAGGGTAGACAGTCAGAAACTTTTTCCCCGGGTGGAGCAAAGCGTTACAAGGGGTCATAAATTTAAGGTGAAGGGTGGGAGATATAAGGGGGATGTCAGGGGAAGGTTCTTTACCCAGAGAGTGGTCGAGGCATGGAATGCCTTGCCCGGGGAAGTTGTTGAGTCAGAAACTTTAGGGACTTTCAAAAGGCTTTTGGATAGGTATATGGATAAAGGAGAATGATGGGGTATAGATTAAATTGTCCTTGACAGAGGACAAAGGATCGGCACAACATTGTGGGCCGAAGGGCCTGTTCTGTGCTGTATGTTCTATGTTCTATGTAATAATAGAATGGTTACAGCATAGAAGGAGGCATTTGGCAAGCCGTGTCAGTGACCGTTTTCTTAAAGAGCAACTCACCTAGTCCCACTCCCCTGTTTTTTTTCTGTAGCCCTTCATTGTTTTTATTAATCTTCAGATAATTAGTCAGTACACTTCTGAAGGCCCCAATTGAACTTGTCTCGACCGCACTGCCAGTCACTGAATTCCAGATCCTAAGCACTTGTTCCATAAAACAAAGTTTTCCGCATGTCACTGCTTCATCTTTTGCACTTCACATTAAGTCGCCTTTCTTACGTTCTCGATCCTCTAGTCCTGGATCCTTGAGCCAATCGTTGAATTTCTCCGTATCCCGTGTATATTCTGGCCAGACCCCTCATGATATCAAATCTCCTCGTTATTGTCTTGTCAGCCTATACCATCAGCCTGTTTATATCCTGTTGAAGATTATCACTATCCTCCTCATGGTTCACAATACTAGCAAGTCCTTTTTCATGCTCAACTTTTTTTGAAAAATTGTGCCCTGCACAACAAAGTCTAGGTCATTAATGCAGGTCATGAAAAGCAGGCATCCCAACACTGACCACTGGGGATCCTCACTAAATACCTTATGCAGTCTTAAAATAACTGTTCACACATAACATAACTGAGGAGGTTTGTGTGGAACTCCGAAAGGAGATAGATACATTGGTGGAATGAGAAGACAGGTTGCAGATGAAGTGAAATGCACAGAAATGGGATGTGATTCATGCTGGTAGGTAGAACATGGGGAGACAATATTAAATAAAATGTACAATTCTAAAGAGTGTGCAGGGGCAGAACAACCTAGGTGTATACGTGCATAAGTCATTGCAGGTGGGAGGGCAGGTTGAGAGAGCAGTTAATAAAGCATACAGTATCCTGGGCATGAATACGGGCATAGGGCACAAGAGGAAGGAAGTTATGCTGAACGTGGATAAGACACTCCTTCAGCCTCAGCTCGAATATTGCGTCCAGTTCTGGAAGCCGCACATTAGGAAAGACATGAGAGCATTGGAGCGAGGAAAGAAAAGATTCATGAGAATGATTCCAGTGATGAGGAATTTCAGTTATGAGGATAACTTGAAGAAAAACATACTTGACCTTTCCTCACCAATCTGCCTGCTGCAGATGTATCTGTCCATGACACTATTGGTAGGACTGACCATCGCACAGTCGTTGTGGAGACAAAAGCATGCCTTTACATTGAGGATAAACCCCATCGTGTTGTGTGGCACAAACACCGTCCGAAATGGGAAAGATTTGAAACAGATCTAGCAGTGCAAAACTGGGCATCCATGGTGCGCTTTGGGCCATCAGTAGCAGCAGAATTGTACTCTACCACAATCTGTAACCTCATGGCTGGCTTATTCCCAATCGACAATTACCATCAAGCCAGCAGACCAACCCTGGTTCAATGAAGAGTGCAGGAGGGCGTGCCAGGAGCAGTACCAGGCATATCTCAAAATGGGGTGTCAATCTGGTGAAGCTGCAACAAAGGACGACTTGTGTGCGAAACTGTGTAAGCAGCATGCGATAGACAGAGCTAAGCGATCCCATGACCAATGGATCAGATGCAGTCCTGCCACATCCAGCTGTGAATGATGGTGGACAAATAAACAAAAAGCCCGAGGTGGTGGCTCCACAAATATCAGCATTCGTAATGATGGGCGAACCCAGCACATCAGTGCAAAGATAAGGCTGAAGCATTTGCAACCATCTCCAGCGAGAAGTGCCGAGTTGATAATCCATGTCGGCCTTCTAATGAAGTCCCCAGCATCACAGATGCCAGACTTGAGCCAATTTTATTCATTCTGCATGATATGGAGAAACGACAGAAGGCTATGGATACTGCAAAGGCTATAGGCCCTGACAATATACCGGCAATAGAACTGAAGACCTGTCCTCCATAACTTGCCACACCCCTAGCCAAGCTGTTCCAGTACTGCTGCAAATTGTCCTCTACCTATAAAAGTAGAAAATTGCCCAGGTACATCCTGTACACAAAAATCAGGACAAGTTCAAACAGCCAATTACTGCCCCATAAGTCTGTTCTCAATCATCAGTAAAGTGATGGAAGGTGTCATCAGCAAAGCTATCAAGCGGCATTTGCTTAGCAATAACCTGCTCAGTGACGCTCAGTTTGGGTTCCGCCAGGGCCACTCAGCTCCTAACCTCATTACACACTTGGTCCTAACATGGACAAAAGTGTTGAACTCAAGAGGTGAGGTAAATGTGACTACCCTTGACATCAAGGCAGCATTTGACCGAGTATGGCAGCAAGGAGCCCTAGCAAAAGTGAAGTCAATGTGAATCGGGGGAAAACTCTCCGCTGGTTGGAGTAACAACGAGCGCAAAGAAAAATGGTTGTGGTTGTTGGAGGTCAATCATCTCAGCTCCAGGAGTTCCTCAGGGTAGTGGCCTCGGCCCAACCACGTTCAGCTGCTTCATCAATGACCTTCCTTCAATCCTAAGGTCAGAAGTGGGGATGTTCGCTGATGATTGCACAATGTTCAGCACCATTCCTAACTCCTCAGATACTGAAGCGACCCGTGTAGAAACGCAGGAAGACCTGGGCAATATACAGCCTTGTGGTTATCGGTGGCTAGTAACATAAACGCCACACAATTGCCAGGCAATGACCATCTCTAACAAGAGAGAATCTAACCATCTCCCCTTGACATTCAATGGCATTACGATCGCTTAATCCCCCACTGTCAACATCCTGGGGTTTGCCATTGACAATAAAGTAAAATAGAGTAGCCATATAAATACAATAGCTGCAAGAGCAGGTAGAGGCTAGGAATCAGGTGGCGAGTAACTCACCTGCAGACTCCCCAAATCCGTTCCACCATCTACAAGGCACACGTCAAGAGTTTGATGAAGTAATCTCCACTTGCTTTGATGGGTGCAGCTCCAACAACACTCAAGAAGCTCGCCACCATCCAGGAGAAAGCAGCCTGCTTGATTGGTATTCCAGCCACAGACATTCAATTCCTCCACCATTGACACACAGTGAGAGCAGTGTGTACCATCTACAAGATGCACCGCAACAATGCACCAAGGCTCCTTTGACAGTACCTGACAGACAGGCAATCTCGACCAACTAGAAGGCCGAGGTCAGCACATGCATGGGAACTTCCTCTCCAAGTCACAAACCATTCTGACGTAGAACTATATAGCCGTTCCGTCAATGCTGCGCGGTCTAAATTCTGGAAATCTCTTCCTAACAACACTTTGGATGTACCTACCCCACATGGACTACAGCGATTCAAGAAGGCAGCTCACCACCACCTTCTCCAGGGCAATTAGGAATGGAAAATAAATGCTGGAAAAAGCCAATGACGCCCACAAGCCATGTATGCATAATATAAAAAAATAGATATTTGAAGTGAGGAAAGTGAGTCTGCATTAGATGGCAGTGGACTGAGAAGGACTACGAGGAATTCAAAGACGGGAGTACAATACATGTGTGAACACACAAAGTGTGGTGTTTAAGGTCGGTGAGCGAATGTTTAAATATGGGAATGCGAAGTAGTGGAAATAATGGAAACGAGGTCCGGGCCCTTAATATATAAGGATACAAAGATATAAAGGGGTGGCAGTACTAATTAAGGAAGACTTTGCATTGCTGGAAAGGGACGTGCTTCGACATGGCAAGTACAGAATCCATTATTCCAAGATGAGGAGCAGAATATGCATGATTGCTGTCCTCGGGGTATTCTCTAGGCCTCCAAATAGTACAAAAGAGGTAGAGGAGCAAATCTCAGGGAAATCACAGAGATGTGCAACAACTAAAGTTAGGTGATATTTGGGAACTTTAATGACCAAACAGTTGATTGATATGATTTTGGATTAAAGATTAAGGACTGGGAGGAATTTGTAAAATGTATCAGGAGAAATTTCTTGATCGGCATGCTCTCAGCCAACGAGAAAAGAGGAATTGCGAACTCTGGTGTTGGGAAATGAGCTAACCCAAGTGGACCCGGCGTCTATGCAGAAATACTTGGGTAAGAGTGATCATTGTATCATAGGTTTTCGACTAGTAATGCGGAAAAGCAAAGAACAAAATAATGGAAAGTGTCTTGATTGGAAGGGGACTAATTTCAAAAAATGAGAAGGGATCCAGTTGGGAAGAATGGAACCAAAGATTCGCAGGAATATCTGCATCAGCACGATAGGTTATATTTAAGGAAGAGGTGCTTCAGTTCCATATTAGGAATATCCCACCAAGGGTGAAAGGTAGCGGAATGAAGAACATGTCACCTTGGTTGATGAAGGAGATGTAGATGATGATGAAACAATCAAAAAACAAGGCACGTAATGCATGTCAGGTGAACTCAAGTGAGAGCCAGGCCAGTGGCAGTAAGTTGAGAGGAGAGGTGGGGAGGAAAATAAGACCAGTAAAGAGAGAATATGAGAATGCAATGACAGCCTATTAAATGAGTTGTGCAAGGAGGAATGTGGCCTATTAGGGACACATAGGGTAATACATACTTAGAGGTGCAGGGTAATGCTAATACACTTAATGACTACGTTTTATCAGTATTCACCAGAGGAATGGATGCTGACAAAATATCAGTGGAAGTGGAGTGAGTAGACATCGTGGAAGCGGATACAAAAAATGGTCTGGAAAGGTGCTAAAAAGGATGGCTTATAGTACATAAGGCACTTCGACTGGATGGCTTGCATCCCCAGTTATTAAAAATGATGGGGGCGGAAATAGCAGACGAGGTTGCTGTAATCTTCCAGTCTTTGCTGGATGCGAGTGTGATGCTGGAAGATTGTAAACTGCTAAATGTAAGACCTTCATTCAAGAAAGTGTGTGATGACAGTCCTAGAAAGTAAAAGTCAGTTAGTACAAACATCCGTGGTCGGTAAGGTTTTAGAAATAATAATCCGGGAAAATATCAACTGACATTCAGAGAAGTTTCAGTTAGTTAAGAATAGCCAGCATAGAATTCGTCAAGGCTGAACAAAACTCTGACAGTGCAGCGCACCCGCAATACTGACCCTCCGACAGTGCAGCATTCCCTCAGTACTGACCATCTGACACTGCAGTGCTCCCTCAGTATCGAACCCCCTGACAGTGCAGCAGTCCCACAGTACTGACCCTATAACACAGCAGTGCTCACTCAGTACTGACCCTCTGACAGTGCAGTGCTCCCTCAGTACTGACTTCCTGACAGTGCAGCACTCCCTCAGTACTGACCCTCTGGCAGTGCAGTGCTCCCTCAGTACTGACTTCCTGACAGGGCAGCGCTCCCTCAGTACTGACCCTATGACAGAGCAGCACTCCCTCAGTACTTACCCTCTGACAGTGCGTCACTCCCTCAGTGCTGAGCCTCCGGCAGTGTAGTGCTCCTTCTGTACTGACCCAATGACTCCGCAGTGCTCCCTCAGTGCTGAGCCTCCGACAGTTCAGTGCTCCTTCTGTACTGACCTTATGACACCGCTGTAAACCCTCAGTACTGAACCTCCGACAGTATGGCATTCCGTCAGGAGTGACCCTACGAAAGTGCAGCAATCCCTCAGTACTGACCCTCCGACAGTGCGGCACTTCCTCAATGCAGAGCATCTGATGGTGCAATGCTCCTTCTGTACTTACCCGATAACACCGCTGTGCTCACTCAGTACTGACCCTCCGACAGTACGGCACTCCGACAGTAGTCAGCATAAGACAGTGCAGCACGCCCTCTGTACTGTCCATCTGACTGTGCAGTGCTCCGTCAGTACTGACCCTCTGCCACTGCAGTGCTCCCTCAGTACTGACCCTCTCACATTGCAGCACTCCCTCAGTACTGACCCTCTGACGGTGCAGTGCTCCTTGAGTATTGAACCACCGACAGAGCAGTGCACTCTCAGTACTGAACCTCCAACAGTGCAGTGCTCCCTCAGTAATGTCCTTCCGAAATTGCGGCACTCCCTCAGTACTGACCCTCCGAGGGTGCAGTGCTCCCTCAGTACTGAACGTCCGACAGTGCGGCACTCCCTCAGTACTGAGCCTCCGACAGTGCAGTGCTCATTCAGTACTGACCCTGTGCCATCGCAGTACTCCCTCAGTACTGAACCTCCAACAGTACGACATTCCATCAGTACTGACCCTCCGACAGTGCAGCACTCCCTCAGTACTGACCATCTGGCAGTGCAGTGCACCCTCAGTACTGAACCTCCGACAGTGCAGTGCTCCCTCAGTAATGTCCTTCTGACATTGCGGCACTCCCTCAGTACTGACCCTCCGAGGGTGCAGTGCTCCCTCAGTACTGACCGTCCGACAGTGCGGCACTCACTCAGTGCTGAGTCCCCGACAGTGCAGTACTCATTCTGTACTGATCCTGTGACATCGCAGTGCTCCCTCAGTACTGACCCTATGACAGTGCAGTGCTCCCTCATTACTGACACTCTGGCAGTGCAGTGCTACCTCAGTACTGACCTTACGACAGTGCAGTGCTCCCCCAGTACTGGCCATCTGACATTGTGGCACTCCCACAGCACTGACCCACCGACAGTGCGGCACTACCTCAGTGCTGAGCCTCTGACAGTGCAGTGCTCCTTCTGTACTTACCATATCACACCGCTGTGCTCCATCAGTACTGACCCTCCGACAGTCCGGCACTCCGTCAGTGACCATCTCACAGTGCAGCACTCCTTCATTAATGACCCTATGACATTGCAGTGCCCACTCAGTACTGACATTCCGACAGAACAGTTTTCCCTCAGTACTGACCCTTAGACAGTGCAGTGGTCCCTCAGTCCTGACGATCCGAAAGTGCGGCACTCCCTCAGTACTCACCCTCTGACATTGCAGTGCTCCTTCTGTACTGACCCTCTGACAGTGCAGCACTTCTTCAGTACTGACCCAATGACACTGCAGTGCTCCCTCAGTACTGACCCTCTGACAGTGCAGTGCTCAGTCAGTACTGTCCCTCCGACAGTGAAGCACTCGCTCAGTACTGACCCTCTGACAATGGAGCACCATCTCAGTACTGACCCTATGACACTGCAGTGCTCCTTCAGCACTGACCCTATGACACGACTGTGCTCCCTCAGTACTGACCCTCGGACAGTACGGCATTCTGTCAGTAGTGACCTTACGACTGTGCAGCACTCCCTCTGTACTGACCCTCTGACACTGCAGTACTCCCTCAGTATTGACACTCTGACAATGCAGAAGTCCCTCAGTACTGGCCCGATGACACTGTAGTGCTCCCTTAGTACTGACCCTCTGACAGTGCAGCACTCCCTCAGTACGTTAACATTTACACTGCAGCACTCTCTCAGTACTGACCCTCTGACAGTGCAGTGGTTCCTCAGTGGTAACCCTGTGACAGTGCAGCACTCCCTCAGTACTGACCGTCTGACAGTGCAGTGCTTCCTCAGTATTGACCCTTTGACAGTGCAGCACTCCCTCAGTACGGACACATTTACACTGCAGCACTCCCTCATTACTGACCCTCCGAAAGTGCCGCACGCCCTCAGTGCTGAGCCTTCGACAGTGCAGTGCTCCTTCTGTACTGAACCTATGACACCGCTGTGCTCGCTCAGTACTTACCGTCCGACAGTATGGCATTGCGTCAGTACTGATCTTATGACAGTGCAGCACTCCCTCAGCACTGACCCTAAGACAGTGCAGCATGCCCTCTGTACTGTCCCTCTGAGAGTGCAGTGCTCCATCAGTACTGACCCTATGACACTGCAATGTTCATTCAGTACTGACCTTCTGACAGTGCAGCACTCCCTCAGTACTGACCAGATGACACTGCCGTGCTCCCTCAGTACCTACCATCTGACAGTGCAGCACTCCCTCAGTACTGACTCTATGACATTGCAGTGCCCCCTCAGTACTGACCCTCCGACAGAGCAGTTTTCCCTCATTCCTGACCCTACGACGTTGAGGCACTCCCTCAGTATTGATCCCATGACAGTGCATTGCTCCTTCTGTGCTGACCCTATGGCACCGCTGCGCTCCCACTGTCCTGACCCTCCGACAGTATGGCACTCCTTCAGTACTGAACCTGCGACAGTGCAGCTCTCCCACTGTACTGACCCTCTGACAGTATAGTGCTGCCAGTACCGACCATAAAACACTACAGTGCTCCCTCAATACTGACCCTCTGACAGTGCAGCAATCCCCAGTACATATCCTCCGACAGTGCAGTGCTCCCTCAGTCCTGACCCGACGACACTGCTGTGCCCCTTCAGTACTGACCCTACGAAAGTGCAGTCTTCCCTCAGTACTGGCCCTCTCACAGTGCAGTGCTCCTTCAGGTCTGACATTGTGACACCACTGTGTTCCCTCAGAATTGACACTCTGACAGGATGGCACTCCGTCAGTGGTAACCCTACGACAGTGCAGCACTCTCTCTGTACTGACCATCTGACACTGCAGTGCTTCTTCAGTAATGACCCTCTGACAGTGCAGCGCTCCCTATGTCCTGATCCTACGACACTGCTGTGCCCCTCAGTACTGACACTCTGACAGTGCAGTGCTCCATCAGTACTGACCCATCGACAGTGCAGCACTCCCTCAGTAGTGACTCTCTGACAGTGCAGCACTCCCTCAGTACTGACCCTCTGACAGTGCAGCACTCCCTCAGTACTGACCCAATGAAACTGCAGTGCTCCCTCAGTACTGACCCACCGACAGTGCAGTGCTTCCTCGGTACTGAACCTCCGACAGGGCATTTCTCCCTCAGTACTGACCTTCCGACATTGCGGCACTCCCTCAGTTCTGACCCTCTGATAGTGTAGTGCTCCCTCAGTACTGACCCTCCGACACTGCAGTGCACCCTGAGCACTGACCTCCAACACTGCAGTGCTGCCTCAGTATTGACCCTCTGACAGTACGCCGCTCCCCCAGTTCTGACCCTCCGACAGTGCAGTGCTCCATCAGTATTGACCCATCGCTGGATGGATGCAGCTCCAACAACACTCAAGGAGACAACATTTTGAGGAGTGAATACAGTATACTCCATTGAAAAAAGTACATGTAAATCACTGCTTCACCTGAAGGGAGAGTTTGAGGCCTGGGTTACTGAGGAGAGAGGAAGTAAATGGGCAGGTATTACACCTCCTGCGATTGCAGGGGAAGGTGCCGTGGGAAGAGGACGAGGCGGTGTGGGTAATGGAGCAGTGGACCATGGTTTCGTGAACGGAATGATCCCTTCGGAATGCTGACCAGGGAAGGGAGGGGAGGATGCTTTCGGCAGTGGCATCACGCTGGACGTGTCGGAAATGGTGGAGGATGATCCTTTGGATGTGGAAGCTCGTGAGGTGGAAAGTGAGGACAAGAGGGAACCCTGTCACTGTTCTGGGAGAGGGGGGAAGGGGTGAGGGTAGAGGTGCGGGAAATGGGCTTCACACAGTTGCGGGCTCCGTCAACCACATTTGCCAGTTCTGTTGAAATGTCACCGACCTGAAACATTAATTCTGCTTCTCTCTCCACAGATACTGCCAGACCTGCTGAGTATTCCCAGCATTTCCTGTTTTTATTTCAGATTTCCAACATCTGCAGTATTTTGCTTTTACTTAAATGGGAGATCCGTGCAATAGGAGAGCTGTCAATCAAAGCCGAACCCCGTGCAGCCTGCTGTCAGTCACAGAGTACTGGCGGCCGGATGGAAACCACGGAACTCAACATTTATTACGACTGAAACTGGTGTCTGTGCGCAGACATTTTGCTGACTCCTGGACCAGGAGGATAAGGAACCCCGCTTCAGTCATTTTGGTAAACGCTGGTTGCAGTTAACAGCGCACAGGCAATTAAATCCCCGCTGCCGTGTCCTCTGTCCCTTTTTCTATTCTCTGTTGTCAATTAAGAGCGGAGGGGATGGAAGGTTGGGCAGTTGCATGCTCCTCTTGCAGGATGTGGGAGGTAAGGGTCACCACCTGTGTCCCTGCTGACCTCACCTGCGAGAAGAGCACCCAACTCCAGCTCCTAATAGACAGTGTTCGGGAACTGGATGAACTTCGGATCATTCAGAAGGCTGAGGGGGTGATAGAGAGCAGTTATAGGGAAGTAGTGAAACCTAAGTTACAGGATAAAGGTAGCTGTGTGACCGTCAGGGTAGGGAAAGGGAATAGGCGCACAGTGCAGGGATCCCCTGTGGCCGTTCCCCTCAATAATACGTATGCCGTTTTGGATACTGTTGGGGGCGACGACCTACCAGGAGAAAGCCACTGCGGCCAGGTCTGTGGCACTGAGCCTGGCTCTGTGGCTCAGAAGGGAAGGGGGGAGAATAGGAGAACGATAATGAAAGGAGATTCAATGGTTAGAGGAAAAGACAGGAGATTCTGTGGTCGCGAACGAGACTCCCGGATGGTATGTTGCTTCCCGGGTGCCAGGGTCAGGGATGTCTCGGAACGAGTCTACGGGATTCTTAAGGGGGAGGGGGAGCAGCCAGCAGTCGTGGTACACATCGGTTCCAATGACATAGCTAGAAAAATGGTTGAGGACCTGAAAAGCGAATATAGGAGTTAGGTTGGGAGCTAAAAGGCAGGACGAGCAGAGTAGTAATCTTAGGATTGATACAGGTGCCACGTGCTTGTGAGGCTAGAAACAGAGAGCGAATGCAGCTGAACACGTGGCTACAGAGCTGGTGCAGGAGGGAGGGCTTCAGATATGTGGATCATTGGATTACCTTTTGGGAAAGGTGGGACATGTACAAGAAGGACGGGTTGCATCTGAACTGGAGGGGCACCAATATCCTCTGCGGGAGGTTTGCTAGAGATCTTCGGGAGGGTTTAAACTAGTTTGGCAGGGGGATGGGAACCGGAGCTACGGATCAGTGGATGGGGTAGCTGTTGGACAGGCAGATACAGAGAGCAGAGAGTCTGGAGGAAGGTTAGACAGTTAACAGGGCAAAGTTTCAGCCAGTATGATGGGTTGAAGTGTGTCTATTTTAACGCAAGAAGTGTCAGGAATAAGGGTGATGAACTTGGAGCATGGATCAGTACTTGGGGCTACGATGCAGTGGCCATTACGGAGACTTGGATGTCGCAGGGGCAGGAATGGATGTTGGATGTTCCGGGGTTTAGATGGTTCAAAAGGAATAGGGAGGGAGGTAAAAGAGGTGGGGGAGTGGCATTGTTAATCAGGGACAGTATCATAGCTGCAGAAAGGGAGGTCGTCGAGGAGAGTTCTTCGACTGAGTCAGTATGGGTGGAAGTCAGAAACAGGAAAGGAGCAGTCAATTTTTGGGAGTTTTCTATAGACCCCACAATAAGAACAGAGACACGGAGGAACAGATTGGGAGGCAGATTTTGGAAGGGTGCAGAAGTAACAGGGTTAACATAGAACATAGAACATAGAACAGTACAGCACAGTACAAGCCCTTCGGCCCACGATGTTGTGCCGAACCTTTAACCAACTCTAAGATCAAACGACCTACATACCCTTCATTCTACGATCATCCATGTACCTATCCAAGAGTCGCTTAAATGTCCCTAATGTATCTGCTTCTACTACCACCCCTGGCAGTGCATTCCACGCACCCACCACTCTCTGTGTAAAGAACATACCGCTGACATCTCCCCAAAACCTTCCTCTAATCACATTAAAACTATGCCACCTGGAGATATCCCTTTCCGCCCTGGGAAAAAGTCTTTGGCTATCCACTCTATCGATGCCTCTCATCATCTTGGACGCCTCTATCAAGTCACCTCTCATCCTTCTTCTCTCCAATGAGATAAGACCTAGCACCCTCAACATTTCTTCGCAAGACATGCCCTCCAGTCCAGGCAGCACCCTGGTAAAACTCCTCTGCACCCTCTCTAAAGCTTCCACATCCTTCCGATAATGAGGCGACCAGAACTGAACACAATATTACAAGTGTTGTCTAACCAGGGCTTTATAGAGCTGCAGCATAACCCCGTGGCTCTTAAACTCAATCCCCCTGTTAACGAAAGTCAACACACCATACGCCTTCTTAACAACAGTATCAACTTGGGTGGCAACTTTGAGCAATTTATGGCCATGGACCCCAAGATCCCTCTGTTCCTCCACACTACCAAGAATCCTGTCTTTAAGCCTGTATTCTGCATTCAAATTCGCCCTTCCAAAAGGAATCACTTCACACTTTTCCAGGTTGAACTCCATCTGCCACTTCTCAGCCCAGCTCTGCATCCTGTCAATGTCCCGTTGCAACCTACAACAGCCTTCCACACTATCCACAACTCCAGCAACATTCGTGTCAACGGTAAACTTGCTAACCCAGCCTTCCACTTCCTTATCCATGTCATTTATAAAGATCACAAAGAGCCGAGGTCCCAGAACAGATTCCTGCGGAACACCACTGGTCACCGAGCTCCAGGCTGAATACTTTCCATCTACTACCACCCTCTGTCTTCTATAGGCCAGCCAGTTCTGCATCCAGACAGCCAAATTTCACTGTATCCCATGCCTCCTTACTTTCTGAATGAGCCTACCATGGGGAACCTTATCAAAGGCCTTGCTAAAATCCGTCTCCGCCACATCCACCACTCTTCCTTTATCAATGTGTTTTGTCACATCTTC
Organism: Heterodontus francisci; assembly: GCF_036365525.1. NCBI lineage: Eukaryota > Metazoa > Chordata > Chondrichthyes > Heterodontiformes > Heterodontidae > Heterodontus > Heterodontus francisci. The sequence continues at coordinate 7,379,755 of NW_027140867.1, read as the reverse complement.
AAAGATTTCAATAAGGCTTGTGAGGCATGACCTGCCCCTCACAAAGCCATGCTGACTGTCTCTCATCAAACTATGCCTTTCCAAATAATCATACATCTTGTCTCTCAGAATCCTCTCCAATAATTTGCCCACTACCGACGTAAGACTGACTGGTCTATAATTCCCAGGGTTATCCCTATTCCCTTTCTTGAACAAGGGAATGACATTTGCCACCCTCCAATCATCCAGTACTACTCCAGTGGACAGTGAGGACGCAACGATCATCGCCAAAGGCGCGGCAATCTCTTCCCTCGCTTCCCGTAAAAACCTTGGGTATATCCCATCTGGCACAGGGGATGTATCTATCCTCATGTCTTTCAAAATTGGCAGCACATCCTCCCTCTTAACATCAACCTGTTCGAGCAAATCAGCCTGTTTCACGCTGTCCTCACCAACGACCAGGTCCCTCTCGCCAGTGAATATTGAACCAAAGTATTCATTTAGGACGTCCCCTACCTCCACAGACTCCAGGCACAAGTTCCCTCCACTATCCCTGATCGGCTCTACCCTCCCTTTGGTCTTCCTGTTGTTCCTCACATATGTGTAGAACGCCTTGGGACTTTCCTTAATCTTACCCACCAAGAATTTTTCATGTCCCCTTCTAGCTCTCCTAAGTCCATTCTTCTGTATGTTCCTGGCTACCTTGTAACCCTTTAGAGCCCTGTCTGATCCTTGCTTCCTCAACCTTAAGTAAGTTTCCTTCTTCCTCTTGACTCGCTGGTCCACATCTCTTGTCATCCAAGGTTCCTTCACCCTCCCATCCCTTCCTTGCCTCATCGGGACAAACCTATCCACAAGTCGCAGCAAGAGCTCCCTGAACAACCTCCACATTTCTGTCGTGCATTTCCCTGAGAAAATCTGTCACAATTTAACCTGCCCAGTTCCTGCCTAATCACATTGAAATTTCCCCTCCTCCAATTAAATATTTTCCCATCCCGTCTGCTCCTATCCTTCTCCACGGCTATCGTCAAGGTCAGGGAGTTCGGATCACTATCACCGAAATGCTCTCCCACCGAGAGATCTGCCACCTGGCCTGGTTCGTTGCCAAGCACCAAATCCAACATAGCCTCCCCGCTAGTCGGCCTATCTGCATATTGTGTCAGGAAACCTTCCTGGACACACCTGACAAAAACTGCTCCATCCAAACTATTTGCACTAAGGAGGTTCCAATCAATATTCGGGAAGTTGAAGTCACCCATGACAACAACCCTGTAACATCTACACCTTTCCAAAATCTGCCTCCAATTTGTTCCTCCGTGTCTCTGTTGCTATTAGGGGGTCTATAGAAAACGCCCAATAATGTGACTGCTCCTTTCCCGTTTCTGACTTCCACCCATACTGACTCAGTGGACAAACCCTCCTCGTTGTTGTCTTGGGTGACTTCAACTTACCTAATATTGATTGGAACCTCCTTAGTGCATATAATGTGCATGGAGCAGATTTTGTTAATGTGCCTGGGAAGGTTTCCAGACTCAATATGTAGATAGGCCGACCAGAGGGGCGACTATTTTGGATTTGGTGCTTGGCAACGAACCAGGCCAGGTGGCAGATCTCTCGGTGGGAGAGCATTTCGCTGATAGTGATCACAACTCCCTGACCTGTACTATAGTCATGGAGAGGGATATGAGCAGATGGGATGTGAAAATATTTAATTGGGGGAGGGGGAACAACAATGCTATTCGGCAGGAACTGAGGTGCTTAAATTGGGAACAGATGTTCTCAGGGAAATGAACGACAGAAATGTGGAACAAAAACAAGAAATGCTGGATTCACTCAGCAGGTCTGGCAGCATCTGTGGAAAGAGAAGCAGAGTTAACGTTTCGGATCAGTGACCCTTCTTCGGAAATGTGGAGGTTGTTTAGGGAGCAGTTGCTGCGACTGCTGGATAGGTTTGTCCCGATAGGCAAGGAAGGGGTGGTACGGTAAAGGAAACATGGATGACAAGAACAGCTAGTCAAGAGGAAGAAGAAAGGGTGGCACAGTGGCGCAGTGGTTAGCACTGCAGTCTCACAACTCCAGCGACATGGGTTCAATTCCGGGTACTGCCTGTGTGGGGTTTGCAAGTTCTCCCAGTGTCTGCGTGGGTTTTCTCCGGGTGCTCCGTTTCCTGCCAAAAGACTTGCAGGTTGGTAGGTAAATTGGCCATTATAAATTGCCCCTAGCATAGGTAGGTGGTAGGGAAATATACGGACAGGTGCGGATGTCGCAGGAATGTAGGATTAGTATAAATGGGTACAAATAGCTGATGGTTGGCACAGACTCGGTCTGCCAAAGGGTCTGTTTCAGTGCTGTATCTCTAAAACTAAAGCTTATTTAAGTTTGAGGAAGCAATAATCATACAGGGCTTTAGAGGGTTACAAGGCAGCCAGGAAGGAACTGAAGAATGGACTTAGGAGAGCTAGAAGGGGACATGAAAAAGTCTTGGTGGGTAGGATTAAGGAAAATCCCAAGGCGTTCTACACTTATGTGAGGAACAAGAGGATGGCCAGAGTGAGGGTCGGGCCGTTCAGGAATAGTGGAGGAACTTCTGCCTGGAGTCGCAGGAGGTCCATCCCCCTCTCTTATCCCCCTCTCCCCAGTCAGCGTCCACCCCCTCCCTCCCCCTGTGTCCCTCCCCTCTCCCCCAATTTACATCCCCGTCCCCCCTCAGAGTCCATCACCCTTCTCCCGTCCCTCTGCGTCCATCCCCCTCTCCTATCCCCCTCTCTGGAGTCTGCGTCCACCCCGTCCTTCCCCTTATCTCCCTCCTCTATCCCCCAATGTCCAACCCCCTCCCCCTTCCGATGTGTCTATCACCTCTCTCCTGTCCCTCTGTGTCCATCCCCTCTCTCCCTCCTTGTCACCATCCCCCCCACTTTCCCCTTGTGTCCATCCCCTACTCTCCCCTCTTTGTCCATCCACCTCTCCCCCTCTGTGTCCATCCCTCTCTTCCCCTTCTTTGTCCATCCCTCTCTCCCCGTCTGTGTCCATCCATCTCTCCCCTTCTGTGTCCATCCATCTCTCCCCCTCTATGTCCATCTCCCTCTCCCCCGCTGTGCCCAAAACCTCTTTCCCACCTCTGTGTCCTCAGTACTGACCCTCCAACAGTATTGCACTCCCGAAGTACAGAGCCTCCGACAGTATTGCACTCCCTCAGTTCAGACCCTCCGACAGTATGGCGCTCCTTCAGTACTGACCCTCCGACAGTGCAGCATTCCTTCAGTGCTGACCCTCCAAATGTGCAGCACTCCATCATTACTGACCCTTCACCAGTTTGGCACTCCCTCAGTACTGACCCTTCAAAAGTGCAGCACTCCCTCAATACTGACTATCCAACACTATGGCATTCCCTCAATACTGACCCTCCATCAGTTTGATATTCCCACAGTACTGATGCTCCGAGAGTATGGCACTCCCTCAGTAATGACCCTCCGAAAGTGCAGCTCTCCCCCAGTATCGACTCTCTGACTGTGCAACGCTCTCTCAGTACTGACCCTGTAACAGTGCAGCACTCCATCAGTACTGAACCTCCACCAGTACGGCACTCCCTCAGTACTGACACGCTGGCAGTTAGCATCCCTCAATACTAACAATCTGAGAGTATAGCGCTCCCTCAGTACTGACTCAACAACAATGCAGCGCTCCCTCACTACTGACCCTACATCAGTATGGCACTCCCTCAGTCCTGACCCTCCAACAGTATGGCACTCCCTCATGACTGACCCTCCAACAGTATGGCACCCCGCAGTACAGATCATCTCACAGTCTTGCACTCCCTCAGTTCTGACCCTCCGACAGTATGGCACTCCCTCAGTACTGACCCCCAGAAAGTGCAGCATTTCCTCTGGACTGACCCTCTGTCAGTGCAGCACTCCATCATTACTGAGCCTTCACCAGTATGGCACTCCCTCAGTACTGACCCTCCAAAACTGCAGCACTCCCTCAATACTGACTATCCAACACTATGGCATTCCCTCAATACTGACCCTCCATCAGTTTGATACTCCCTCAGTACTGATGCTCCGACAGTATGGCACTCCCTCAGTACTGACCCTCCAACAGTGCAGATCTACCTCAGTATCGACTCTCTGACTGTGCAACGCTCCCTCAGTACTGATCCTCTAACAGTGCAGCACTCCATCAGTACTGAACCTCCACCAGGACTGCACTCCCTCAGTACTGATCCACCAACGGCAGGCACTTCCTCGGTGCAGAGCAGCCGGCAGTATGGCACTCCCTCAGTACTGACCGTCCAACAGTGCAGCATTCCCTGAGTACTGAACCTCCGAAAGTATGACACTCCCACAGAACTGACACTCCAGCAGTGTTACAGTCCCTCCGTACTGACCATCTGACAGTGCAGCATTCCCAAAGTATTGACACTCTGAGAGTGCAGCATTCCCTCAGTACTGATTCAAAAAGAATGCAACACTCCCTCAGTACTGACCCGCTGGCAGTCAGCATCCCTCAATACTAACACTCTGAGAATGCAGCGCTCCCTCAGTACTGACCCTCCAACAGTGCATCATTCCCTCAATGCTGACTCTCCACCAGAACGGCACTCGCTCAGTACTGACCCGACAACAGCACGACACTCCCGCAGTACTGATCCTCCGACAGTGCAGCACTCACTCAATACTGACCCCTCGACAGTATGGCACTCCCTCAGTGCTGACCATCTGACAGGGCAGAGCTCCCTTAGTACTGGCCCTCCAAAAGAATGGCCCACCATCAGAACTGACCCTCTGACAGTACGGCACTCCCACAGTACTGATCCTCCGACAGTTTGGCACTCCCTCACTGCTGACGCTCCAACAGTGCAGCAGATCCTCAGTACTGACACACCAAAAGTACAGCACTCCCTCAATACTGATCCTCCGACAGTGCGGCGCTCCCTCAGTACCGACTCTCTAACAGTGCAGCACTCCCTTAGTACTGATCCTTCGACAGTGTAACACTCCCTCAGTGCTGACCCTCTACCAGTATGGCTCTCCCTCAGTACTGACCCTCCAATAGTATGAGACTCCCTCAATACTGACCATCCAACTGTATAACACTCCCTCAGTACTTACACTCTGACAGTATGGCACTCCCTCAGTGTTGACCATCTGACAGGGCAGAAATCCCTCAGTACTGGCCCTCCAAAAGAAGGGCACACCATCAGAACAGACCCTCTGACAGTACGGCAGGCCCACAGTACTGGCCCTCCGACAGTCTGGCACTCCTTCAGTGCTGACTCTCCAACAGTGCAGCACTTCCTCAGTACTGACACTCTGAGAGTGCAGGGCCCCCTCAGTACCGACTCAACAATAATGCAGCGCTCCCTCAGTCCTGACACTGAGCGTGCAGCATTCCCTCAGTGCAGACTCAACAACAATGCAGCGCTCCCACTGTGCTGACCATCTGGCAGTGCAGCCCTCCCTCAGTTCTAAGCATCTGACAGTGCAGCACTCCCTCAGTACTGACACTCTGAGAGAGCAGCATTTCCTCAGTACTGATCCTCCGACAGTGCAGCACTCCCTCATCACAGACTTTCTGAGAGTGCAGCATTCCCTCAGTACTGATCTTCTGACAGTGCCGCACACCCTCTATTCTGACCCTCTGGCAGTGAAAGACTCCCCCAGCACTGACTCTCTAACAGTGCAGCACACCCTCAGGACTGATCCTCTGACATTGTAGCATTCCCTCAGTGCTGACCCTCCATCAGTGTGGCTGTCCCTCATTCCGGCCCCCAAATAGTATGATACTCCCTCAATACTGACCCACCATAAGTAGAGAACTCCCTCAGTACTGACCCTCCAATAGTCTGGCACACCCTCAGTACTGAAGCTCCATCAGTATGGCAGTCCCTCAGTACTGACCCACCCACAGTATGGCACTCCTTCATTATTGATCTTCTGACAGGATGGCTCTACCTCAGTACTGACCCTCTAAATGTCTGGCACTTCCTCAGTACTGACCGTCCATCAGTGTGGCACTCCCTCAGTACTGATCTTCTGACAGGATGGCTCTCCCTCAGTACTGACCCTCTAAAAGTCTGGCTCTCCCTCAGTACTGACCCTCCGACAGTATGGCTGACCCTCAGTACTAACCCTCCAATTGTATGATACTCCCTCAGTACTGACATTCTGACAGTGCAGCAGTCCCTCAGGACTGAGAATGCAGCGCCCCCTCAGTACTGACTGAACAACAATTCAGCACTCCATCAGTTCTGACCATCTGATGCTGCAGAACTCCCTCAGGACTGATGCTCCAAAAGTGCACCACTACCTCAGTACTGACCCTCCGACAGTGCAGCGCTCCCTCAGTACCGACTTTCTGACAGTGCAACACTCCCTCAGTGCTGACCCTATAACATTGCAGAACTCCATCAGTACTGACCCTCCAACAGTATTGCACTCCCGAAGTACAGAGCCTCCGACAGTATTGCACTCCCTCAGTTCTGACCATCCGACAGTATGGCACTCCTTCAGTACTGACCTTCCGACAGTGCAGCATTCCTTCAGTGCTAACCCTCCAAAAGTGCAGCACTCCATCATTACTGACCCTTCACCAGAATGGCACTCCCTCAGTATTGACCCTTCAAAAGTGCAGCACTCCCTAAATACTGACTATCCAACACTATGGCATTCCCTCAATACTGACCCTCCATCAGTTTGATATTCCCACAGTACTGATGCTCCGGGAGTATGGCTCTCCCTCAGTACTGACCCTCCGAAAGTGCAGCTCTCCCTCAGTATCGACTCTCTGACTGTACAACGCTCTCTCAGTACTGACCCTGTAACAGTGCAGCACTCCATCAGTACTGAACCTCCACCAGTACGGCACTCCCTCAGTACTGACACGCTGGCAGTCAGCATCCCTCAATACTAACAATCTGAGAGTATAGCGCTCCCTCAGTACTGACTCAACAACAATGCAGCGCTCCCTCACTACTGACCCTACATCAGTATGGCACTCCCTCAGTACTGACCCTCCGACAGTATGGCACTCCCTCAGTACTGATCATCTGGCAGTATGGCTCTGCCTCAGTACTGACCCTCCGACAGTATGGCACTCCCTCAGTGCTGACCAACTGACAGGGCACAACTCCCTCAGTACTGGTCCTCCAAAAGAATGACACACCATCAGAACTAACCCTCTGACTGTACGGCACCACCAGTACTGACCCTCCGACAGTCCGGCACCCCCTCAGTGCTGACGCTCCAACAGTGCAGCACTTCCTCAGTACTGACGCGCCAAAACTGCAGCGCTCCCTCAATACTGATCCTCCAACAGTGCGGTGCTCCCTCAGTACCGGCCCTCCAAACGAATGGCACACCATCGGAACTGTCCCTCCAACAGTATGGCACTCCGTCCTAACTGATCCTCCAGCAGTATGGCACTCCCTCAGTACTGAGCCACCAACAGTATGGAAATCCCTCAGTTATGACCCTCCGACTGTATGGCACTCCTTCACTACTGACCCACTGGCAGTGCCGCACTCCCTCAGTACTGATCTTCCGACAGTTTAGCACTCCCTCAGTGCTGACTCTCTACCAGTATGGCTTTCCCTCAGTACTGACCCTCCAATAGTATGAGACTCTTTCAATACTGACCATCCAACTGTATAACACTCCCTCAGTACTTACACTCTGACAGTATGGCACTCCCTCAGTGTTGACCATCTCACAGGGCAGAAATCCCTCAGTACTGGCCCTCCAAAAGAAGGGCACACCATCAGAACTGACCCTCTGACAGTACGGCAGGCCCACAGTACTGGCCCTCCGACAGTCTGGCACTCCTTCAGTGCTGACTCTCCAACAGTGAAGCACTTCCTCAGTACTGACACTCTGAGAGTGCAGCATTCCCTCAGTGCAGACTCAACAACAATGCAGCGCTCCCACTGTGCTGACCATCTGGCAGTGCAGCCCTCCCTCAGTTCTAAGCATCTGACAGTGCAGCACTCCCTCAGTACTGACACTCTGAGAGAGCAGCATTTCCTCAGTACTGAACCTCCGACAGTGCAGCACTCCCTCATCACAGACTTTCTGAGAGTGCAGCATTCCCTCAGTACTGATCTTCTGACAGTGCCGCACACCCTCTATTCTAACCCTCTGGCAGTGAAAGTCTCCCTCAGCACTGACTCTCTAACAGTGCAGCACTCCCTCAGGACTGATCCTCCGACATTGTAGCATTCCCTCAGTGCTGACCCTCCATCAGTGTGGCTGCCCCTCAGTCCGGCCCCCCAATAGTATGATACTCCCTCAATACTGACCCACCATAAGCAGAGAGCTCCCTCAGTACTGACCCTCCAACAGTCTGGCACACCCTCAGTACTGAAGCTCCATCAGTATGGCAGTCCCTCAGTACTGACCCACCCACAGTATGGCACTCCCTCATTATTGATCTTCTGACAGGATGGCTCTCCCTCAGTACTGACCCTCTAAATGTCTGGCACTTCCTCAGTACTGACCGTCCATCAGTATGTCACTCCCTCAGTACTGATCTTCTGACAGGATGGCTCTCCCTCATTACTGACCCTGTAATAGTCTGGCACTCCCTCAGTACTGACCCTCCGACAGTATGGCTGACCCTCAGTACTAACCCTCCAATTGTATGATACTCCCTCAGTACTGACATTCTGACAGTGCAGCAGTCCCTCAGTACTGGGAATGCAGCGCCCCCTCAGTACTGACTCAACAGCAATTCAGCACTCCATCAGTTCTGACCATCTGACGCTACAGAACTCCCTCAGGACTGATGCTCCAAAAGTGCACCACTACCTCAGTACTGACCCTCCGACAGTGCAGCACTCCCTCAGTACCGACTTTCTGACAGTGCAACACTCCCTCAGTGCTGACCCTATAACATTGCAGAACTCCATCAGTACTGACCCTCCAACAGTATTGCACTCCCGCAGTACAGAGCCTCCGACAGTATTGCACTCCCTCAGTTCTGACCCTCCGACAGTATGGCACTCCTTCAGTGCTGAACCTCCGACAGTGCAGCATTCCCTCAGTACTGACTCAACAACAATGCTACACTCCCTCAGTACTACCCGCTGGCAGTCAGCATCCCTCAATACGAACAATCTGATAATGCAGCGCTCCCTCAGTAGTGACCCTGACCCTCTAACAGTGAGGTGCTCCCTTACTACTAACCATCCAAGAGTGCAGCACTCCCTCAATGCTGATTCTCCACCAGAACGGCACTCGCTCAGTACTGTACCGACAACAGTACGACATTCCCGCAGTACTGATCCTCCGACAGTGCAGCATTCACTCAATACTGACCCTCCGACAGGATGGCACTCCCTCAGTGCTGACCGTCTGACAGGGCAGTGCTCCCTCAGTACTGGCCCTCCTAAAGAATGGCTCACCATCAGAACTGACCCTCTGACAGTACAGCACTCCCACAGTACTGATCGTCCGACAGTCTGGCACTCCATCAGTACCGATTTTCTGACAGTGCAACACTCCCTCAGTACTGACCCTCTAACAGTGCAGTATTCCCTCAGTGCTTATCCTCCGACAGTGCAGCATTCCCTCAGTACTGACCCTCCACCAGTATGGCACTGCATCAGTACTGACCGTCCAACAGTGCAGCATTCCCTGAGTACTGAACCTCCGAAAGTATGACACTCGCTTCGAACTGACACTCCGGCAGTGTGACAGTCCTTCCGTACAGACCATCTGACAGGGCAGCACTCCCTCAGTACTGACACTCTGAGAGTGCAGCATTCCCTCAGTACTGACTCAACAACAATGCAACACTCCCTCAATACTGACCCGCTAGCAGTCAGCATCCCTCAACACTCTGAGAATGCAGCGTTCCCTCAGTAGTGACCCTGACCCTCTAACAGTGAGGCACTCCCTTAGTACTAACCATCCAAGAGTGCATCATTCCCTCAATGCTGACTCTCCACCAGAACGGCACTCGCTCAGTACTGACCCGACAACAGTACGACACTCCCGCAGTACTGATCCTCCGACCGTGCAGCACTCACTCAATACTGTCCCTCCGACAGGATGGCACTCCCTCAGTGCTGACCATCTGACAGGGCAGAGCTCCCACAGTACTGGCCCTCCAAAAGAATGGCCCACCATCAGAACTGACCCTCTGACTGTATGGCACTCCCACAGTACTGATCCTCCGACAGTTTGGCACTCCCTCAGTGCTGATGCTCCAACAGTGCAGCACTTCCTCAGTACTGACACGCCAAAAGTGCAGCACTCCCTCAATACTGATTCTCCGACAGTGCGGCACTCCCTCTGTACCGACTCTCTAACAGTGCAGCACTCCCTCAGTACTGACTCCCTAACAGTGCAGCACTCCCTCAATACTGATCCTCCGACAGTGCAGCACTCCCTCAGTACTGTCAATCTGGCAGTGCAGCCCTCCCTTTGTACTGACCTTCTGACAGTGCAGCACTGCCTCTGTACTGACACTCTGAAAGAGCAGCATTCCCTCAGTACTGATCCTCCGACAGTGCAGCACTCCCTCAATCTCGAACCTCTGGCAATGCAACACTCCCTCAGCACTGATCCCCCGACAGTACAGCACTCCCTCAGTACTGAACCTCCACTAGTATGTCTCTCCTTCAGTCCTGACCCTCCAATATTATGATAAACCCTCAGTACTGACCCTCCAACAGTATGGCACTCCCTCATTACTGACCATCCAGCAGTATGACACTCCATCAGTACTGATCCTCCGACAGTATTGCACTCCCTCAGTACTGATGCTCCGACAGTGTGGCACTCCCTCAGTACTGAACCTCTGACACTGCAGCACTCCCTCAGTACTGACACTCTGAGAGTGCAGCGCTCCCTCAGTGCTCACTTAACAAAAATGCAACACTCCCTCAGTACTGACCCGCTGGCAGTCAGCATCCCTCAATACTAACGCTCTGAGAATGCAGCGCTCCCTCAGTACATACTCAACAACAATGCCGTGCTTGCACAGTACTGACACTCTGAGAGTGCAGCAGTCCCTCAGTACAGACTGAACAAAAATGCAGCGCTCCTTTGCAACAGACCATCTGACAGTGCAGCACTCACTCAGTTCAGACTCAACATCAATGCAGAAATCCCTCAGTACTGACATTTTGAGGTTGCAGCACTCCCTCAGATCTGACCCTCTGACAGTGCAGCACTCCATCATTACTGACCCTCTACCAATATGGCACTCCATCAGTGCTGACCCTCCACCAGTAAGGCACTCCCTCATTACTGTCCCTCCAACAGTGCAACAGTCCCTCAGCACTCACACTATAACAGTGCAGCACTCCCTCAGTACTGACCCTCCACCAGTCTGGCACTCCCTCAGCACTGACCATCCATCAGTATGTCACTCCCTCAGTACTTTTTCCTCCGACAGTGCATCACTCCTTCAATACTGACACTCTGAGAGATCAGCGCTCCCTCAGTACTGACACAACAACAATACAATATTCCCTCAGTACTGATCCGCTGGCAGTCAGCATCCCTCAATACTAACACTCTGAGAATACAGCACTCTCTCAGTACTGACTCAACAGCAATGCAACGCTCCCTCAGTACTGACAATCTGAGAGAGCAGCATTTCCTCAGTACTGAGCATCTGACAGTGCAGCATTCCCTCAGTACTGATCCTCCAACAGTGCATCACTCACTCATCACCAACTTTCTGAGAGTGCAACATTGCCTCAGTACTGATCCTTCGACAGTGCAGCACTCCATCAATACTGACCCTCTGGCAGTGCAGCGCTCCCTAAGTACCGACTTTCTGACAGTGCAACACTCCCTCAGCAATCACTCTCTAACAGTGCAGTGCTCCCTCATTACTGATTCTCTGACAGTGCAGCACTCCCTCAGTACTGACCCTCCACCAGTATGGCACTCCCTCAGCACTGACCCTCCAAAAGTATGATACTCCCTCAATACTGACACTCCAACAGTATTACACTCCCTCAGTACTGAAGCTCCAACGGTCTGGCACTCCCTCATTACTGACCCACCATCAGTCTGGCACTCCCTCAATACTGATACTCCTACAGTATAGCACTCCCTCAGTACTGACCCTCCACCAGTATGGCACTTCCTCAGCACTGACCCACCAATAGTATGATACTCCCTCAATACTGACACTCCAACAGTATTACACTCCCTCAGTACTGATGCTCCAACGGTCTGGCACTCCCTCATTACTGACCCACCATCAGTCTGGCACTCCCTCAATACTGACACTCCTACAGTATAGCACTCCCTCATTACTGATCTTCTGACAGTATGGCAGTCCCTCAGTACTGACCCTTCGAAAGAATAGCACCCCCTCTGTACTGATCCTCTCACAGTGCAGCACTCCCTCAGTACTGACTATCAGCAGTATGGCACTCCATCATTACTGACCATCCAGCAGTATGGCACTCCCTCAGCAATGATCCTCCGACAGTATGGCACTCCCTCATCTCCAGCTTTCTGACAGTGCAGCACTCACTTAGTATTGACCCTCTAACAGTGCAGGACTCACTCAGTACTGACCCTCTAACAGTGCAGCACTCCCTCAGAACTGACCATCTGACAGTGCAGCACTCCCTCAGTAGTGAATCAAAAACAATGCAGCACTCCTTCAGGACTTACACTCGGAGGGTGCAGCGTTCACTCAGTGCTGAATCAACAACAATGCAGCATTCCCTCAGTACTGACGATCTGGCACTGCAGCACTCACCCAGTCCTGACACTCTGAGTGTGTAGCATTCCCTCAGTACTGACCCTCCAACAGTGCAGCGCTCACTCTATACTGACCCTCTAACAGTGCAGCACTCCCTCAGTACTGATCATCTGACTGTGCAGCACTCCTTCAGTACTGGCCCTCCACCGGTATGGAAAACCATCCGTACTGACACTCCAACAGCATCGCATTCCCTCAGTACTGACCTTCCAACAGTATGTCACTCCCTCAGTACTGACCCTCCGACAGTATCGCACTCCCTCAATACTAACCATCTATTAGGGCAGCAACCTCTCAGTACTGAAACAGTGAGAGTGCAGCACTCCCTCAGAACTGACTCAACAACAACGCAGCGCTCCCTCAGCACTGAGACACCAACAGTAGGCAAGTCTTCATCACCAAATTGATGACAGTGCAGAACTCCCTCAGTACTGGTCCTCCAACAGTGCAGCACTCCCGTAGTACTGACTCAACAAAAATGCAGCGACCCTTCAGATCTGACCATCCGACAGTGCAGCACTCAATCAGTACTGACCCTCTGAGATTGCAGCGCTCCCACAGTACAGGCTCAACAACAATGATCCATTCCCTCAGTACTTACCATCTTACTGTGCAGCACTCCCTCATCACTGACCCTCTGACAGTGCAGCACTCCCTCATCACTGACCCTCTGACAGTGCAGCGCTCCCACAGAACTGATACTCTGAGAGTGCAGCATTCCCTCAGTACTGACCAGCTGAAGTGCAGCATTTCCTCAGTACTGACCATCTGACACCGCAGCATTCACACAGTACTGGCACTCTGAGAGTGCAGCATTCCCTCATCACCAACTTTCTGACAGTGCAGCTCTCCCTCACTACTGATCCTCAGAAAGTGCAGCACTCCCTCAGTACGGATCGTCTGACAGTGCAGCACACTCTCAGTACTGACCCTCCACAAATATGGCACTCCCTCAGTACTGACCCTCCAACAGTATGGAACACCCTCAGTACTGACCCTTCAACAATGCAGCTCTCCCTCAGTACTGACCACCCAAGTATCGCACTGCCTCAGAACTGACCCTCCGACAATACAGCACCACCTCAGTACCGACCATCCAGCAGTATGGCACTCCCTCAGTACTGACCCTCCGACAGAATGTCTGTCCCTCAGTACTGACCCTCCGACAGTGCGACACACCCTCATACTGACACTCGAACAGGGTCGCACTCCCTCACTACTGACTCTCCAAATATGCAGCACTCCCACAATACGTATCATCCGACAGTGCAGCACTGCCTCAGTACCGAATTTCTGACATTGCAGCACTGCCACAGCACTGACCCTCTAGCAGAGCAGCACTCCCTCAGTACGGATCCTCCGACAGTGCCGCACACCCTCAGTGCTGACCCTCCAACAGCACAGCACTCCCTCAGTACTGACCCTCCAACTATCGCACTCCCTCAGAACTGACCCTCCGACAATACGGCACCACCACAGTCCTGACCATCCGACGGTATGGCACTCCCACAATACTGACCGTCCGACAAAATGTCAGTCCCTCAGACCTGACCCTCCGACAGTGCGGCACACCCTCAGTACTGTTCCTCCCACTGTCCAGCAGTCCCTCAGTGCTGACCCTCCACCTGTATGGCCAACCAATAGTACTGACCCTCCAACAGTAAGGCACTCCCTCAGTACTGACCCTCCAACAGTATGGCACTCCCTCGGTGCTGACCATCTGATGGTGCAGCATCCGTCAATACTGAGTGCAGTGCTCCGTCAGTACTGACTCATCAACAATGCAGCGCTCCCTCAGAACTGATCCTCTAACGGAAGGCAATCCCGCATCACCAAGTTTCTGACAGTGCAGCACTCCTTCAATACAGACCCTCTGGCAGTGCAGCTTTCACTTAGTAACGACTTTCTGACAGTGCAACACTCCGTCAGCACTGACTCTCTAATAGTGCAGCAGTCCCTCAGTACTGATCATCCGACAGTGCAGCACTCCCTCAGTACTGACCCTCCAACAGTACGGCACGCCCTCATTTCTGACCCTCCAGCAGTATGGCTTTCCATCAGTACTGATCCTCCAACAGTATCGCTCTCCCAGAGTATTGACCATCCAACACTCCCTAAGTACTGACCCTCCAATAGTGCAGCACTCCCTCAGTATTGACTCTCCAACAGTATGGTACTCCCTCAGTACTGTCAATCTGACAGTGCAGCAATCATCAACAGTTACACTCCAAGAGTGCAGCGCCTGCTCATTACTGACTCAAAAACCATGCAGCACTCTCTCACTACTGACACTCTGAGAGTGCAGCATTCCCTCAGTACTGACTCAACAACAATGCAGCTCTCCTTCAGAACTTACCATCCAACAGTGCAGCAATGCCTCAGTACTGACACTGAGAGTGCAGAGCTCCCTCAGAACTGACTCTGCAACAATGCAGCTTTCCCACAGTACTGAAAGTCTGAGAATGCAGCTTTCCCTCAGAACTGACACTCTGAGAGTTCAGCATTCCTCCCGTACTGACTCAAGAACAATGCAGCACACACTTTGTACTGACCCTCTGACAGTGCAGCACTCCCTCAGTACTGAATCAACAACAATGCAACAGTCCCTCAGCTTTCAGTGCAGCAGCTTTTTCGGGAGCAGAGTGTGAGCGAGTGAGCAGCTGGGAAGGTCAGTTTGAAAGTAAATTTAATTTCCTTTTGTTTTTCGGCGGAGGCCAGGGGGATGCTGGGTAAGTAAAACACTATATATTTGGGCGGTTTAAAATAACTTTCCTTTCAGTGCAGCAGCTTTTTCGGGAACAGAGTGTGAGCGAGTGAGCAGCTGGGAAGGTCAGTTTGAAAGTAAATTTAATTTCCTTTTGTTTTTCGGCGGAGGCCAGGGGCTGCTGGGTAAGTAAAACACTATATATTTGGGCGGTTTCTGAACCCGAGACACCACACTTGTAGTGTCTCCCACCCGCCCTCTTCCTCTAACCAAAAAAAAAGGACTCGGTGGGGTGTTTATAAGGTAAGGCTTTTTCAATTTCTCTGGTTTTATTGTGATTGGTAAAAACTTTTCGTTCCTTTTTCATTTAACTAAGTTTAAACTTAAGATTAAAAATGGCAGGAGATCTCAGACCTGTATCATGCTCCTCTTGCTCAATGTGGGAGCTCAGGGACATGGCTGATGACCCTGACTCCTTCACGTGCAGGAAGTGTGTCCAGCTGCAGCTCTTGTTAGACCGCATGACGGCTCTCGAGCTGCGGATGGACTCACTTTGGAGCATGCGCGATGCTGAGGAGGTCGTGGATAGCACGTTTAGTGAATTGGTCACACCGCAGATTAGGATTGCTGAGGGAGAAAGGGAATGGGTGACCAAAAGGCAGAGAAAGAGCAGGAAGGCAGCGCAGGAGTCCCCTGCGGTCATCTCCCTCCAAAACAAGTATACCGTTTTGGATACTGTTGAGGGAGATGGCTCACCAGGGGAAGGCAGCAGTAGCCAGGTCCATGGCACCATGGCTGGCTCTGCTGTTCAGAAGGGCGGGAAAAAGAGTGGAAGGGCTATAGTCGTAGGGGATTCGATTGTAAGGGGAGTAGATAGGCGGTTCTGTGGTCGAAAACGAGGCTCCCGAATGGTATGTTGCCTCCCAGGTGCACGGGTCAGGGACTTCTCAGATCGGCTGCAGAATATTCTAAAGGGGGAGGGTGAACAGCCAGTTGTCATTGTGCACATAGGCACTAATGATATAGGTAAAAAACGGGATGAGGTCCTACAAGCAGAGTTTAGGGAGTTAGGAGCCAAGTTAAAAAGTAGGACCTCAGAGGTAGTAATCTCAGGATTACTACCAGTGCCACGTGATAGTCAGAGTAAAAATGAAAGAATAGTCAGGATGAATGCGTGGCTTGAGAGATGGTGCAGGAAGGAGGGGTTCAGATTTTTGGGACATTGGGACCGGTTCTGGGGGAGGTGGGACTGTTACAAATTGGACGGTCGGCACCTGGGCCGGACTGGAACCAATGTCCTTGGAGGTGCTTTTGCTAACGCTGTTGGGGAGGGTTTAAACTAATGTGGCAGGGGGATGAGAACCAATTGAGGTCAGTTGATAGTAAGGAGGTAGTAACAAAAGCCTGTAAGGAACTAGATAATGAAGTCAGTGTGACTAAGGGGAAGAGCAGGCAGGGAGCAGATGATGAAGAAAAAGGGACTGGTGGTCTGAGGTGCATTTGTTTTAATGCAAGAAGTGTAGTAGGTAAGGCAGATGAACTTAGGGCTTGGATTAGTACCTGGGAGTATGATGTTATTGCTATTACTGAGACTTGGTTGAGGGAAGGGCATGATTGGCAACTAAATATCCCAGGATATCGATGCTTCAGGCGGGATAGAGAGGGAGGTAAAAGGGGTGGAGGAGTTGCATTACTGGTCAAAGAGGATATCACAGCTGTGCTGAAGGAGGGCACTATGGAGGACTCGAGCAGTGAGGCAATATGGACAGAACTCAGAAATAGGAAGGGTGCGGTAACAATGTTGGGGCTGTACTACAGGCCTCCCAACAGCGAGCGTGAGATAGAGGTACAAATATGTAAACAGATTATGGAAAGATGTAGGAGCAACAGGGTGGTGGTGATAGGAGATTTTAATTTTCCCAACATTGACTGGGATTCGCTTAGTGTTAGAGGTCCAGATGGAGCAGAATTTGTATGGAGCATCCAGGAGGGTTTTCTAGAACAGTATGTAAATAGTCCAACTCGGGAAGGGGCCATACTGGACCTGGTGTTGGGGAATGAGCCCGGCCAGGTTGTTGAAGTTTCAGTAGGGGACTACTTTGGGAATAGTGATCACAATTCCGTAAGCTTTAAAATACTCATGGACAAAGACGAGAGTGGTCCTAAAGGAAGAGTGCTAAATTGGGGGAAGGCCAACTATACCAAAATTCGGCAGGAGCTGGGAAATGTAGATTGGGAGCAGCTGTTTGAAGGTAAATCCACATGTGATATGTGGGAGGCTTTTAAAGAGAGGTTGATTAGCGTGCAGGAGAGACATGTTCCTGTGAAAATGAGGGATAGAAATGGCAAGATTAGGGAACCATGGATGACAGGTGAAATTGTGAGACTAGCTAAGAGGAAAAAGGAAGCATACATAAGGTCTAGGCGGCTGATGAAAGACGAAGCTTTGAAAGAATATCGGGAATGTCGGACCAATTTGTAATGACAAATCAAGAGGGCTAAAAGGGGTCATGAAATATCTTTAGCAAACAGGGTTAAGGAAAATCCCAAAGCCTTTTATTCATATATAAGGAGAAAGAGGGTAACTAGAGAAAGGATTGGCCCACTAAAGGACAAAGGAGGAATGTTATGCTTGGACTCAGAGAAAATGGGTGAGATTCTAAACGAGTACTTTGCATCGGTATTCACCGAGGAGAGCGACATGACGGATGTTGAGGTTAGGAACAGATGTTTGATTACTCTAGGTCAAGTCGGCATAAGGAGGGAGGAAGTGTTGGGTATTCTAAAGGGCATTAAGGTGGACAAGTCCCCAGGTCCGGATGGGATCTATCCCAGGTTACTGAGGGAAGCGAGAGAGGAAATAGCTGGGGCCTTAACAGATATCTTTGCAGCATCCTTAAACACGGGTGAGGTCCCGGAGGACTGGAGAATTGCTAATGTTGTCCCCTTGTTTAAGAAGGGTAGCAGGGATAATCCAGGTAATTATAGACCGGTGAGCCTGACGTCAGTGGCAGGGAAGCTGCTGGAGAAGATACTGAGGGATAGGATCTATTCCCATTTGGAAGAAAATGGGCTCATCGGTGATAGGCAACATGGTTTTGTGCAGGGAAGGTCATGTCTTACCAACTTAATAGAATTCTTTGAGGAAGTGACAAAGTTGATTGATGAGGGAAGGGCTGTCGATGTCATATACATGGACTTCAGTAAGGCGTTTGATAAGGTTCCCCATGGCAGGCTGATGGAGAAAGCGAAGGCGCTTGGGGTCCAAGGTGTACTAGCTAGATGGATAAAGAACTGGCTGGGCAACAGGAGACAGAGAGCAGCAGTAGAAGTGAGTTTCTCAAAATGGAGACGTGTGACCAGTGGTGTTCCACAGGGATCCGTGCTGGGACCACTGTTGTTTGTGATATACATTAATGATTTGGAGGAAAGTATAGGTGGACTGATTAGCAAATTTGCAGACGACACCAAGATTGGTGGAGAAGCAGACAGTGAAGGGGACTGTCAGAGAATACAGCAGAATATAGATAGATTGGAGAGTTGGGCAGAGAAATGGCAGATGGAGTTCAATCAGGGCAAATGCGAGGTGATGCATTTTGGAAGATCCAATTCAAGAGTGAACTATACAGTAAATGGAAAAGTCCTGGGGAAAATTGATGTCCAGAGAGATTTGGGTGTTCAGGTCCACTGTTCCCTGAAGGTGGCAACGCAGGTAAATAGAGTGGTCAAGAAGGCATACGGCATGCTTTCCTTCATCGGACGGGGCATTGAGTATAAGAGTTGGCAGGTCATGTTACAGTTGTATAGGACTTTGGTTCGGCCACATTTGGAATACTGCGTACAGTTCTGGTCGCCACATTATCAAAAGGATGTGGATGCTTTGGAGAGGGTGCAGAGGAGGTTCACCAGGATGCTGCCTGGTATGGAGGGCGCTAGCTATGAAGAGAGGTTGAGCAGATTAGGATTATTTTCATTAGAAAGACGGAGGTTGAGGGGGGACCTGATTGAGGTGTACAAAATCATGAGAGGTATAGACAGGGTGGATAGCAAGAGGCTTTTTCCCAGAGTGGGGGATTCAATTACCAGAGGACACGAGTTCAAACTGAAAGGGGAAAAGTTTAGGGGGGATATGCGTGGAAAGTTCTTTACGCAGAGGGTGGTGGGCACCTGGAACGCATTGCCAGCGGAGGTGGTAGATGCGGGCACGATGGAGTCTTTTAAGATGTATCTAGACAGATACATGAATGGGCCGAAAGAAAAGAGATACAGAACCTTAGAAAATAGGCGACATGTTTAGAGAGAGGATCTGGATCGGCGCAGGCTTGGAGGGCCGAAGGGCCTGTTCCTGTGCTGTAATTATCTTTGTTCTTTGTTCTTTGTACTGACACTCTGAGGGTGCAGCACTCCCTCAGTACTGACCTTCTGACAGTGCAGCACTCCCACAGTAGTGACACTCTGAGAGTGCAGCGCTCCCTCATTACTGACTCAACAACAGTGCATCACTTCCTCAGTACTGACCGTCGCAGAGTGCTGCATTCCCTCAGTACTGATCTTCAGACAGTGCAGCACTCCATCAGCACCAACATCCTGTCACTGCAGCATCCTTCAGTACTGATCCTCCGACAGGGCAGCGCTCGCTCAGTACTGACTCTCCAACAATAGGGCACTCCCTCGGTACTGACCCTCCATCAGTCTGGCACTCCACCAGTACTGACCATCCGACAGTATGTCACTCCCTCAGTACTGACCCTCCGACAGTATCGCACTCCCTCAATACTGACCATCTATTAGGGTTTCGGTGACTGCAGCTTTGATATTAACGGAGGTGCGGAAGCGGGCTGACTGCTGCGAAGTCAATTTCAGTGTCAGTTTAAATGTGAATTATCTTTTGTTTTCGGAGGACCAGCGGACTGCTGGGTAAGTAAAAACTATACATTTGGGTTGTTTAAAATCTCTTTCTTTTAGTTTCGGTGGCTGCAGCTTTGATAGTAACGGAGGTGCGGGTGCGGGCTTACTGCTGCGAAGTCAATTTCAGTGTAAGTTTAAAAGTGAATTCCCTTTTGTTTTCGGAGGACCAGGGGACTGCTGGGTAAGTAAGAACTATATATTTGGGCTGTGGCTGTACCCGAGACATGACATGTGTAGTGTCTCCCACCCACCCTCCTCCTCTAACCAAAATGAATGACTCTGGTGTGTTGATAAGGTAAGCTTTTTATTAAAGAAGTTCTGTCCGTTGGATGGCTAACCTAACAAGTTTTGACTTTTTGTTTTTGGTTTTTCAGTAGATTTGTTGGGAATTTGGAATAGTGGGAATAGAAGTTAAGGCAGTTGTATGTACCTCCTGCAGAATGTAGGAGGTAAGGGTCGCCAAGAGTGTCCCTGCTGACTGCATCTGCGGGAAGTGCACCCAACTCCAGCTCCTCGAGAACCGCGTTAGGGAACTGGAGCTGGAGCTGGATGAACTTCAGATCATTCGGGAGGTGGAGGAGGTTATTGAGAGGAGTTATGGGGAGGTAGTATCACCTCAGGTAAAAGAAGTAGGTAGATGGGTTACCGTCAGGGGAAGGAGAGGGAACCAGCAGGCAGTGCAGGGATCCCCTGTGGCCGTTTCCCTCAACAACAGGTATACCGTTTTGGATACTGTTGCGGGGGACGACTTACCAGGGGTAAGCAATGGGGTACAGGTATCTGGCACAGAGTCTGTCCCTGTTGCTCAGAAGGGAAGGGGGAAGAGGAGCAGAACATTAGTCATTGGGGACTCTATATTTAGGGGAAAAGATAGGAGGTTCTGTGGGAACGAGAGAGACTCACGGTTGGTATGTTGCCTCCCAGGTGCCAGGGTTCGTGATGTCTCGGATCGTGTTTTTGGGATCCTTAATGGGGAGGGGGAGCAGCCCCAAGTCGTGGTCCGCATAGGCACCAACGACATAGGTTGGAAGAGAGATGGGGATTTAAGACATAAATTCACGGAGCTAGGGTGGAAGCGAAGAGTGAGAACAAACAGAGTTGTTATGTCTGGGTTGTTGCCCGTGCCACGTGATAGCGAAGCGATAGCGAGGGAGAGAGAGGAGTTGAACATGTGGCTGCAGGGAAGGTGCAGGAGGGAGGGTTTTGGTTTCCTGGATAATTGGGGATCTTTCTGGGGTAGGTGGGACCTCTACAAACAGGATGGTCTTCACCTGAACCAGAGGTGTACCAATATACTGGGCGGGAGATTTGTTAGTGCTCTTCGCGGGGGAGGGGGGGCGTTTAAACTAATTCAGCAGGGGAATGGGAACCTAAATTGTAGTGCCAGTGTGCAGAATGTTGAGAGTAGTGAGGTCAGGGATATGGTTACAAGGACGCAAGAGGGCACTGGCAAGCAAGAACCTGGTTTAAAGTGTGTCTAATTCAACGCCAGGAGCATCCGGAATAAGGTGGGTGAGCTTGCAGCTTGGGTTGGTACCTGGGATCTCGATGTAGTGGCCATTTCGTAGACATGGGCAGAGCAGGGGCAGGAATGGATGTTGCAGGTTCCGGGATTTAGATGTTTCAGTAAGATCAGAGAAGATGGTAAAAGAGGGGGAGGTGTGGCATTGTTAATCAAGGAGAGTATTACAGCGACAGAAAGGACGTTTGAGGACTCGTCTACTGAGGGAGTATGGGCCGAGTTTAGAAACAGGAGAGGTGAGGTTACCCTGTTGGGAGTCCTTTATAGACCTCCAATAGTTCCAGAGATGTAGAGGAAAGGATAGCGAAGATGATTCTCGACAGGGGCGAGAGTAACAGGGTAGTTGTTATGGGGGACTTTAACTTTCCAAATATCGACTGGAAATACTATAGTTCGAGTACTTTCGATGGGTCAGTTTTTGTCCAGTGTGTGCAGGAGGGTTTTCTGACACAGTATGTAGACAGGCCAACCAGGGGAGATGCCACATTGGATTTGGTACCGGGAAATGAACCCCGCCAGGTGTGACATTTAGATGGAGGTGAGCACTTTGGTGACAGTGATCACAATTCGGTTAGGTTTACCTTAGCGATGGACAGGGACAGGTATATACCGCAGGGCAAGAATTATAGCTGGGGGAAAGGAAATTATGATGCGATTATGCAAGATTTAGGATGGGTAGCATGGGGAAGGAAATTGCAGGGGATGGGAACAATCGAAATGTGGAGCTTATTCAAGGAGCAGCTACTGCGTGTCCTTGATAAGTATGTACCTGTGAGGCAGGGAGGAAGTTGTCGAGCCAGGGAGCCGTGGTTTACTAAGGAAGTTGAAGCGCTTGTCAAGAGGAAGAAGAAGGCTTATGTTAGGATGAGACGTGAAGGCTCAGTTAGGGCGCTTGAGAGCTACAAGCTTGCAAGGAAGTATCTAAAGGGAGAGCTAAGAAGAGCAAGAAGAAGACACGAGAAGTCATTGGCGGATAGGATCAGGGAAAATCCGAAGGCTTTCTCTAGGTATATCAGGAATAACAGAATGACTAGAGTTAGATTAGGGCCAATCAAGGATAGTAGTGGGAAGTTGTCTGTGGAATCAGAGGAGATAGGGGAAGTGTTAAATGAATATTTTGCGTCAGTATTTACAGTAGAGAAAGAAAATGTTGTTGAGGAGAATACTGAAATTCAGGCTACTAGGCTAGATGGGATTGAGGTTCACAAGGAGGAGGTGTTATCAATTTTGGAAAGTGTGAAAATAGATAAGTCCCCTGTTGCCAGATGGGATTTACCCCAGGATTCTCTGGGAAGCCAGGGAGGAGATTGCAGAGCCTTTGTCCTTGATCTTTATGTCGTCATTGTCGACAGGAATAGTGTCGGAAGACTGGAGGATAGAAAATATTGTCCCATTGTTCAAGAAGGGGAGTAGAGACTGCCCTGGTAATTATAGACCTGTGAGCCTTACTTCGGTTGTGGGTAAAATGTTGGAAAAGGTTATAAGAGACAGGATTTATAATCATCTTGAAAATAATAAGTTCATTAGCGATGGTCAGCACGGTTTTGTGAAGGGTAGGTCGTGCCTCACAAACCTTAGTGAGTTTTACGAGAAGGTGACCAAACAGGTGGATGAGGGTAAAACAGTGGATGTGGTGTATATGGATTTCAGTAACCCGTTTGATAAGGTTCCCCACGGTAGGCTATTGCAGAACATACGGAACTTTGGGGTTGAAGGTGATTTAGAGCTTTGGATCAGAAATTGGCTAGCTGAAAGAAGACAGAGGGTGGTGGTTGATGGCAAGTGTTCACCTGGAGATTAGTTACTAGTGGTGTACCGCAAGGATCTGTTTTGGTGCCACTGCTGTTTGTCATTTTTATAAATGACCTGGAAGAGGGTGTAGAAGGGTGGGTTAGTAGATTTGCGGATGACACGACGGTCGGTGGAGTTGTGGATAGTGCCAAAGGATGTTGTAGGGTACAGAGGGGCATAGATAGGCTGCAGAGCTGGGTTGAGAGATGGCAAATGGAGTTTAATGCGGAAAAATGTGAGGTGATTCGCTTTGGAAGGAGCAACAGGAATGCAGAGTACTGGGCTAATGGGAAGATTCTTGGTAGTGTCGATGAACAGAGAGATCTTGATGTCCAGGTGCATAAATCCCTGAAAGTTGCTACCCAGGTTAATAGGGCTGTGAAGAAGGCATATGGTGTATTCGCTTTTATTTGTAGGGGGATCGAGTTTCGGAGCCACGAGGTCATGCTGCAGCTGTACAAAACTCTGGTGAGACCGCACCTGGAGTATTGCGTGCAGTTCTGGTCACCGCATTATCGGAAGGATGTGGAAGCTTTGGAAAGGCTGCATAGGTGATCTGGTAGGATGTTGCCTGGTATGGAGGGAAGGTCTTACGAGGAAAGGCTGAGGGACTTGAGGTTGTTTTCGTTGAGAGATGGAGAAGGAGAGGTGACTTAATAGAGACATATAAGATAATCAGTGGGATAGATAGGGTGGATAGTGAGCGTCTTTTTCCTCGGATGGTGATGGCAAACACGAGGGGACATAGCTTTAAGTTGAGGGGTGATAGATATAGGACAGATGTTAGAGGTAGTTTCTTTACTCAGAGAGTAGTAGGGGCGAGGAACGCCCTGCCTGCAACAGTAGTAGACTCGCCAACTTTAAGAGCATTTAAGTGGTCATTGGATAGACATATGGATGAAAATGGAATAGTATAGGTCAGATGGTTTCACAGGTCGGCGCAACATCGAGGGCCGAAGGGCCTGTACTGCGCTGTAATTTTCTACCTGCTACCCCCAATACTGCCAGATCCCTGCTCCCCCTAATGCTGCCAGATCTCTGTACTCCCCAAGGCTGCCAGATGCCTGCTCCCTCCAATACTGCCTGATCTCTGTACTCCCCAATACTGCAAGCTACCTGCTCCCTCCATTACTGCCAGCTCCCTGCTCCCTCCAATAGTTCCTGGTCTCTGTACTCCCCAATACTGCCTGCTCCCTGCCCCCTCCAATAATGCCCACTGCATGCTCCCTGCTCCCTCCAATGCTGCCAGCTCCCTGCTCCCGCCAATGCTGCCTGCTCCCTGCTCCCTCCAGTACTACCAGATATCTGTACTCTCCAATACAGCCAGCTCCCTGCTCCCTCCAAAAGTTCCTGGTCTCTGTACTCCCCAATACTGCCTGCTCCCTGCTCCCTCCTATAATGCCAAATGCGTGCTCCCTGCTCCCTCTAATACTGCGAGCTCCCTGCTCCCTCCAATACTGCCATCTCCCTGCTCCCTCCAAAACTGCCAGGCCGCTGCTCCCTAAAATAATGCCAGCTCCGTGCACCCTCCAATACTGCCAACTCCCTGCTCCCTCTAATAATGCCTGATCATTTTACTCCCCAATACTGCCAGCTCCCTGCTCCCTCCAATAATGACAACTGCGTGCTCCCTGCTCCCACAAAAACTGCCAGCTCCGTGCTCCCTCCAATACTGCCAACTCCCTGCTCCCTCTAGCACTGCCTGTTCATTTTTCTCCCCAATACTGCCGGCTCCCTGCTCCTTCCAATAATGCCAACTGCGTGCTTCCTCCAATCCTGCCATCTCCCTGCTCCCTCCAAACATGCTATTTCCGTGCTCCCTCCAATACTGCCATCTCCCTGCTCCCTCCAATACTGCCAGCTCCCTGCTCCCACCGATACTGACAGGTCTCTGTACTCCCCAATACTGCCAGCTCCCGGCTCCCTCCAATACTGCCAGCTCCCTGCTCCCACCAATACTTCCATATCCCTGCTCCCTCCAATACTGCCAGCTCCGAGCTCCCTCCAAGAATGCCAACTGCGTGCTCCCTGCTCCCTCCAATACTGCGAGCACCCTGCTCCCTCCAATACTGCCATCTCCCTGCTCCCTCCAAAACTGCCATTTCCGTGCTCCCTCCAATACTGCCAGCTCCCTGCTCCCACCAATACTTCCATATCCCTGCTCCCTCCAATACTGCCAGCTCCGAGCTCCCTCCAATAATGCCATCTCCATGCCCCCTCCAATATTGCCAGCTCCCTGCTCCCATCGATACTGACAGATCTCTGTACTCCCCAATGCTGCCAGCTCCCTGCTCCCTCCAATAATGCCTACTGCGTGCTCTCCGCTCCCTCCAATACTGCCAGCTCCCTGCTCCCTCCAGGACTGCCAGATCTCTGTCCTCCCTAATGCTGCCAGCTCCCTGCTCCCTTCAATACTGCCAGATCTCTGTACTCCCCAATGCAGGTAGCTCCCTGCACCCTCCAATAATGCCATATCTCAGCACTTCCCAAGGCTGCCAGATGCCTGCTTCCTCCAATACTGCCAGAACCCTACTCTCTCCAACACGGCCAGAGCTCTGTACTCCCCAATACTGCCAGCGACCTGCTCCCCACAATACTGCCAGATCTCTGAACTCCCCAAGGCTGCCAGCTCCCTGCTTCCTCCAATACTGCCAGAGCCCTGCTACCTCCAACACTGCCAGAGCTCTGTACACTCCAATATTGCCAGATCTCTGCGCTCCCCAAGGCTTCCAGATCCCAGCTCCCTTCTATACTGTCAGGTCGCTACACACTCTTATACAGCCTGCTCCCTGCTCCCTCCAGTACAGCCAGATCTCTGTACTCCCCAATACTGTCAGCTGCCTGCCCCCTCTAATAATGCCAACTGCGTGCTCCCTGCTCCCTCCAATACTGTTAGCTCCCTGCTCCATCCAATACTGCAAGATCTCTGTACTCTCCGATACTCGCCAGCTCCCTGCGCCCTCCAATACTGCCAGCTCCCTGCGCGCCCTCCAATACTGCCAAATCTCTGCACTACCCAATATTGCAAGTTCCCTGCTGACTCCAATACTGCCAGGTCTCAACACTCCCCAATACTGCCAGCTCCCTGCTCCCTCCAATACTGCCAGCTCCCTCCTCCCTCCAATACTGCCATATCAATGCTGCCTCCAATAATGCCAGCTCCCTGCTGCCTCCAATAATACCAGCTCCCTGCTCCCTCCAATACCGCCAGCTCCCTCCTCCCTCCAATACTGCCATATCCCTGCTCCCTCCAATAATGCCAGCTCCCTGCTCCCTCCAATACTGCCAGATATCTGTGCTCCCCAATACTGCCAGCACCTTGCTCACTCCAAGACTGCCGGATCTCTGTACTCACCAATACTGCCAGCTCCCTGCTCCCTCCAATACTGACAGCTCCCTGCTCCCTCCAAAACTCCCAGATCTCTGAACTCCCCAAGGCTGCCAGCTCCCTGCTTCCTCCAATACTGCCAGAACCCTGCTACCTCCAACACTGCCAGAGCTCTGTACACTGCAATATTGCCAGATCTCTGCACTCCCCAAGGCTGCCAGATCCCTGCTCCCTCCTATACTGTCAGGTCGCTACATCCTCTTTACTGCCTGCTCCCTGCTCCCTCCAGTACAGCCAGATCTCTGTACTCCCCAATACTGTCAGCTGCCTGCCCCCTCTAATAATGCCAACTGCGTGCTCCCTGCTCCCTCCAATACTGTTAGCTCCCTGCTCCATCCAATCCTGCCAGATCTCTGTACTCTCCGATACTCGCCAGCTCCCTGCGCCCTCCAATACTGCCAGCTCCCTGCGCGCCCTCCAATACTGCCAAATCTCTGCACTACGCAATATTGCAAGCTCCCTGCTCACTCCAATACTGCCAGGTCTCTATACTCCCCAATACTGCCAGCTCCCTGCTCCCTCCAATACTGCCAGCTCCCTCCTCCCTCCAATACTGCCATATCCCTGCTGCCTCCAATAATGCCAGCTCCCTGCTGCCTCCAATAATGCCGACTCCCTGCTCCCTCCAATACCGCCAGCTCCCTCCTCCCTCCAATACTGCCATATCCCTGCTCCCTCCAATAATGCCAGCTCCCTGCTCCCTCCAATACTGCAAGATATCTGTGCCCCCCAATACTGCCAGCACATTGCTCACTCCAATACTGCCAGCTCCCTGCTCCCTCCAATACTGACAGCTCCCTGCTCCCACCAAAACTGCCTGCTTCCTGCTCCCTCCAATACTGCCGGATCTCTCCTCCCTCCAATACTGCCATATACCTGCTCCCTCCAATAAGGCCATCTCCCTGCTCACTCCAATACTGCCAGAACTCGGTACTCCCCAATACTGCCAGATCTCTGTACTCCCCAATACAGGGAGCTCCCTGCACCCTACAATACTGCCAGAACTCTGTACTCCCCAATCCAGGGAGCTCCCTGCTCCCTGCAAAACTGCCAGATCTCTGTACTCCCCAATTCTGCCAAGTCCCTGCTCCCGCCAATACTACCAGATACCTGTACTCTCCAATACTGCCAGCTCCCTGCTCCCTCCAATACTTCCTGGTCTCTGTACTGCCCAATACTGCCAGCTCCCTGCTCCCTCCAACAATGCCCACTGCGTGCTCCCTCCAATACTGCCGGATCTCTGTACTCACCAACACTGACAGCTCCCTGCTCCCTCCAATACTGACAGCTCCCTGCTTCCTCCAAAACTGCCAGATCTCTGAACTCCCCAAGGCTGCCAGCTCCCTGCTTCCTCCAATACTGCCAGAACCCTGCTACCTCCAACACTGCCAGAGCTCTGTACACTCCAATATTGCCAGATCTCTGCACTCCCCAAGGCTGCCAGATCCCTGCTCCCTCCAATACCGACAGCTCCCTGCTCCCTCCAAAACTGCCAGATATCTGAACTCCCCAAGGCTGCCAGCTCCCTGCTTCCTCAAATACTGCCAGAACCCTGCTACCTCCAACACTGCCAGAGCTCTGTACACTCCAATATTGCCAGATCTCTGCACTCCCCAAGGCTGCCATATCCCTGCTCCCTCCTATACTGTCAGGTCGCCGCACCCTCTTATCCTGCCTGCTCCCTGCTCCCTCCAGTACAGCCAGATCTCTGTACTCCCCAATACTGTCAGCTGCCTGCCCCCTCTAATAATGCCAACTGCGTGCTCCCTGCTCCCTCCAATACTGTTAGCTCCCTGCTCCATCCAATACTGCCAGACCTCTGTACTCTCCGATACTCGCCAGCTCCCTGCGCCCTCCAATACTGCCAGCTCCCTGCGCGCCCTCCAATACTGCCAAATCTCTGCACTACCCAATATTGCAAGCCTCCTGCTCACTCCAATACTGCCAGGTCTCTATACTCCCTCTTCCCTCCAATACTGCCATATCCCTGCTCCCTCCAATAATGCCAGCTCCCTGCTCCCTCCAATACTGCCAGATATCTGTGCCCCCCAATACTGCCAGCACCTTGCTCACTCCAATACTGCCGGATCTCTGTACTCACCAATACTGCCAGCTCCCTGCTCCCTCCAATACTGACAGCTCCCTGCTCCCTCCAAAACTGCCTGCTCCCTGCTCACTCCAATACTGCCGGATTTCTCCTCCCTCCAATACTGCCATATCCCTGCTCCCTCCAATAAGGCCATCTCCCTGCTCACTCCAATACTGCCAGATCTCTGTGCTCCCGAATACTGCCAGCTCCCAGCTCCCTCCAATACTGCCAGAACTCGGTACTCCCCAATACTGCCAGATCTCTGTACTCCCCAATACAGGGAGCTCCCTGCACCCTACAATACTGCCAGAACTCTGTACTCCCCAATCCAGGGAGCTCCCTGCTCCCTGCAAAACTGCCAGATCTCTGTACTCCCCAATTCTGCCAAGTCCCTGCTCCCGCCAATACTACCAGATACCTGTACTCTCCAATACTGCCAGCTCCCTGCTCCCTCCAATACTTCCTGGTCTCTGTACTGCCCAATACTGCCAGCTCCCTGCTCCCTCCAACAATGCCCACTGCGTGCTCCCTCCAATACTGCCAGATCTCTGTACTCCCCAATTCTGCCAGCTCCTTGCTCCCTCCAATACTACCAGATATCTGTACTCTCCAAAACTGCCAGCTCCCTGCTCCCTCTAATACTTCCTGGTCTCTGTGCTCCCCAATACTGCCAGCTCCCTGCTCCATCCAACAATGCCCACTGTGTGCTCCCTCCAATACTGCCAGATCTCTGAACTCCCCAATTCTGCCAGTTCTCTGCTCCCTACAATATTGCCAGATCTCTGTACTCCCCAAGGCTGCCAGCTCCCTGCTCCATCCAATAATGCCCACTGTGTGCTCCCTCCAATACTCCCAGAACTCTGTCCTCACCAATACTGCCAGCTACCTGCTTGCCACAATACTGCCAGATCTCTGTACTCCCCAAGGCTGCCAGCTCCCTGCTCCCTCCAATACTGCCAGATCTCTGTACTCCCCAATATTGCCAGCTCCCTGCTCACTTCAATACTGCCAGATCTCTGTACTCCCCAATATTGCCAGCTCCCTGCTCACTCCAATACTGCCAGATCTCTGTACTCCCCAAACTGCCAGCTCCCTGCTCCCCCCAACACTGCCAGCCACCTGCTCCCTGCAATATTGCCGGATTTCTGTACTCACCAAAACTGCCAGTTCCCTGCTCACTGCAATACTGGAGCTCTCTGCTCCATCCAATACTGCCAGCTCACTGTTCCCTCCAATACTGCCAGATTACTGCTCCCTCCAATACTGCCAGATCCCTGCTCCCCCCAATACTGCCAGCTCCCTGCTCCCCGCATTACTGCCAGATCTCTGTACTCCCCAAAAGTGACAGCTCCCTGCTCCCACCAATACTGCCAGATCTCTGTACACCCCAATACTGCCAGCTCCCTGCACCCTCCAATACAGCAAGATCTCTGTACTCCCCAATAATGCCAGCTCCATGCTCCCCCCAACACTGCCAGCCACCTGCTCCCTGCAATATTGCCGGATCTCTGTACTCACCAAAACTGCCAGTTCCCTGCTCACTGCAATACTGGAGCTCTCTGCTCCATCCAATACTGCCAGCTCACTGCTCCCACCAATACTGCCAGATCCCTGCTCCCTCCAATGCTGCCAGATCCCTGCTCCCTCCAATACTGCCAGATCCCTTCTCCCTCCAATACAGCCAGATCTCTGGAATCTCCAATACTGCCAGCTCACTCCTCCCTCCAATACTGGAGCTCTCTGCTCCCTCCAATACTGCCAGCTCACTACTCCCTCCAATACTGCCAGATCCCTGCTCCCTCCAATACTGCCATCTCCCTTCTCCCTCCAATACAGCCAGATCTCTGTACTCTCCAATACTGCCAGCTCCCTCCTCCCTCCAATACTGGAGCTCTCTGCTCCCTCCAATACTACCAGTTCCCTGCTCCCTACCATACTGACATATCTCAGTTCTCCCAATACTGCCAGATCCCTGCTCCCTCCAATACTGCCAGAACCTTGCTCCCTCCAATACTGCCATATCTCTGTACTCCCTAATACTACCAGCTCACGGCTCCCTCCAATACTGCCAGATCCCTGCTGCCTCCAATACTGCCAGATCCCTGCTCCCCGCGAGACTGCCAGATTTCTGTTCTCCCTGCAATACAGCCAGCTCACTGCTCCCTCCAATACTGCCAGATTTCTGTACTCCCGAATACAGCCAGCTCCCTGCTCCCTCCAATACTGCCAGATCTCTGTACTCCCCAAAACTGCAGCTCCCTCCTCACTCCAATACTGCCAGCTCCATGCTCCCTCGTAAACTGCCAGCTCCCTGCTCCCACCAATACTGCCAGCTCACTTCTCCCTCCAATACTGCCTGATCTCCTTACTCCCCAATATTGCCTGCTCCCTGCTTGCTCCAATATTTCCAGATCTCTGTACTCCCCAATGCTGCCAGCTCCGTGCTCCCTCAAATACTGTCAGATCTCTGCACTCCCCAATAATGCCAGCTCCCTGGACACTCCAATAATGCCACATCTCTGTATTCTCCAGTACTGCCAGCTCGCTGCTCCCTCCAATACTGGAGCTCACTGCTCCCTCCAACACTGCCAGCTCCCTGCTCCCTCCAATATTGTCAGGTCTCTGTACTCCGCAATACTGCCAGCTCTCTGATCCCACCAATAATGCCAGGTCTCTGTACTCCCCAACGCTGCCAGCTCCCTGCTCCCTCCAATACTGCCAGCTCCCTGCTTCGTCCAATATCGCCAGGTCTCTGTACTCCGCAATGCTACCAGCTCCCTGCTCCATCAAATACTGCCAGCTCCCTGCTCCCTCCAATAATGCCAGGTCTCTGTACTCCCCAATACTGCCAGCACCCTGCTCCCTCCAATACTGCCAGCTCCCTGCTCCCTCCACTACTGTCAGCTCGCTGCTCGCTCCAATACTGCCAGGTCTCTGTACTGCCCAATACTGCCAGCTCCCTGCTCCATCAAATACTGCCAGCTCCCTGCTCCCTCCAATACTGTCAGCGCACTCCTCCCTCCAATACTGTCAGCTCACTCCTCCCTCCAATACTGCCAGTTCCCTGCTCCTTCCAATACTGCCAGCTCCCAGCTCCCTCCAATACTGCCAGCTCCCTGCTCCCTCCAATACTGTCAGCTCACTCCTCCCTCCAATACGGCCAGCTCCCTCCTCCCTCCAATACTGTCAGCTCACTTCTCCCTCAAATACTGCCAGATCACTGCTCCCTCCAATATTGCCAATCTCTGTACTCCGCTATAATGCCAGCTCCCTGCTGGCTCCAATATTGCCACATCTCTGCACTCCCCAATACTACCAGCTCCCTGCTCGCTCCAATGCTGCCAGCTCACTTCTCCCTCCAATACTGCCAATCTCTGTACTCCCCAATACTGCCAGCTCCCTGCTTGCTCCAATACTGGAGCTCACTGCTCCCTCCAATACTGCCAGCTCACTTCTCCCTCCAATACTGGAGGTCACGTCTACCTCCAATACTGGCAGCTCACTTCTCCCTCTAATACTGCCAATCTCTGTACTCCCCAAAACTGCCAGCTCCCTGCTCCATCCAATACTGCCAGATCTCTTTTCTCCCAATACTGCCAGCTCCCTGCTCCCTCCAATAGTACCAGTTTTCTGCACCCTCCAGTACTGCCAGTTCCCTGCACCCTCCAATACTACCAGTTCCCTGCACCTTCCAATAATGCCAGCTCCCTCCCATACTAACAGCTTCCTGCTCCCCCCAATGCTGCCAGCTCCCTGCTCCCCCCAATACTACCATCTCCATGTTCCATCCAATACTACTCGTTCCCTGCACCCTCCTATACTGCCGGTTCCCTGCTCCCTACAATACTGCCAGATCTCTTTACTCCCAATACTGCCAGCTCCCTGCTTACTCCAATACTGCCAGATCTCTGTACTCCCCAATACTGCCAGCTCCCTGCTCCCTCCAATACTGCCAGATCTCTGTACTCCGGAATACTGCCAGCTCCCTGCCCCCTCCAATACTGCCATCTCCCTGCTCCCTCCAATAGTGTCATCTCCCTGCCCCCTCCAATACTGCCAGCTCCCAGGTCCCTCCAAAACTGCCAGCTGCCCGCTCCCTCCAATACTGCCAACCTCCTGCGCCCTCCAGTACTACCAGCTCCCAGCACCCTCCAATGCTGCCATCTCCCTCCTCCTTCCAATAGTGACAACTCCCTGCTCCCTCCAATAATGCAAGATCTCTGTACTCCTCAATACTGCCAGTTCCCTGCTCCCTACCATACTGACATATCTCAGTTCTCCCAATACTGCCAGCTCCCTGCTCCCTCCAACACTACGACTCCATTCTCCCTCCAATACATCCAGATTTCTGGACTCCGCAACACTGCCAGCTCGCTGCTCCCTCCAGTAATGCCAGCTCCCTGCTCCCTCCAACACTACGACCCAATGCTCCATCCAATACTGCCAGCTCCCTGCTCCCTCCAATACAGCCAGATTTCTGGACTCCGCAATACTGCCAGCTCCCTGCTCCCTCCAATAATGCCAGCTCCCTGCTGCCCACAACACTACCTGCTCCCTGCTCCATCCAATACTGCCAAATCCCAGCTCCGTCCAATACTGCCAGCTCCCTGCTCCCTTCAACACTGCCAGCTCCCTGCTCCCTTCAACACTACCTGCTCTCTGCTCCCTCCAATACTGACAGCTTCCTACTGCCTCCAATAATGAAAGATCCCTGCTCCATCAAATACTGCCAGATCTCTCTACTCCCCAATACTGCCAGCTCCCTGCTCCCTCCAATACTGCCAGATCTCTGTACTCCCCAAACTGCCAACTCACTGCAGCCTCCAATACTGCCAGCTTCCTGTTCGCTCAAATACTGCCAACTCCCACCTCCCTCCAATACTGCCAGCGCATGCTACCTCGAATACTGCCAGATCTCTGTACACCCCGATACTGCCAGATTCCTGCGCCCGGCAATGCTGCCAGCTCCATGTTCCATCCAATACTGCACACTCGCTGCACCGTTCAATACTGCCTTCACAATGCACCTGCCAATACTACTCGTTCCCTGCTCCCTACAATACTGCCAGATCTCTTTACTACCAATATTGCCAGCTCCCTGCTCCCTCCCATCCTGTCAGATCTCTGTACTCCCCAATACTGCCAGCTCCCTGCTCCCTCCAATACTGCCAGATCTCTGTACTCCCCAATACTTCCAGCTCCATGCTCCCTCCAATACTGCCAGATCTCTGTTCTCCCAATACTTCCAGCTCCCTGCTTCCTCCAATACTACCAGTTCTCTGCACCCTCCAGTGCTGCCAGTTCCCTGCACCTTCCAATACTGCCAGCTCCCTCCCATACTGCCAGATTCCTGCGCCCCGCAATGCTGTCAGCTCCCTGCTCCCTCCAAAACTGCCAGATATCTGTACTCCCCAATACTGCCAGCTCCCTGCTCCCTCCAATACTACCAGTTCTCTGCACCCTCCAGTACTGCCAGTTCCCTGCACCCTCCAATACTACCAGTTCCCTGCACCTTCCAATACTGCCAGCTCCCTCCCATACTGCCAGCTTCCTGCTCCCCCCAATACTGCCATCTCCATGTTCCATCCAATAATGCAAACGCGCTGCACCGTTCAATACTGCCTTCTCCCTGCACCCTCCAATACTACTCGTTCCCTGCACCCTCCAATACTGCCAGTTCCCTGCTCCCTACAATACTGCCAGATCTCTTTACTCCCAATACTGCCAGCTCCCTGCTCCCTCCCATACTGCCAGAACTCTGTACTCCCCAATACTGCCAGCTCCCTGCCCCCTCCAATACTGTCATCTCCCTGCTCCCTCCAATAGTGTCAGCTCCCTGCCCCCTCCAATACTGCCAGCTCCCAGGTCCCTCCAAAACTGCCAGCTCCCCGCTCCCTCCAATACTGCCAACTTCCTGCACCCTCCAGTTCTACCTGCTTTCAGCAGCCTCCAATACTGCCATCTCCCTCCTCCTTCCAATAGTGACAACTCACTGCCCCCTCAAATAATGCAAGATCTCTGTGCAACCCAATACAGCCAGCTCCCTGCTTCCTCCAATAATTACAGATCTCTGTACTCCCCAACACTGCCAGCTCCCTGCTCACTCAAGTAATGCCAGCTCCCTGCTCCCTCCAACACTACGACTCCATTCCCCCTCCAATACAACCAGATTTCTGGACTCCGCAACACTGCCAGTACCCTGCTCCCTCCAGTAATGTCAGCTCCCTGCTCCCTCCAATACTGCCAGCTCCCTGCTCCCCACAACATTACCTGCTCCTTGCTCCCTACAACACTACATACTCGCTGCGCCCTACAATACTCCCAGCTCCCTGCTCCCTCCTATACTGCCAGCCCTCTGCTCCTTCCAATACTGCCAGAACTCTGTACTCCGTAAAACTGACAGCTCCCTGCCGCCTCCAATAATGCCAGATCCCTGCTCCCTCCAATACTGCTGGATCACTGTACTCCCCAATACTGCCAGCTCCCTGCTCCTTCCATTACCGCCACATCTCTGTACTTCCCAATACTTCCAGATCCCTGCTACCTCCAATACTGCCAGATCTCTGGACTCCCCAATACTGCCAGCTCCCTGCTCCTTCCAATACTGCCAGATCTCTGTACTCCCCAACACTGCCAGCTCCCTGCTCCTTCCAATACTGCCAGATCTCTGTACTCCCCAATGCTGCCAAGTCCCTGCTCCATCAAATACTGCCAGATATCTCTACTCCCCAATACTGCCAGCTCCCTGCTCCCTCCAATACTGCCAGATCTCTGTACTCCCCAATACTGCCAACTCACTGCAGCCTCCAATACTGCCAGCTTCCTGTTCGCTCAAATACTGCCAACTCCCACCCCATTCCAATACTGCCAGCTCATGCTACCTCGAATACTGCCAGATCTCTGTACACCCCGATACTGCCAGCTTCCTGCGCCCGGCAATGCTGACAGCTCCATGTTCCATCCAATACTGCACACCCGCAGCACCGTTCAATACTGCCTTCACCCTGCATCTTCCAATACTACTCGTTCCCTGCACCCTGCAATACTGCCAGTTCCCTGCTCCCTACAATACTGCCAGATCTCTTTACTACCAATACTGCCAGCTCCCTGCTCCCTCCCATACTGTCAGATCTCTGTACTCCCCAATACTGCCAGCTCCCTGCTCCCTCCAATACTGCCAGATCTCTGTACTCCCCAATACTGCCAGCTCCATGCTCCCTCCAATACTGCCAGATCTAATGCTGCCCCACAATCTAAGGCAGCCCCTCAAACTAAGTTAGCCCCTCAAACTAATGCAGCCACTCAATCAAAGGCAGACTCTCAAACTACTGCAGCCACTCAATCAAAGGCAGCCCCTCAAACTAAGCCCACCCCTCAAATTAATGCAGCCGCTCAAACTAAGGCAGCCCCTCAAACTCAAGCAGCCTCTCAAACTAAGGCAGCCTCTCACATTAAGGCAGCCTCTCAAAGTAAGGCAGACCCTCAAATTAAGGGAGCGCCTCAACCAAAGGCAGCCCCTCAAACTAATGCAGGCGCTCAACTTGAGGCAGCTCCTCAAACCCAGGCAGCCTCTCAACCTAAGGCAGACACTCAAACTAAGGCAGCCTGTCAAACTGAGGCAGCCTCTAAAAGTAAGGCAGACCCTCAAACTAAGGCAGCCGCTCAAACTAAGGCAGCCGCTCAAACTAAGGCAGACTCTCAAATTAAGGCAGACCCTCAAACTAAGGCAGCCCCTCAAACTAAGGCAGCCTCTCAAGCTAAGGCACCCCCTCAAACTAATGCAGCCCCTCAATCTAAGGCAGCCCCTCAAACTAAGACAGCCCCTCTAACTAATGCAGCCCCTCAATCAAAGGCCACTCCTCAAACTAAGTCAGCCCCTCAAACTAAGGCAGCCGTTCAAACTAAGGCAGGCCCTTAAAGTAAGGCAGACCCTCAAACTAAGGAAGGGCCTCAACCAAAGGCAGCCCCTCAAACTAATGCAGCCGCTCAAACTCAGGCAGCCTCTCAAACTAAGGCAGCCTGTCAAACTAAGGAAGCCTCTCAAAGTAAAGCAGACCCTCAAACTAAGGCAGCCTCTCAAACTCAGGCAGTTTCTCAAACTCAGGCAGCCCCTCAAACTAAGGCAGCCCCTCAAACTAAGGCAGCCCCTCAAACTAAGTTAGCCCCTCAAACTAATGCAGCCACTCAATCAAAAGCAGACTCTCAAATTACTGCAGCCACTCAATCAAAGGCAGCCCCTCAAACTAAGCCCACCCCTCAAATTAATGCAGCCGCTCAAACTAAGGCAGCCCCTCAAACTCAAGCTGCCTCTCAAACTAAGGCAGCCTCTCACATTAAGGCAGCCTCTCAAAGTAAGGCAGACCTTCAAATTAAGGGAGTGCCTCAACCAAAGTAAGCCCCTCAAACTAATGCAGCCGCTCAACTTGAGGCAGCCCCTCAAACCCAGGCAGCATCTCAAACTAAGGCAGACTCTCAAACTAAGGCAGTCTGTCAAACTGAGGCAGCCTCTAAAAGTAAGGCAGACCCTCAAACTAAGACAGCCGCTCAAACTAAGGCAGCCGCTCAAACAAAAGCAGCCTCTCAAATTAAGGCAGTCCCTCAAACAAAGGCAGCCCCTCAAACTAAGGCAGCCACTCAAACGAAGACAGCCCCCAAACTAAGGCAGCCTCTCAAACTAAGGCAGCCCCTCAAACTAAGGCAGCCTCTCAAACTGAGGCACCCCCTCAAACTAATGCAGCCCCTCAATCTAAGGCAGCCCCTTAAACGAAGACAGCCCCTCAAACGAAGACAGCCCCTCAAACTAATGCAGCCCCTCAATCCAAGGCCAATCCAGAAACTAAGGCAGCCCCTGAAACTGAGGCAGCCTCTCAAACTAATGCTGCCCCTTAAAGTAAGGCAGCCCCTCAAACTAAGGAAGGGCCTCAACCAAAGGCAGCCCCTCAAACTAATGCAGCCGCTCAAACTCAGGCAGCCTCTCAAATTAAGGCAGCCTGTCAAACTAAGGCAGCCTCTCAAGGTATGGCAGACCCTCAAACTAAGGCAGCCTCTCAAACTAAGGCAGTCTCTCAAACTAAGGCAGCCCCTCAAACTAAGGCAGCCCCTCAAACTAAGGCAGCCGCTCAAACTAAGGCAGCCCCTCAAGCTAAGGCAGCCGCTCAAACTAATGCAGCCCCTCAATCTAAGGCAGCCCCTCAACTAAGGCAGCCGCTCAAACTAAAGCAGCCCATCAAACTAATGCAACAGCTCAATCTAAGGCAGCCCCTCAAAATAAGGCAGCCCCACAAACAAATGCAGCCCCTCAATCTAAGGCAGCCCCTCAAACTAAGTCAGCCCCTCAAACTAATGCAGCCACTCAATCAAAGGCAGACTCTCAAACTAATGCAGCCACTCAATCAAAGGCTGAACCTCAAACTAAGCCTATCCCTCAAACTAATGCAGCCGCTCAAACTCAGGCAGCCCCTCAAACTCAGGCAGCCTCTCAAACTAAGACAGCCTCTCAAACTAAGGCAGCCTGTCAAACTAAGGCAGCCTCTCAAAGTAAGGCAGACCCTCAAATTAAGGGAGCGCCTCAACCAAATGCAGCCCCTCAAACTAATGCAGCCGCTCAAATTTAGGCAGACCCTCAAACTAAGGCAGCCGCTCAAACTAAGGCAGCCGCTCAAACTAAGGCAGCCGCTCAAACTAAGGCAGATTCTCAAACTAAGGCAGCCGCTCAAACTAAGGCAGCCTCTCAAATTAAGGCAGCCTCTCAAATTAAGGCAGCCCCTCAAACTAAGGTAGCCCCTCAAAATAAGACTGCCGCTCAAACTAATGCAGCCCCTCAAACATAGGCAGCCTCTCAAACTAAGGCAGCCCCTCAAACTAATGCAGAACTCAATCTAATGCAGCCCCTCAATCTAAGGCAGCCCCTCAAACTAAGGCAGCCCCTCAAACTAAGGCAGACGCTCAAACTAATGTAGCCACTCAACCAAAGGCAGCACCTCAAACTAATGCAGCCGCTCAAACTAAGGCAGCCTCTCAAACTGAGGCAGCCCCTCAAACTAAGGCAGACTCTCAAACTGACGCTGCCCCTTAAAGTAAGGCAGCCCAACAAACTAAGTGAGCGCCTCAACCAAAGGCAGCCCCTCAAACTAATGCAGCCGCTCATTCTAAACTGCGCCTCAAACTGAGAGAGCCGATCAAACTAATGCAGCCCAGTCTAAGGCAGTCCCTCAAACTAAAGCAGCCTCTCAAACAAAGGCAGCCCCTCAAACTAAGGCAGCCCCTCAAACTAAGGCAGACTCTCAAACTAATGCAGAACTCAATCCAAGGCAGACCCTCAAACTAGGGTAGCCCCTCAAACTAATGCAGCCCCTCAAACTAATGCAGCACCTCAAACTAATGCAGCCCCTCAATCTAATGCAGCCCCTCAATCTAATGCAGCCCCTCAAACTAATGCAGCCACTCAATCAAAGGCAGACTCTCAAACTAATGCAGCCACTCAATCAAAGGCAGCGCCTCAAACTAAGCCAAACCCTCAAACTATGGCAGCCCCTCAAACTAAGGCAGACTCTCAAACTCATGCAGCCCCTTAAAGTAAGGCAGCCCCTAAAACTAAGCCTACCCCTCAAACTAATGCAGCCGCTGAAACGAAGGCAGTCCTCAAACTCAGGCAGCCTCTCAAACTAAGGCAGCCCCTCAAACGAAGGCAGCCTGTCAAACTAAAGCAGCCTGTCATAGTAAGGCAGACACTCAAACTAAGGGAGCGCCTCAACCAAAGGCAGCCCCTCAAACTAATGCAGCCGCTCAAATTAAAGCAGCCCCTCAAACTCAGGCAGCCTCTCAACCAAAGGCAGCCCATCAAACTAAGGCAGCCCCTCAAACTAAGGCAGCCCCTCAAACTAAGGCAGCCACTCAAACTAATGCAGACACTCAAACTAAGGCAGCCGCTCAAACTAAGGCAGCCCCTCAAACTAATGCAGACCCTCAATCTAAGGCACCCCCTCAAACGAATGCAGCCCCTCAATCTATGGCAGCCCCTCATTCCAAGGCAGCCCCTCAAACTAATGCAGCCCCTCAAACGAAGGCAGCCCCTTAAACTAAGCCAGCCCCTCAAACTAATGCAGCCGCTCAATCAAAGGCAGCCCCTCTAACTAAGCCAACACCTCAAACTAAGGCATCCCCGCAAACGAAGGCAGACTCTCAAATTAATGCAGCCACTCAATCAAAGGCAGCCCCTCAAACTAAGCCAACCACTCAAACTAAGTTAGCACCTCAAACTAAGGCAGCCACTCAAAGTACTGCAGCCCCTCAAACAAATGCAGCCCCTCAATCTAAGGCAGCCCCTTAAACTAAGGCAGCCCCTCAAACTAATGCAGCCCCTCAAACCAAGGCAGCCCCTCAATCTAAGGCAGCCGCTCAAACTATGGCAGCCGCTCAAACTAAGGCATCCGCTCAAACCAAGGCAGCCCCTCAAACTTAGGCAGCCGCTCAAACTCAGGCAGGCCCTCAAACTGAGACAGCCGCTCAAACTAATGCAGCCCCTCAGTCTAAGGCAGCCCCTCAAACTCAGGCATCTTCTCAAATTAAGGCAGCCGCTCAAACTAATGCAGCCCCTCAAACTAAGGCAGCCGCTCAAACTAATGCAGCCCCTCAATCTAAGGCAACCCCTCAACTAAGGCAGCCGCTCAAACTAAAGCAGCCCATCAAACTAATGCAGCCCCTCAATCTAAGGCAGCCCCTCAAACTAAGGCAGCCCCTCAAACAAATGCAGCCCCTCAATCTAAGGCAGCCCCTCAAACTAAGTCAGCCCCTCAAACTAATGCAGCCACTCTATCAAAGGCTGAACCTCAAACTAAGCCTATCCCTCAAACTAATGCAGCCGCTCAAACTCAGGCAGCCCCTCAAACTTAGGCAGCCTCTCAAACTAAGACAGCCTCTCAAACTAAGGCAGCATGTCAAACTAAGGCAGCATGTCAAACTAAGGCAGCCTCTCAAAGTAAGGCAGACCCTCCAATTAAGGGAGCGCCTCAACCAAAGGCAGCCCCTCAAACTAATGCAGCCGCTCAAATTAAGGCAGCCCCTCAAACTTAGGCAGCCTCTCAAACTAAGGCAGCCTCTCAAACTAAGGCAGCCTGTCAAACTGAGGCAGCCTCTAAAAGTAAGGCAGACCCTCAAACTAAGGCAGCCGCTCAAACTAAGGCAGCCGCTCAAACTAAGGCAGATTCTCAAACTCAGGCAGCCTCTCAAATTAAGGCAGCCGCTCAAACTAAGGCAGCCGCTCAAACTAAGGCAGTCTCTCAAATTAAGGCAGACCCTCAAACTAAGGTAGCACCTCAAACTAAGGAAGCCGCTCAAACTAAGGCAGACTCTCAAACTAAGGGAGACGCTCAAACTAAGGCAGCCGCTCAAACTAAGGCAGCCGCTAAAACTAAGGCAGCCTCTCAAATTAAGGCAGCCCCTCAAACTAAGGTAGCCCCTCAAAATAAGACTGCCGCTCAAACTAATGCAGCCCCTCAAACTAAGGCAGCCGCTCAAATTAAGGCAGCCCCTCAAACTATGGCAGACTCTCAAACTAAGGCAGCCCCTCAAACATAGGCAGCCTCTCAAACTAAGGCAGCCCCTCAAACTAATGCAGAACTCAATCTAATGCAGCCCCTCAAACTAAGGCATCCCCTCAAACTAAGGCATCCCCTCAAACTAAGGCAGACTCTCAAACTAAGGCAGACTCTCAAACTAAGGCAGCACCTCAAACTAATGCAGCCGCTCAAACTAAGGCAGCCTCTCAAACTGAGGCAGCCCCTCAAACTAAGGCAGACTCTCAAACTGACGCTGCCCCTGAAAGTAAGGCAGCCCTACAAACTAAGTGAGCGCCTCAACCAAAGGCAGCCCCTCAAACTAATGCAGCCGCTCAAACTAAACTGCCCCTCAAACTGAGAGAGCCGATCAAACTAATGCAGCCCAGTCCAAGGCAGCCCCTCAAACTAAGGCAGCCCCTCAAACTAAGGCAGCCTCTCAAACAAAGGCAGCCCCTCAAACTAAGGCAGACTCTCAAACTAATGCAGAACTCAATCCAAGGCAGACCCTCAAACTAGGGCAGCCCCTCAAACTAATGCAGCCCCTCAAACTAATGCAGCACCTGAAACTAATGCAGCCCCTCAATCTAATGCAGCCCCTCAAACTAATGCAGCCACTCAATCAAAGGCAGCGCCTCAAACTAAGCCAACCCCTCAAACTATGGCAGCCCCTCAAACTAAGGCAGACTCTCAAACTCATGCAGCCCCTAAAGTAAGGCAGCCCCTAAAACTAAGCCTTCCCTCAAACTAATGCAGCCGCTGAAACGAAGGCAGCCTCTCAAACTCAGGCAGCCTCTCAAACTAAGGCAGCCCCACAAACTAAGGCAGCCTGTCAAACGAAGGCAGCCTGTCAAACTAGGCAGCCTCTCATAGTAAGGCAGACACTCAAACTAAGGGAGCGCCTCAACCTAAGGCAGCCCCTCAAACTAATGCAGCCGCTCAAATTAAAGCAGCCCCTCAAACTCAGGCAGCCTCTCAACCAAAGGCAGCCCATCAAACTAATGCAGCCGCTCAAACTAATGCAGCCGCTCAAACTAAGTCAGCCCCTCAAACTAAGG
This sequence comes from Heterodontus francisci, assembly GCF_036365525.1. Lineage (NCBI taxonomy): Eukaryota > Metazoa > Chordata > Chondrichthyes > Heterodontiformes > Heterodontidae > Heterodontus > Heterodontus francisci. Next base: position 7,337,030 of record NW_027140867.1, on the reverse strand, counting down.
CAGCCACTCAAACTAATGCAGACACTCAAACTAAGGCAGCCGCTCAAACTAAGGCAGCCCCTCAAACTAAGGCAGACTCTCAAACTAAGGCACCCCCTCAAACTAATGCAGACCCTCAATCTAAGGCACCCCCTCAAACGAATGCAGCCCCTCAATCTATGGCAGCCCCTCATTCCAAGGCAGCCACTCAAACTAATGCAGCCCCTCAAACGAAGGCAGCCCCTTAAACTAAGCCAGCCCCTCAAACTAATGCAGCCACTCAATCAAAGGCAGCCCCTCTAACTAAGCCAACACCTCAAACTAAGTCATCCCCGCAAACGAAGGCAGACTCTCAAACTAATGCAGCCACTCAATCAAAGGCAGCCCCTCAAACTAAGTCAACCACTCAAACTAAGGTAGCACCTCAAACTAAGGCAGCCCCTCAAAGTACTGCAGCCCCTCAAACAAATGCAGCCCCTCAATCTAAGGCAGCCCCTCAAACTAAGGCAGCCCCTCAAACTAAGGCAGCCCCTCAAACTAATGCAGTCCCTCAAACCAAGGCAGCCGCTCAATCTATGGCAGCCGCTCAAACTATGGCAGCCGCTCAAACTAAGGCATCCGCTCAAAGTACAGCAGCCCCTCAAACTAAGACAGCCGCTCAAACTAATGCAGCCCCTCAAACTTAGGCAGCCCCTCAAACTATGGCAGCACCTCAAACTAATGCAGCCCCTCAAACTAATGCAGCCCCTCAAACTAATGCAGCCCCTCAATCTAAGGCAGCCCCTCAAACTAATGCAGCCACTCAATCAAATGCAGCCCCTCAAACTAAGCGAACCCCTCAAACTAAGGCAGCCCATCAAACTAGTCAGACTCTCAAACTAATGCTGCCCTTTAAAGTAAAGCAGCCCCACAAACTAAGGGAGCGCATCAACCAAAGGCAACCCCTCAAATTAATGCAGCCGCTCAAACTAAGGCAGTCCCTCAAACTCAGGCAGCCTCTCAAAGTAAGGCAGACCCTCAAACTAAGGCAGCCGCTCAAACTAAGGCAGACTCTCAAACTAAGGCAGCCGCTCAAACTAAGGCAGCCCCTCAAACTAAGGCAGACTCTCAAACTAAGGCACCCCCTCAAACTAATGCAGACCCTCAATTTAAGGCACCCCCTCAAACGAATGCAGCCCCTCAATCTATGGCAGCCCCTCATTCCAAGGCAGCCCCTCAAACTAATGCAGCCCCTCAAACGAAGGCAGCCCCTTAAACTAAGCAAGCCCCTCAAATTAATGCAGCCACTCAATCAAAGGCAGCCCCTCTAACTAAGCTAACACCTCAAACTAAGGCATCCCCGCAAACGAAGGCAGACTCTCAAACTAATGCAGCCACTCAATCAAAGGCAGCCCCTCAAACTAAGCCAACCACTCAAACTAAGGTAGCACCTCAAACTAAGGCAGCCCCTCAAAGTACTGCAGCCCCTCAAACAAATGCAGCCCCTCAATCTAAGGCAGCCCCTTAAACTAAGGCAGCCCGTCAAACTAATGCAGCCCCTCAAACCAAGGCAGCCGCTCAATCTAAGGCAGCCGCTCAAACTATGGCAGCCGCTCAAACTAAGGCATCCGCTCAAACGAAGGCAGCCACTCAAACTTAGGCAGCCGCTCAAACTCAGGCAGGCCCTCAACCTGAGACAGCCGCTCAAACTAATGCAGCCCCTCAGTCTCAGGCAGCCCCTCAAACTCAGGCAGCCTCTCAAATTAAGGCAGCCGCTCAAACTAAGGCAGCCCCTCAAACTAAGACAGCCGCTCAAACTAATGCAGCCCCTCAATCTAAGGCAACCCCTCAACTAAGGCAGCCGCTCAAACTAAAGCAGCCCATCAAACTAATGCAGCCCCTCAATCTAAGGCAGTCCCTCAATCTAAGGCAGTCCCTCAAACTAAGGCAGCCCCTCAAACAAATGCAGCCCCTCAAACTAAGTCAGCCCCTCAAACTAATGCAGCCACTCTATCAAAGGCTGAACCTCAAACTAAGCCTATCCCTCAAACTAATGCAGCCGCTCAAACTCAGGCAGCCCCTCAAACTTAGGCAGCCTCTCAAACTAAGACAGCCTCTCAAACTAAGGCAGCATGTCAAACTAAGGCAGCATGTCAAACTAAGGCAGCCTCTCAAAGTAAGGCAGACCCTCCAATTAAGGGAGCGCCTCAACCAAAGGCAGCCCCTCAAACTAATGCAGCCGCTCAAATTAAGGCAGCCCCTCAAACTTAGGCAGCCTCTCAAACTAAGGCAGCCTCTCAAACTAAGGCAGCCTGTCAAACTGAGGCAGCCTCTAAAAGTAAGGCAGACCCTCAAACTAAGGCAGCCGCTCAAACTAAGGCAGCCGCTCAAACTAAGGCAGATTCTCAAACTAAGGCAGCCTCTCAAATTAAGGCAGCCGCTCAAACTAAGGCAGCCGCACAAACTAAGGCAGTCTCTCAAATTAAGGCAGACCCTCAAACTAAGGTTGCACCTCAAACTAAGGAAGCCGCTCAAACTAAGGCAGACTCTCAAACTAAGGGAGACGCTCAAACTAAGGCAGCCGCTCAAACTAAGGCAGCCGCTAAAAATAAGGCAGCCTCTCAAATTAAGGCAGCCCCTCAAACTAAGGTAGCCCCTCAAAATAAGACTGCCGCTCAAACTAATGCAGCCCCTCAAACTAAGGCAGCCGCTCAAATTAAGGCAGCCCCTCAAACTATGGCAGACTCTCAAACTAAGGCAGCCCCTCAAACTAAGGCAGCCCCTCAAACATAGGCAGCCTCTCAAACTAAGGCAGCCCCTCAAACTAATGCAGAACTCAATCTAATGCAGCCCCTCAAACTAAGGCATCCCCTCAAACTAAGGCATCCCCTCAAACTAAGGCAGACTCTCAAACTAAGGCAGACTCTCAAACTAAGGCAGCACCTCAAACTAATGCAGCCGCTCAAACTAAGGCAGCCTCTCAAACTGAGGCAGCCCCTCAAACTAAGGCAGACTCTCAAACTGACGCTGCCCCTGAAAGTAAGGCAGCCCTACAAACTAAGTGAGCGCCTCAACCAAAGGCAGCCCCTCAAACTAATGCAGCCGCTCAAACTAAACTGCCCCTCAAACTGAGAGAGCCGATCAAACTAATGCAGCCCAGTCCAAGGCAGCCCCTCAAAATAAGGCAGCCTCTCAAACAAAGGCAGCCCCTCAAACTAAGGCAGCCCCTCAAACTAAGGCAGACTCTCAAACTAATGCAGAACTCAATCCAAGGCAGACCCTCAAACTAGGGCAGCCCCTCAAACTAATGCAGCCCCTCAAACTAATGCAGCACCTGAAACTAATGCAGCCCCTCAATCTAATGCAGCCCCTCAAACTAATGCAGCCACTCAATCAAAGGCAGACTCTCAAACTAATGCAGCCACTCAATCAAATGCAGCCCCTCAAACTAAGCGAACCCCTCAAACTAAGGCAGCCCATCAAACTAGTCAGACTCTCAAACTAATGTTGCCCTTTAAAGTAAAGCAGCCCCACAAACTAAGGGAGCGCCTCAACCAAAGGCAACCCCTCAAATTAATGCAGCCGCTCAAACTAAGGCAGTCCCTCAAACTCAGGCAGCCTCTCAAAGTAAGGCAGACCCTCAAACTAAGGCAGCCGCTCAAACTAAGGCAGACTCTAAAACTAAGGCAGCCGCTCAAATTAAGGCAGCCCCTCAAACTCAGGCAGACTCTCAAACTAAGCCAACCTCTCAAACTATGTCAGCCGCTCAATTTAAGGCTGCCCCACAAACTAAGGTAGCCCCTCAAACTGAGGCATCCGCTCAAACTAATGCAGCCCCACAATCTAAGGCAGTCCCTCAACTAAGGCAGCCGCTCAAACTAAAGAAGCCCATCAAACTAATGCAGCCCCTCAAATTAAGTCAGACCCTCAAACTGATGCAACCACTCAATCAAAGGCAGACTCTCAAACTAATGCAGCCACTCAGTCAAAGGCAGCCCCTCAAACTAAGCCTACCCCTCAAACTAATGCAGCCGCTCAAACTAAGGCAGCCCCTAAAACTAAGGCAGACTGTCAAACCACGGCAGCCTCTCAAAGTAAAGCAGACCCTCAAACTAAGGGAGCGCCTCAACCAAAGGCAGCCCCTCAAACTAATGCAGCCGCTCAAATTAAAGTAGCCCCTCAAACTCAGGCAGCCTCTCAACCAAAGGCAGCCCATCAAACTAATGCAGCCGCTCAAACTAAGGCAGCCACACAAACTAATGCAGACACTCAAACTAAGGCAGCCGCTCAAACTAAGGCAGCCCCTCAAACTAAGGCAGACTCTCAAACTAAGGCACCCCCTCAAACTAATGCAGACCCTCAAACTAAGGCAGCCCCTCAAACTAAGTCAGCCCCTCAAACTAATGCAGCCACTCTATCAAAGGCTGAACCTCAAACTAAGCCTATCCCTCAAACTAATGCAGCCGCTCAAACTCAGGCAGCCCCTCAAACTTAGGCAGCCTCTCAAACTAAGACAGCCTCTCAAACTAAGGCAGCATGTCAAACTAAGGCAGCATGTCAAACTAAGGCAGCCTCTCAAAGTAAGGCAGACCCTCCAATTAAGGGAGCGCCTCAACCAAAGGCAGCCCCTCAAACTAATGCAGCCGCTCAAATTAAGGCAGCCCCTCAAACTTAGGCAGCCTCTCAAACTAAGGCAGCCTCTCAAACTAAGGCAGCCTGTCAAACTGAGGCAGCCTCTAAAAGTAAGGCAGACCCTCAAACTAAGGCAGCCGCTCAAACTAAGGCAGCCGCTCAAACTAAGGCAGATTCTCAAACTCAGGCAGCCTCTCAAATTAAGGCAGCCGCTCAAACTAAGGCAGCCGCTCAAACTAAGGCAGTCTCTCAAATTAAGGCAGACCCTCAAACTAAGGTAGCACCTCAAACTAAGGAAGCCGCTCAAACTAAGGCAGACTCTCAAACTAAGGGAGACGCTCAAACTAAGGCAGCCGCTCAAACTAAGGCAGCCGCTAAAACTAAGGCAGCCTCTCAAATTAAGGCAGCCCCTCAAACTAAGGTAGCCCCTCAAAATAAGACTGCCGCTCAAACTAATGCAGCCCCTCAAACTAAGGCAGCCGCTCAAATTAAGGCAGCCCCTCAAACTATGGCAGACTCTCAAACTAAGGCAGCCCCTCAAACATAGGCAGCCTCTCAAACTAAGGCAGCCCCTCAAACTAATGCAGAACTCAATCTAATGCAGCCCCTCAAACTAAGGCATCCCCTCAAACTAAGGCATCCCCTCAAACTAAGGCAGACTCTCAAACTAAGGCAGACTCTCAAACTAAGGCAGCACCTCAAACTAATGCAGCCGCTCAAACTAAGGCAGCCTCTCAAACTGAGGCAGCCCCTCAAACTAAGGCAGACTCTCAAACTGACGCTGCCCCTGAAAGTAAGGCAGCCCTACAAACTAAGTGAGCGCCTCAACCAAAGGCAGCCCCTCAAACTAATGCAGCCGCTCAAACTAAACTGCCCCTCAAACTGAGAGAGCCGATCAAACTAATGCAGCCCAGTCCAAGGCAGCCCCTCAAACTAAGGCAGCCTCTCAAACAAAGGCAGCCCCTCAAACTAAGGCAGCCCCTCAAACTAAGGCAGACTCTCAAACTAATGCAGAACTCAATCCAAGGCAGACCCTCAAACTAGGGCAGCCCCTCAAACTAATGCAGCCCCTCAAACTAATGCAGCACCTGAAACTAATGCAGCCCCTCAATCTAATGCAGCCCCTCAAACTAATGCAGCCACTCAATCAAAGGCAGACTCTCAAACTAATGCAGCCACTCAATCAAATGCAGCCCCTCAAACTAAGCGAACCCCTCAAACTAAGGCAGCCCATCAAACTAGTCAGACTCTCAAACTAATGTTGCCCTTTAAAATAAAGCAGCCCCACAAACTAAGGGAGCGCCTCAACCAAAGGCAACCCCTCAAATTAATGCAGCCGCTCAAACTAAGGCAGTCCCTCAAACTCAGGCAGCCTCTCAAAGTAAGGCAGACCCTCAAACTAAGGCAGCCGCTCAAACTAAGGCAGACTCTAAAACTAAGGCAGCCGCTCAAATTAAGGCAGCCCCTCAAACTAAGGCAGACTCTCAAACTAAGCCAACCTCTCAAACTATGTCAGCCGCTCAATTTAAGGCTGCCCCACAAACTAAGGTAGCCCCTCAAACGGAGGCATCCGCTCAAACTAATGCAGCCCCACAATCTAAGGCAGTCCCTCAACTAAGGCAGCCGCTCAAACTAAAGAAGCCCATCAAACTAATGCAGCCCCTCAAATTAAGTCAGACCCTCAAACTGATGCAACCACTCAATCAAAGGCAGACTCTCAAACTAATGCAGCCACTCAGTCAAAGGCAGCCCCTCAAACTAAGCCTACCCCTCAAACTAATGCAGCCGCTCAAACTAAGGCAGCCCCTCAAACTCAGGCATACTCTCAAACTAAGGCAGCCCCTAAAACTAAGGCAGACTGTCAAACCACGGCAGCCTCTCAAAGTAAAGCAGACCCTCAAACTAAGGGAGCACCTCAACCAAAGGCAGCCCCTCAAACTAATGCAGCCGCTCAAATTAAAGTAGCCCCTCAAACTCAGGCAGCCTCTCAACCAAAGGCAGCCCATCAAACTAATGCAGCCGCTCAAACTAAGGCAGCCACACAAACTATTGCAGACACTCAAACTAAGGCAGCCGCTCAAACTAAGGCAGCCCCTCAAACTAAGGCAGACTCTCAAACTAAGGCACCCCCTCAAACTAATGCAGACCCTCAATCTAAGGCACCCCCTCAAACGAATGCAGCCCCTCAATCTATGGCAGCCCCTCATTCCAAGGCAGCCCCTCAAACTAATGCAGCCCCTCAAACGAAGGCAGCCCCTTAAACTAAGCCAGCCCCTCAAACTAATGCAGCCACTCAATCAAAGGCAGCCCCTCTAACTAAGCTAACACCTCAAACTAAGGCATCCCCGCAAACGAAGGCAGACTCTCAAACTAATGCAGCCACTCAATCAAAGGCAGCCCCTCAAACTAAGCCAACCACTCAAACTAAGGTAGCACCTCAAACTAAGGCAGCCCCTCAAAGTACTGCAGCCCCTCAAACAAATGCAGCCCCTCAATCTAAGGCAGCCCCTTAAACTAAGGCAGCACGTCAAACTAATGCAGCCCCTCAAACCAAGGCAGCTGCTCAATCTAAGGCAGCCGCTCACACTATGGCAGCCGCTCAAACTAAGGCATCCGCTCAAACGAAGGCAGCCCCTCAAACTTAGGCAGCCGCTCAAACTCAGGCAGGCCCTCAACCTGAGACAGCCGCTCAAACTAATGCAGCCCCTCAGTCTCAGGCAGCCCCTCAAACTCAGGCAGCCTCTCAAATTAAGGCAGCCGCTCAAACTAAGGCAGCCCCTCAAACTAAGACAGCCGCTCAAACTAATGCAGCCTCTCAAACTAAGGCAGCCGCTCAACTAAGGCAGCCGCTCAAACTAAAGCAGCCCATCAATCTCAGGCAGCCCCTCAATCTCAGGCAGCCCCTCAAACTATGGCAGCACCTCAAACTAATGCAGCCCCTCAAACTAATGCAGTCCCTCAAACTAATGCAGCCCCTCAATCTAAGGCAGCCCCACAAAATAATGCAGCCACTCAATCTAAGGCAGACTCTCAAACTAATGCAGCCACTCAATCAAATGCAGCCCCTCAAACTAAGCGAACCCCTCAAACTAAGGCAGCCCATCAAACTAAGGCAGACTCTCAAAATAATGCTGCCCTTTAAAGTAAAGCAGCCCCACAAACTAAGGGAGCGTCTCAACCAAAGGAAACCCCTCAAATTAATGCAGCCGCTCAAACTAAGGCAGTCCCTCAAACTCAGGCAGCCTCTCAAAGTAAGGCAGACCCTCAAACTAAGGCAGCCGCTCAAACTAAGACAGACTCTCAAACTAAGGCAGCCGCTCAAATTAAGGCAGCCCCTCAAACTAAGGCAGACTCAAACTAAGCCAACCTCTCAAACTAAGTCAGCCGCTCAATCTAAGGCTGCCCCTCAAACTAAGGTAGCCCCTCAAACTGAGGCATCCGCTCAAACTAATGCAGCCCCTCAATCTAAGGCAGTCCCTCAACTAAGGCAGCCGCTCAAACTAAAGAAGCCCATCAAACTAATGCAGCCCCTCAAACTAAGTCAGCCCCTCAAACTGATGCAACCACTCAATCAGAGGCAGACGCTCAAACTAATGCAGTCACTCAATCAAAGGCAGCCCCTCAAACTAAGCCTACCCCTCAAACTAATGCAGCCGCTCAAACTAAGGCAGCCCCTCAAACTCAGGCATACTCTCAAACTAAGGCAGCCCCTAAAACTAAGGCAGACTGTCAAACCACGGCAGCCTCTCAAAGTAAAGCAGAACCTCAAACTAAGGGAGCGCCTCAACCAAAGGCAGCCACTCAAACTAATGCAGCTGCTCCAACGAAGGCAGCCCCTCAAACACAGGCAGCCTCTCAATCTAAGGCAGCCGCTCAAACTAAAGCAGCCTGTCAAACTAAGGCAGCCTCTCAAAGTAAGGCAGACCCTCAAACGATGGCAGCCGCTCAAACTAAGGCAGACTCTCAAACAAAAGCAGAACCTCAAACTAATGCAGCCCCTCAATCTAAGGAAGCCTCTCAAACTAAGGCAGCCCCTCAAACTAATGCAGCCCTTCAATCTAAGGCAGCCCCTCAAACAAATGCAGCCCCTCAAACTAAGTCAGCCCCTCAAATTAAGTCCGCCCCTCAAACTAATGCAGCCACTCAATCAAAGGCAGACTCTCAAACTAATGCAGCCGCTCAATCAAAGGCAGCCCCTCAAACTAAGCCTACCCCTTAAACTAATGCAGCCGCTCAAACTAAGGGAGCGCCTCAACCAAATTAATGCAGCCGCTCAAATTAAGGCAGCCCCTCAAACTAAGGCAGCCTGTCAAGCTAACGCAGCCTGTCAAACTAAGGCAGCCTGTCAAACTAAGGCAGCCTCAAAAAGTAAGGCAGACCCTTAAACTAAGGCAGCCGCTCAAAATAAGGCAGACTGTCAAACTAAGGCATCCCCTCAAACTAAGGCAGCCGCTCAAACTAAGGCAGACTCTCAAACTAAGGCAGCCGCTCAAACTAAGGCAGCCGCTCAAACTAAGGCAGCCGCTCAAACTAAGACAGCCTCTCAAATTAAGGCAGCCGCTCAAACTAAGGCAGCCCCTCAAACTAAGGCAGCCTCTCAAACTAAGGCACGCCCTCAAACTAATGCAGCCCTTCAATCTAAGGCACCCCCTCAAACTAATTGTGCCCCTGAATCTAAGGCAGCCCCTCAACCTAATGCAGCCCCTCAAACAAAGGCAGCCCCTCAAACTAAGGCAGCCCCTCAAACTAAGCCAACCCATCAAACTAAGGCATCCCATCAAACTAAGGCAGACTCTCAAACTAATGCAGCCACTCAATCTAAGGCAGCCCCTCAAACAAAGCCAACCCCTCAAACTTAAGGCATCCCCTCAAACTAAGGCAGACTCTCAAACTAATGCAGCCCCTCAATCTAAGGCAGCCCCTTAAACTGAGACAGCCCCTCAAACTAATGCAGCCCCTCAAACCAAGGCAGCCCCTCAAACTCAGGCTGCCACTCAATCTAAGACAGTCGCTCAAACTAATGCAGCCCCTCAAACTAAGGCAGCCGCTCAAATTAAGGCAGCCCCTCAAACTATGGCAGACTGTCAAACGAAGGCAGCCCTCAAACTTCGGCAGCCTCTCAAACTAAGGCAGCCCCTCAAAATAAGGCAGCCCCTCAAACTAATGCAGCCCCTCAAACTAAGGCAGCCGCTCAAATTAAGGCAGCCCCTCAAACTATGGCAGACTGTCAAACGAAGGCAGCCCTCAAACTTCGGCAGCCTCTCAAACTAAGGCAGCCCCTCAAAATAAGGCAGCCCCTCAAACTAATGCAGCCCCTCAAACTAATGCAGCCCCTCAACCTAATGCAGCCCCTCAATCTAAGGCAGACCCTCAAACTAATGCACCCACTGAAACTAATGCAGCCCCTCAAACTAATGCAGCCCCTCAATCTAAGGCAGCCCCTCAAAATAATGCAGCCACTCAATCAAAGGCAGACTCTCAAACTAATGCAGCCACTCAATCAAAAGCAGCCCCTCAAACTAAGCCAACCCCTCAAACTAAGGCAGCCCCTCAAACTAAGGCAGTCTCTCAAACTGACGCTGCCCCTTAAAGTAAGGCAGCCCTACAAACTAAGGGAGCGCCTCAACCAAAGGCAGCCCCTCAAACTAATGCAGCCGCTCAACCTAAGGCAGCCCCTCAAACTCAGGCAGCCTCTCAGACTAAGGCAGCCGCTGAAACTAAGGCAGCCTGTCAAACTAAGGCAGCCGCTCAAACTAAGGCAGACTCTCAAACTAAGGCAACCCCTCAAACTAAGGCAGCCACTCAAACTAAGGCAGACTCTCAAACTAAGGCAGCCACTCAAACTAAGTCAGCCGCTCAGTCTGAGGCAGCCCCTCAAACTAAGGCAGCCCCTCAAACTAAGGCAGACGCTCAAACTAATGCAGCCCCTCAATCTAAGGCAGCCCCTCAAACTAAAGCAGCCCCTCAAACTAAGGCAGCCCCTCAAACTAATGCAGCCCCTCAATCTAAGGCAGCCCATCAAGCAAATGCAGCCCCTCAAACAAATGCAGCCCCTCAAACAAATGCAGCCCCTCAAACTACGTCAGCCCCTCAAACTACGTCAGCCCCTCAAACTAATGCAGCCACTCAATCAAAGGCAGACTCTCAAACTAATGCAGGCGCTCAAACTAATGCAGCCCCTCAAACTCAGGCAGCCTCTCAAACTAACGCAGCCGCTGAAACTAAGGCAGCCTGTCAAAGTAAGGCAGACCCTCAAACTAAGGGAGCGTTTCAACCAAAGGCAGACTCTCAAACTAAGGCAGACTCTCAAACTAAGGGAGCGCCTCAACCAAAGGCAGCCCCTCAAACTAATGCAGCCGCTCAAATTAAGGCAGCCCCTCAAGCTAAGGCAGCCTCAAAAAGTAAGGCAGACCCTCAAACTAAGGCAGCCGCTCAAACTAAGGCAGACTCTCAAGCTAAGGCAGACTCTCAAACTATGGGAGCGCCTCAACCAAAGGCAGCCCCTCAAACTAATGCAGCCGCTCAAATTAAGGCAGCCCCTCAAACTAAGGAAGCCTCTAAAAGTAAGGAAGACCCTCAAACTAAGGCAGCCGCTCAAACTAAGGAAGACTCTCAAACTAAGGCAGCCCCTCAAACTAAGGCAGCCGCTCAAACTAATGCACACTCTCAAATTGAGGCAGCCGCTCAAACTAAGCCAGACGCTCAAACTAAGGCAGCCTCTCAAATTAAGGCAGCCGCTCAATCTCAGGCAGCCCCTCAAAGTAAGGCAGCCTCTCAAACTAAGGCACTCCCTCAAACTAATGCAGCCCCTCAATCTATGGCAGCCCCTCATTCTAATGCAACCCCACAAATAATGCAGCCCCTCAAACTAAGGCAGCCCCTCAAACTAAGGCAGCCCCTCTAACTAAGCCAACCCCTCAAACGAAGGCATCCCCTCAAACTAAGGCAGACTCTCAAACTAATGCAGCCACTCAATCTAAGGCAGCCACTCAATCTAAGGCAGCCCCTCAAACTAAGCTAACCCCTCAAACTAAGGCAGCCCCTCAAACTGAGGCAACCCCTCAAAATAATGCAGCCCCTCAAACTAATGCAGACCCACAATCTAATGAAGCCCCTCAAACTAATGCAGCCACTCAATCAAAGGCAGACTTTCAAACTAATGCATCGCCTCATCAAAGGCAGCCCCTCAAACTAATGCAGCCTCTAAAAGTACGGCAGACCCTCAAACTAAGGCAGCCGCTCAAACTAAGGCAGACTCTCAAACTAAGGCAGCCCCTCAAACTAAGGCAGCCGCTCAAACTAATGCAGACTCTCAAACTAAGGCAGCCGCTCAAACTAAGGCAGCCCCTCAAACTAAGTCAGCCCCTCAAACTAAGTCAGCCCCTCAAACTAATGCAGCCACTCAATCAAATGCAGACTCTCAAACTAATGCAGCCGCTCAAACTAAGGCAGCCCCTCAAACTCAGGCAGCCTCTCAAACTAACGCAGCCGCTCAAACTAAGGCAGCCTGTCAAAGTAAGGAAGACCCTCAAACTAAGGGAGCGCCTCAACCAAAGGCAGCCCCTCAAACTAATGCAGCCGCTCAAATTAAGGCAGTCCCTCAAACTGAGGCAGCCGCTCAAACTAAGGCAGACTCTCAAACTAAGGCAGACTCTCAAACTAAGGGAGCGCCTCAACCAAAGGCAGCCCCTCAAACTAATGCAGCCGCTCAAATTGAGGCAGCCCCTCAAACTAAGGAAGCCTCTAAAAGTAAGGCAGACCCTCAAACTAAGGCAGCCGCTCAAACTAAGGAAGACTCTCAAACACAGGCAGCCCCTCAAACTAAGGCAGCCCCTCAAACTAAGGCAGCCGCTCAAACTAAGGCACACTCTCAAACTGAGGCAGCCGCTCAAACTAAGCCAGACGCTCAAACTAAGGCAGCCCCTCAAACCAAGGCAGCCGCTCAAACCAAGGCATCCGCTCAAACTAAGGCAGCCCCTCAAACTAAGGCAGCCCCTCAAACTAAGGCAGCCGCTCAAACTAAGGCAGCCCCTCAAACTCAGGCAGCCGCTCAAACTAAGGCAGCCCCTCAAACTGAGACAGCCGCTCAAACTAATGCAGCCCCTCAGTCTAAAGCAGCCCCTCAAACTCAGGCTGCCTCTCAATCCAAGGCAGCCGCTCAAACTAAGGCAGCCCCTCAAACTAAGACAGTCGCTCAAACTAATGCAGGCCCTCAAACTAAGGCAGCCGCTCAAATTAAGGCAGCCCCTCAAACTATGGCAGACTGTCAAACGAAGGCAGCCCCTCAAACTTAGGCAGCCTCTCAAACTAAGGCTGCCCCTTAAACTAATGCAGCCCCTCAAACTAATGCAGAACTCTATCTAAGGCAGCCCCTCAAACGAAGGCATCCCCTCAAACTAAGGCAGACTCTCAAACTAATGCAGCCACTCAATCTAAGGCAGCCCCTCAAACTAAGCTAACCCCTCAAACTAAGGCAGCCCCTCAAACTGAGGCAACCCCTCAAAATAATGCAGCCCCTCAAACTAATGCAGACCCACAATCTAATGAAGCCCCTCAAACTAATGCAGCCACTCAATCAAAGGCAGACTTTCAAACTAATGCATCGCCTCATCAAAGGCAGCCCCTCAAACTAATGCAGCCTCTAAAAGTAAGGCAGACCCTCAAACTAAGGCAGCCGCTCAAACTAAGGCAGACTCTCAAACTAAGGCAGCCCCTCAAACTAAGGCAGCCGCTCAAACTAATGCAGACTCTCAAACTAAGGCAGCCGCTCAAACTAATGCAGCCCCTCAAACTAAGTCAGCCCCTCAAACTAAGTCAGCCCCTCAAACTAATGCAGCCACTCAATCAAATGCAGACTCTCAAACTAATGCAGCCGCTCAAACTAAGGCAGCCCCTCAAACTCAGGCAGCCTCTCAAACTAACGCAGCCGCTCAAACTAAGGCAGCCTGTCAAAGTAAGGAAGACCCTCAAACTAAGGGAGCGCCTCAACCAAAGGCAGCCCCTCAAACTAATGCAGCCGCTCAAATTAAGGCAGTCCCTCAAACTGAGGCAGCCGCTCAAACTAAGGCAGACTCTCAAACTAAGGCAGACTCTCAAACTAAGGGAGCGCCTCAACCAAAGGCAGCCCCTCAAACTAATGCAGCCGCTCAAATTGAGGCAGCCCCTCAAACTAAGGAAGCCTCTAAAAGTAAGGCAGACCCTCAAACTAAGGCAGCCGCTCAAACTAAGGAAGACTCTCAAACACAGGCAGCCCCTCAAACTAAGGCAGCCCCTCAAACTAAGGCAGCCGCTCAAACTAATGCACACTCTCAAACTGAGGCAGCCGCTCAAACTAAGCCAGACGCTCAAATTAAGGCAGCCCCTCAAACCAAGGCAGCCGCTCAAACCAAGGCAGCCGCTCAAACTAAGGCAGCCCCTCAAACTAAGGCAGCCCCTCAAACTAAGGCAGCCGCTCAAACTAAGGCAGCCCCTCAAACTCAGGCAGCCGCTCAAACTAAGGCAGCCCCTCAAACTGAGACAGCCGCTCAAACTAATGCAGCCCCTCAGTCTAAAGCAGCCCCTCAAACTCAGGCTGCCTCTCAATCTAAGGCAGCCGCTCAAACTAAGGCAGCCCCTCAAACTAAGACAGTCGCTCAAACTAATGCAGCCCCTCAAACTAAGGCAGCCGCTCAAATTAAGGCAGCCCCTCAAACTATGGCAGACTGTCAAACGAAGGCAGCCCCTCAAACTTAGGCAGCCTCTCAAACTAAGGCTGCCCCTTAAACTAATGCAGCCCCTCAAACTAATTCAGAACTCTATCTAAGGCAGCCCCTCAAACTAAGGCAGCCGCTCAAACTAAGGCAGCCCCTCAACCTAATGCAGCCCCTCAACCTAATGCAGCCCCTCAATCTAAGGCAGCCCCTCAATCTAAGGCAGCCCCTCAAACTAATGCACCCACTCAAACTAATGCAGCCCCTCAAACTAATGCAGCCCCTCAATCTAAGGCAGCCCCTCACACTAATGCAGCCACTCAATCAAAGGCAGACTCTCAAACTAATGCAGCCACTCAATCAAAAGCAGCCCCTCAAACTAAGCCAACCCCTCAAACTAAGGCAGCCCCTCAAACTGAGGCAGACTCTCAAACTGACGCTGCCCCTTAAAGTAAGGCAGCCCTACAAACTAAGGGAGCGCCTCAACCAAAGGCAGCCCCTCAAACTAATGTGCCGCTCAAACTAAGGCAGCCCCTCAAATTCAGGCAGCCTCTCAAACTAAGGCAGCCTGTCAAACTAAGGCAGCCTGTCAAACTAAGGCAGCCGCTCAAACTAAGGCAGACTCTCAAACTAAGGCAACCCCTCAAACTAAGGCAGCCACTCAAACTAAGGCAGACTCTCAAACTAAGGCAGCCTCTCAAACTAAGTCAGCCGCTCAATCTGAGGCAGCGCCTCAAACTAAGGCAGCCCCTCAAACTAAGGCAGCCGCTCAAACTAATGCAGCCCCTCAATCTAAGGCAGCCCCTCAAACTAAGGCAGCCTCTCAAACTAATGCAGCCGCTCAAACTAAGGCAGCCCCTCAAACTCAGGCAGCCTCTCAAACTAACGCAGCCGCTGAAACTAAGGCAGCCTGTCAAAGTAAGGCAGACCCTCAAACTAAGGGAGCGCCTCAACCAAAGGCAGCGCCTCAAACTAATGCAGCCGCTTAAATTAAGGCAGCCCCTCAAGCTAAGGCAGCCTCAAAAAGTAAGGCAGACCCTCAAACTAAGGCAGCCGCTCAAACTAAGGCAGACTCTCAAACTGAGGCAGACTCTCAAACTAAGGGAGCGCCTCAACCAAAGGCAGCCCCTCAAACTAATGCAGCCGCTCAAATTAAGGCAGCCCCTCAAACTAAGGAAGCCTCTAAACGTAAGGCAGACCCTCAAACTAAGGCAGCCGCTCAAACTAAGGAAGACTCTCAAACTAAGGCAGCCCCTCAAACTAAGGCAGCCGCTCAAACTAATGCACACTCTCAAACTGAGGCAGCCGCTCAAACTAAGCCAGACGCTCAAACTAAGGCAGCCTCTCAAATTAAGGCAGCCGCTCAAACTAAGGCAGCCCCTCAAAGTAAGGCAGCCTCTCAAACTAAGGCACTCCCTCAAACTAATGCAGCCCCTCAATCTAAGGCAGCCCCTCATTCTAATGCAACCCCTCAAACTAATACAGCCCCTCAAACTAAGGCAGCCCCTCAAACTAAGGCAGCCCCTCAAACTAAGGCAGCCCCTCTAACTAAGCCAACCCCTCAAACTAAGGCATCCCCTCAAACTAAGGCATCCCCTCAAACTAAGGCATCCCCTCAAACTAAGGCAGACTCTCAAAGTAATGCAGCCACTCAATCTAAGGCAGCCCCTCAAACTAAGCTAACCCCTCAAACTAAGGCAGCCCCTCAAACTGAGGCAGCCCCTCAAAATAATGCAGCCCCTCAAACTAATGCAGACCCTCAATCTAATGCAGCCCCTCAAACTAATGCAGCCACTCAATCAAAGGCAGACTCTCAAACTAATGCAGCGCCTCAACCAAAGGCAGCCCCTCAAACTAATGCAGCCGCTCAAATTAAGGCAGCCCCTCAAACTAAGGCAGCCTCTAAGAGTAAGGCAGACCCTCAAACTAAGGCAGCCGCTCAAACTCAGGCAGCCTCTCAATCTAAGGCAGCCCCTCAACGTAAGGCAGCCGCTCAAACTAATACAGTCCCTCAATCTGAGGCAGCCCCTCAAACTAAGGCAGGCCCTCAAACTAAGGCAGCCCCTCAAACTAATGCAGCCCCTCAATCTAAGGCAGCCCATCATAGAAATGCAGCCCCTCAAACTACGTCAGCCCCTCAAACTACGTCAGCCCCTCAAACTAAGTCAGCCCCTCAAACTAAGTCAGCCCCTCAAACTAATGCAGCCCCTCAAACTAATGCAGCCACTCAATCAAAGGCAGACTCTCAAACTAATGCAGCCGCTCAAACTAAGGCAGCCGCTCAAACTAAGGCAGCCCCTCAAACTCAGGCAGCCTCTCAAACTAACGCAGCCGCTCAAACTAAGGCAGCCGCTCAAACTAATGCAGACTCTCAAACTAAGGCAGCCGCTCAAACTAAGGCAGCCGCTCAAACTAAGGCAGCCGCTCAAACTCAGGCAGCCGCTCAAACTAAGACAGCCCCTCAAAGTAAGGCAGCCCCACAAACTAAGGCACTCCCTCAAACTAATGCAGCCCCTCAATCTAAGGCAGCCCCTCATTCTAATGCAACCCCTCAAAATAATGCAGCCCCACAAACTAAGGCAGCACTTCTAACTAAGCCAACCCCTCGAACTAAGGAATCCCCTCAAACTAAGGCAGACTCTCAATCTAATGCAGCCCCTCAATCTAAGGCAGCCCCTCATAATAATGCAGCCCCTCAAACAAATGCAGTCCCTCAATCTAATGCAGCCCCTCAAACTATTGCAGCCACTCAATCAAAGGCAAGCTCTCAAACTAATGCAGCCACTCAATCAAAGCCAGACCCTCAAACTCAGCCAACCACTCAAACTAAGGCAGCCCCTCAAACTAAGGCAGCCCCTCAAACTAGGGGAGCGCCTCAACCAAAGGCAGCCCCTCAAACTAAGGCAGCCCCTCTAACGAAGCCAACCCATCAAACTAAGGCATCCCCACAAACTAAGGCAGACTCTCAAACTAATGCAGCCCCTCAATCTAAGGCAGCCCCATAATCTAAGACAGCCCCTCAAACTAATGCAGCCCGTCAAACCAAGGCAGCCGCTCAAACTAAGGCAGCCCCTCAAACTAAGGCAGCCGCTCAAACTAAGGCAGCCCCTCAAACTCAGGCAGCCGCTCAAACTAAGGCAGCCCCTCAAACTGAGACAGCCGCTCAAACTAATGCAGCCCCTCAGTGTAAAGCAGCCCCTCAAACTCAGGCATCCTCTCAATCTAAGGCAGCCGCTCAAACTAATGCAGCCCCTCAAACTAAGGCTGCCGCTCAAATTAGGCAGCCCTTCAAACTAAGGCAGCCCCTCAAACTAATGCAGAACTCTATCTAAGGCAACCCCTCAAACTAATGCAGCCCCTCAAACTAATGCAGCCGCTCAAATTAAGGCAGTCCCTCAAACTGAGGCAGCCGCTCAAACGAAGGCAGACTCTCAAACTAAGGCAGACTCTCAAACTAAGGGAGCGCCTCAACCAAAGGCAGCCCCTCAAACTAATGCAGCCGCTCAAATTGAGGCAGCCCCTCAAACTAAGGAAGCCTCTAAAAGTAAGGCAGACCCTCAAACTAAGGCAGCCGCTCAAACTAAGGAAGACTCTCAAACACAGGCAGCCCCTCAAACAAAGGCAGCCCCTCAAACTAAGGCAGCCCCTCAAACTAAGGCAGCCGCTCAAACTAATGCACACTCTCAAACTGAGGCAGCCGCTCAAACTAAGCCAGACGCTCAAATTAAGGCAGCCCCTCAAACCAAGGCAGCCGCTCAAACCAAGGCAGCCGCTCAAACTAAGGCAGCCCCTCAAACTAAGGCAGCCCCTCAAACTAAGGCAGCCGCTCAAACTAAGGCAGCCCCTCAATCTCAGGCAGCCCCTCAAACTCAGGCAGCCGCTCAAACTAAGGCAGCCCCTCAAACTGAGACAGCCGCTCAAACTAATGCAGCCCCTCAGTCTAAAGCAGCCCCTCAAACTCAGGCTGCCTCTCAATCTAAGGCAGCCGCTCAAACTAAGGCAGCCCCTCAAACTAAGACAGTCGCTCAAACTAATGCAGCCCCTCAAACTAAGGCAGCCGCTCAAATTAAGGCAGCCCCTCAAACTATGGCAGACTGTCAAACGAAGGCAGCCCCTCAAACTTAGGCAGCCTCTCAAACTAAGGCTGCCCCTTAAACTAATGCAGCCCCTCAAACTAATGCAGAACTCTATCTAAGGCAGCCCCTCAAACTAAGGCAACCGCTCAAACTAAGGCAGCCCCTCAACCTAATGCAGCCCCTCAACCTAATGCAGCCCCTCAATCTAAGGCAGCCCCTCAAACTAATGCACCCACTCAAACTAATGCACCCACTCAAACTAATGCATCCCCTCAAACTAATGAAGCCCCTCAATCTAAGGCAGCCCCTCAAACTAATACAGCCACTCAATCAAAGGCAGACTCTCAAACTAATGCAGCCACTCAATCAAAAGCAGCCCCTCAAACTAAGCCAACCCCTCAAACTAAGGCAGCCCCTCAAACTGAGGCAGACTCTCAAACTGACGCTGCCCCTTAAAGTAAGGCAGCCCTACAAACTAAGGGAGCGCCTCAACCAAAGGCAGCCCCTCAAACTAATGTGCCGCTCAAACTAAGGCAGCCCCTCAAATTCAGGCAGCCTCTCAAACTAAGGCAGCCTGTCAAACTAAGGCAGCCTGTCAAACTAAGGCAGCCGCTCAAACTAAGGCAGACTCTCAAACTAAGGCAACCCCTCAAACTAAGGCAGCCACTCAAACTAAGGCAGACTCTCAAACTAAGGCAGCCTCTCAAACTAAGTCAGCCGCTCAATCTGAGGCAGCCCCTCAAACTAAGGCAGCCCCTCAAACTAAGGCAGCCGCTCAAACTAATGCAGCCCCTCAATCTAAGGCAGCCCCTCAATCTCAGGCAGCCCCTCAAACTAAGGCAGCCTCTCAAACTAATGCAGCCGCTCAAACTAAGGCAGCCCCTCAAACTCAGGCAGCCTCTCAAACTAACGCAGCCGCTGAAACTAAGGCAGCCTGTCAAAGTAAGGCAGACCCTCAAACTAAGGGAGCGCCTCAACCAAAGGCAGCGCCTCAAACTAATGCAGCCGCTTAAATTAAGGCAGCCCCTCAAGCTAAGGCAGCCTCAAAAAGTAAGGCAGACCCTCAAACTAAGGCAGCCGATCAAACTAAGGCAGACTCTCAAACTGAGGCAGACTCTCAAACTAAGGGAGCGCCTCAACCAAAGGCAGCCCCTCAAACTAATGCAGCCGCTCAAATTAAGGCAGCCCCTCAAACTAAGGAAGCCTCTAAACGTAAGGCAGACCCTCAAACTAAGGCAGCCGCTCAAACTGAGGAAGACTCTCAAACTAAGGCAGCCCCTCAAACTAAGGCAGCCGCTCAAACTAATGCACACTCTCAAACTGAGGCAGCCGCTCAAACTAAGCCAGACGCTCAAACTAAGGCAGCCTCTCAAATTAAGGCAGCCGCTCAAACTAAGGCAGCCCCTCAAAGTAAGGCAGCCTCTCAAACTAAGGCACTCCCTCAAACTAATGCAGCCCCTCAATCTAAGGCAGCCCTTCATTCTAATGCAACCCCTCAAACTAATGCAGCCCCTCAAACTAAGGCAGCCCCTCAAACTAAGGCAGCCCCTCAAACTAAGGCAGCCCCTCTAACTAAGCCAACCCCTCAAACTAAGGCATCCCCTCAAACTAAGGCATCCCCTCAAACTAAGGCAGACTCTCAAAGTAATGCAGCCACTCAATCTAAGGCAGCCCCTCAAACTAAGCTAACCCCTCAAACTAAGGCAGCCCCTCAAACTGAGGCAGCCCCTCAAAATAATGCAGCCCCTCAAACTAATGCAGACCCTCAATCTAATGCAGCCCCTCAAACTAATGCAGCCACTCAATCAAAGGCAGACTCTCAAACTAATGCAGCGCCTCAACCAAAGGCAGCCCCTCAAACTAATGCAGCCGCTCAAATTAAGGCAGCCCCTCAAACTAAGGCAGCCTCTAAGAGTAAGGCAGACCCTCAAACTAAGGCAGCCGCTCAAACTCAGGCAGCCTCTCAATCTAAGGCAGCCCCTCAACGTAAGGCAGCCGCGCAAACTAATACAGCCCCTCAATCTGAGGCAGCCCCTCAAACTAAGGCAGGCCCTCAAACTAAGGCAGCCCCTCAAACTAAGGCAGCCCCTCAATCTAAGGCAGCCCATCATAGAAATGCAGCCCCTCAAACTACGTCAGCCCCTCAAACTACGTCAGCCCCTCAAACTAAGTCAGCCCCTCAAACTAAGTCAGCCCCTCAAACTAAGTCAGCCCCTCAAACTAAGTCAGCCACTCAATCAAAGGCAGACTCTCAAACTAATGCAGCCGCTCAAACTAAGGCAGCCCCTCAAACTCAGGCAGCCTCTCAAACTAACGCAGCCGCTCAAACTAAGGCAGCCGCTCAAACTAATGCAGACTCTCAAACTAAGGCAGCCGCTCAAACTAAGGCAGCCGCTCAAACTCAGGCAGCCTCTCAAATTAAGGCAGCCGCTCAAACTAAGACAGCCCCTCAAAGTAAGGCAGCCCCACAAACTAAGGCACTCCCTCAAACTAATGCAGCCCCTCAATCTAAGGCAGCCCCTCATTCTAATGCAACCCCTCAAAATAATGCAGCCCAACAAACTAAGGCAGCACTTCTAACTAAGCCAACCCCTCGAACTAAGGAATCCCCTCAAACTAAGGCAGACTCTCAATCTAATGCAGCCCCTCAATCTAAGGCAGCCCCTCATAATAATGCAGCCCCTCAAACAAATGCAGTCCCTCAATCTAATGCAGCCCCTCAAACTATTGCAGCCACTCAATCAAAGGCAAGCTCTCAAACTAATGCAGCCACTCAATCAAAGCCAGACCCTCAAACTCAGCCAACCACTCAAACTAAGGCAGCCCCTCAAACTAAGGCAGCCCCTCAAACTAGGGGAGCGCCTCAACCAAAGGCAGCCCCTCAAACTAAGGCAGCCCCTCTAACGAAGCCAACCCATCAAACTAAGGCATCCCCACAAACTAAGGCAGACTCTCAAACTAATGCAGCCCCTCAATCTAAGGCAGCCCCATAATCTAAGACAGCCCCTCAAACTAATGCAGCCCGTCAAACCAAGGCAGCCGCTCAAACTAAGGCAGCCCCTCAAACTAAGGCAGCCGCTCAAACTAAGGCAGCCCCTCAAACTCAGGCAGCCGCTCAAACTAAGGCAGCCCCTCAAACTGAGACAGCCGCTCAAACTAATGCAGCCCCTCAGTGTAAAGCAGCCCCTCAAACTCAGGCATCCTCTCAATCTAAGGCAGCCGCTCAAACTAATGCAGCCCCTCAAACTAAGGCTGCCGCTCAAATTAGGCAGCCCTTCAAACTAAGGCAGCCCCTCAAACTAATGCAGAACTCTATCTAAGGCAACCCCTCAAACTAATGCAGCCCCTCAAACTAATGCAGCCCCTCAAACTAATGCAGCCCCTCAATCTAATGCTGCCACTCAAACTAATGCAGCCCCTCAATCTAAGGCAGCCCCTCAAAATAATGCAGCCACTCAATGAAAGGCAGACTCTCAAACCAATGCAGCCACTCAATCTAAGGCAGCCCCTCAAACTAAGGCAGCCCCTCAAACTAAGGCAGACACTCAAGCTGACGCTGCCCCTCAAAGTAAGGCATCCCTACAAACTAAGGGAGCGCCTCAACCAAAGGCAGCCCCTCAAACTAATGCAGCCGCTCAAACTAAGGCAGCCCCTCAATTTCAGGCAGCCCCTCAAACTCAGGCAGCCTCTCAAACTAACGCAGCCGCTGAAACTAAGGCAGCCTGTCAAAGTAAGGCAGACCCTCAAACTAAGGGAGCGCCTCAACCAAAGGCAGCGCCTCAAACTAATGCAGCCGCTTAAATTAAGGCAGCCCCTCAAGCTAAGGCAGCCTCAAAAAGTAAGGCAGACCCTCAAACTAAGGCAGCCGCTCAAACTAAGGCAGACTCTCAAACTGAGGCAGACTCTCAAACTAAGGGAGCGCCTCAACCAAAGGCAGCCCCTCAAACTAATGCAGCCGCTCAAATTAAGGCAGCCCCTCAAACTAAGGAAGCCTCTAAACGTAAGGCAGACCCTCAAACTAAGGCAGCCGCTCAAACTAAGGAAGACTCTCAAACTAAGGCAGCCCCTCAAACTAAGGCAGCCGCTCAAACTAATGCACACTCTCAAACTGAGGCAGCCGCTCAAACTAAGCCAGACGCTCAAACTAAGGGCCTCTCAAATTAAGGCAGCCGCTCAAACTAAGGCAGCCCCTCAAAGTAAGGCAGCCTCTCAAACTAAGGCACTCCCTCAAACTAATGCAGCCCCTCAATCTAAGGCAGCCCCTCATTCTAATGCAACCCCTCAAACTAATGCAGCCCCTCAATCTAAGGCAGCCCCTCAAACTAAGCTAACCCCTCAAACTAAGGCAGCCCCTCAAACTGAGGCAGCCCCTCAAAATAATGCAGCCCCTCAAACTAATGCAGACCCTCAATCTAATGCAACCCCTCAAAGTAATGCAGCCACTCAATCAAAGGCAGACTCTCAAACTAATGCAGCGCCTCAACCAAAGGCAGCCCCTCAAACTAATGCAGCCGCTCAAATTAAGGCAGCCCCTCAAACTAAGGCAGCCTCTAAGAGTAAGGCAGACCCTCAAACTAAGGCAGCCGCTCAAACTAAGGCTGACTCTCAAACTAAGGCAGCCCCTCAAACTAAGGCAGCCGCTCAAACTAATGCAGCCACTCAATCAAAGCCAGACCCTCAAACTCAGCCAACCACTCAAACTAAGGCAGCCCCTCAAACTAAGGCAGCCCCTCAAAATAGGGGAGCGCCTCAACCAAAGGCAGCCCCTCAAACTAAGGCAGCCCCTCTAACGAAGCCAACCCATCAAACTAAGGCATCCCCACAAACTAAGGCAGACTCTCAAACTAATGCAGCCCCTCAATCTAAGGCAGCCCCATAATCTAAGACAGCCCCTCAAACTAATGCAGCCACTCAATCAAAGCCAGACCCTCAAACTCAGCCAACCACTCAAACTAAGGCAGCCCCTCAAACGAAGGCCGCCCCTCAAAATAGGGGAGCGCCTCAACCAAAGGCAGCCGCTCAAACTAAGGCAGCCCCTCAAACTCAGGCAGCCGCTCAAACTAAGGCAGCCCCTCAAACTGAGACAGCCGCTCAAACTAATGCAGCCCCTCAGTCTAAAGCAGCCCCTCAAACTCAGGCAGCCTCTCAATCTAAGGCAGCCGCTCAAACTAATGCAGCCCCTCAAACTAAGGCTGCCGCTCAAATTAGGGCAGCCCTTCAAACTAAGGCAGCCCCTCAAACTAATGCAGAACTCTATCTAAGGCAACCCCTCAAACTAATGCAGCCCCTCAAACTAATGCAGCCCCTCAATCTAATGCTGCCACTCAAACTAATGCAGCCCCTCAATCTAAGGCAGCCCCTCAAAATAATGCAGCCACTCAATGAAAGGCAGACTCTCAAACCAATGCAGCCACTCAATCTAAGGCAGCCCCTCAAACTAAGGCAGCCCCTCAAACTAAGGCAGACACTCAAACTGACGCTGCCCCTTAAAGTAAGGCATCCCTACAAACTAAGGGAGCGCCTCAACCAAAGGCAGCCCCTCAAACTAATGCAGCCGCTCAATCTAAGGCAGCCCCTCAATTTCAGGCAGCCTCTCAAACTCAGGCAGCCTCTCAAACTAACGCAGCCGCTGAAACTAAGGCAGCCTGTCAAAGTAAGGCAGACCCTCAAACTAAGGGAGCGCCTCAACCAAAGGCAGCGCCTCAAACTAATGCAGCCGCTTAAATTAAGGCAGCCCCTCAAGCTAAGGCAGCCTCAAAAAGTAAGGCAGACCCTCAAACTAAGGCAGCCGCTCAAACTAAGGCAGACTCTCAAACTAAGGCAGACACTCAAACTGACGCTGCCCCTCAAAGTAAGGCATCCCTACAAACTAAGGGAGCGCCTCAACCAAAGGCAGCCCCTCAAACTAATGCAGCCGCTCAAACTAAGGCAGCCCCTCAATTTCAGGCAGCCCCTCAAACTCAGGCAGCCCCTCAAACTCAGGCAGCCTCTCAAACTAACGCAGCCGCTGAAACTAAGGCAGCCTGTCAAAGTAAGGCAGACCCTCAAACTAAGGGAGCGCCTCAACCAAAGGCAGCGCCTCAAACTAATGCAGCCGCTTAAATTAAGGCAGCCCCTCAAGCTAAGGCAGCCTCAAAAAGTAAGGCAGACCCTCAAACTAAGGCAGCCGCTCAAACTAAGGCAGACTCTCAAACTGAGGCAGACTCTCAAACTAAGGGAGCGCCTCAACCAAAGGCAGCCCCTCAAACTAATGCAGCCGCTCAAATTAAGGCAGCCCCTCAAACTAAGGAAGCCTCTAAACGTAAGGCAGACCCTCAAACTAAGGCAGCCGCTCAAACTAAGGAAGACTCTCAAACTAAGGCAGCCCCTCAAACTAAGGCAGCCGCTCAAACTAATGCACACTCTCAAACTGAGGCAGCCGCTCAAACTAAGCCAGACGCTCAAACTAAGGGCCTCTCAAATTAAGGCAGCCGCTCAAACTAAGGCAGCCCCTCAAAGTAAGGCAGCCTCTCAAACTAAGGCACTCCCTCAAACTAATGCAGCCCCTCAATCTAAGGCAGCCCCTCATTCTAATGCAACCCCTCAAACTAATGCAGCCCCTCAATCTAAGGCAGCCCCTCAAACTCAGCTAACCCCTCAAACTAAGGCAGCCCCTCAAACTGAGGCAGCCCCTCAAAATAATGCAGCCCCTCAAACTAATGCAGACCCTCAATCTAATGCAACCCCTCAAAGTAATGCAGCCACTCAATCAAAGGCAGACTCTCAAACTAATGCAGCGCCTCAACCAAAGGCAGCCCCTCAAACTAATGCAGCCGCTCAAATTAAGGCAGCCCCTCAAACTAAGGCAGCCTCTAAGAGTAAGGCAGACCCTCAAACTAAGGCAGCCGCTCAAACTAAGGCTGACTCTCAAACTAAGGCAGCCCCTCAAACTAAGGCAGCCGCTCAAACTAATGCAGCCACTCAATCAAAGCCAGACCCTCAAACTCAGCCAACCACTCAAACTAAGGCAGCCCCTCAAACTAAGGCAGCCCCTCAAAATAGGGGAGCGCCTCAACCAAAGGCAGCCCCTCAAACTAAGGCAGCCCCTCTAACGAAGCCAACCCATCAAACTAAGGCATCCCCACAAACTAAGGCAGACTCTCAAACTAATGCAGCCCCTCAATCTAAGGCAGCCCCATAATCTAAGACAGCCCCTCAAACTAATGCAGCCACTCAATCAAAGCCAGACCCTCAAAATCAGCCAACCACTCAAACTAAGGCAGCCCCTCAAACTAAGGCAGCCCCTCAAAATAGGGGAGCGCCTCAACCAAAGGCAGCCGCTCAAACTAAGGCAGCCCCTCAAACTCAGGCAGCCGCTCAAACTAAGGCAGCCCCTCAAACTGAGACAGCCGCTCAAACTAATGCAGCCCCTCAGTCTAAAGCAGCCCCTCAAACTCAGGCAGCCTCTCAATCTAAGGCAGCCGCTCAAACTAATGCAGCCCCTCAAACTAAGGCTGCCGCTCAAATTAGGGCAGCCCTTCAAACTAAGGCAGCCCCTCAAACTAATGCAGAACTCTATCTAAGGCAACCCCTCAAACTAATGCAGCCCCTCAAACTAATGCAGCCCCTCAAACTAATGCAGCCCCTCAATCTAATGCTGCCACTCAAACTAATGCAGCCCCTCAATCTAAGGCAGCCCCTCAAAATAATGCAGCCACTCAATGAAAGGCAGACTCTCAAACCAATGCAGCCACTCAATCTAAGGCAGCCCCTCAAACTAAGGCAGCCCCTCAAACTAAGGCAGACACTCAAACTGACGCTGCCCCTTAAAGTAAGGCATCCCTACAAACTAAGGGAGCGCCTCAACCAAAGGCAGCCCCTCAAACTAATGCAGCCGCTCAATCTAAGGCAGCCCCTCAATTTCAGGCAGCCCCTCAAACTCAGGCAGCCTCTCAAACTAACGCAGCCGCTGAAACTAAGGCAGCCTGTCAAAGTAAGGCAGACCCTCAAACTAAGGGAGCGCCTCAACCAAAGGCAGCGCCTCAAACTAATGCAGCCGCTTAAATTAAGGCAGCCCCTCAAACTAAGGCAGCCTCAAAAAGTAAGGCAGACCCTCAAACTAAGGCAGCCGCTCAAACTAAGGCAGACTCTCAAACTGAGGCAGACTCTCAAACTAAGGGAGCGCCTCAACCAAAGGCAGCCCCTCAAACTAATGCAGCCGCTCAAATTAAGGCAGCCCCTCAAACTAAGGAAGCCTCTAAACGTAAGGCAGACCCTCAAACTAAGGCAGCCGCTCAAACTAAGGAAGACTCTCAAACTAAGGCAGCCCCTCAAACTAAGGCAGCCGCTCAAACTAATGCACACTCTCAAACTGAGGCAGCCGCTCAAACTAAGCCAGACGCTCAAACTAAGGGCCTCTCAAATTAAGGCAGCCGCTCAAACTAAGGCAGCCCCTCAAAGTAAGGCAGCCTCTCAAACTAAGGCACTCCCTCAAACTAATGCAGCCCCTCAATCTAAGGCAGCCCCTCATTCTAATGCAACCCCTCAAACTAATGCAGCCCCTCAATCTAAGGCAGCCCCTCAAACTAAGCTAACCCCTCAAACTAAGGCAGCCCCTCAAACTGAGGCAGCCCCTCAAAATAATGCAGCCCCTCAAACTAATGCAGACCCTCAATCTAATGCAACCCCTCAAAGTAATGCAGCCACTCAATCAAAGGCAGACTCTCAAACTAATGCAGCGCCTCAACCAAAGGCAGCCCCTCAAACTAATGCAGCCGCTCAAATTAAGGCAGCCCCTCAAACTAAGGCAGCCTCTAAGAGTAAGGCAGACCCTCAAACTAAGGCAGCCGCTCAAACTAAGGCTGACTCTCAAACTAAGGCAGCCCCTCAAACTAAGGCAGCCGCTCAAACTAATGCAGCCACTCAATCAAAGCCAGACCCTCAAACTCAGCCAACCACTCAAACTAAGGCAGCCCCTCAAACTAAGGCAGCCCCTCAAAATAGGGGAGCGCCTCAACCAAAGGCAGCCCCTCAAACTAAGGCAGCCCCTCTAACGAAGCCAACCCATCAAACTAAGGCATCCCCACAAACTAAGGCAGACTCTCAAACTAATGCAGCCCCTCAATCTAAGGCAGCCCCATAATCTAAGACAGCCCCTCAAACTAATGCAGCCACTCAATCAAAGCCAGACCCTCAAACTCAGCCAACCACTCAAACTAAGGCAGCCCCTCAAACTAAGGCAGCCCCTCAAAATAGGGGAGCGCCTCAACCAAAGGCAGCCGCTCAAACTAAGGCAGCCCCTCAAACTCAGGCAGCCGCTCAAACTAAGGCAGCCCCTCAAACTGAGACAGCCGCTCAAACTAATGCAGCCCCTCAGTCTAAAGCAGCCCCTCAAACTCAGGCAGCCTCTCAATCTAAGGCAGCCGCTCAAACTAATGCAGCCCCTCAAACTAAGGCTGCCGCTCAAATTAGGGCAGCCCTTCAAACTAAGGCAGCCCCTCAAACTAATGCAGAACTCTATCTAAGGCAACCCCTCAAACTAATGCAGCCCCTCAAACTAATGCAGCCCCTCAAACTAATGCAGCCCCTCAATCTAATGCTGCCACTCAAACTAATGCAGCCCCTCAATCTAAGGCAGCCCCTCAAAATAATGCAGCCACTCAATGAAAGGCAGACTCTCAAACCAATGCAGCCACTCAATCTAAGGCAGCCCCTCAAACTAAGGCAGCCCCTCAAACTAAGGCAGACACTCAAACTGACGCTGCCCCTTAAAGTAAGGCATCCCTACAAACTAAGGGAGCGCCTCAACCAAAGGCAGCCCCTCAAACTAATGCAGCCGCTCAATCTAAGGCAGCCCCTCAATTTCAGGCAGCCTCTCAAACTCAGGCAGCCTCTCAAACTAACGCAGCCGCTGAAACTAAGGCAGCCTGTCAAAGTAAGGCAGACCCTCAAACTAAGGGAGCGCCTCAACCAAAGGCAGCGCCTCAAACTAATGCAGCCGCTTAAATTAAGGCAGCCCCTCAAGCTAAGGCAGCCTCAAAAAGTAAGGCAGACCCTCAAACTAAGGCAGCCGCTCAAACTAAGGCAGACTCTCAAACTAAGGCAGACACTCAAACTGACGCTGCCCCTCAAAGTAAGGCATCCCTACAAACTAAGGGAGCGCCTCAACCAAAGGCAGCCCCTCAAACTAATGCAGCCGCTCAAACTAAGGCAGCCCCTCAATTTCAGGCAGCCCCTCAAACTCAGGCAGCCCCTCAAACTCAGGCAGCCTCTCAAACTAACGCAGCCGCTGAAACTAAGGCAGCCTGTCAAAGTAAGGCAGACCCTCAAACTAAGGGAGCGCCTCAACCAAAGGCAGCGCCTCAAACTAATGCAGCCGCTTAAATTAAGGCAGCCCCTCAAGCTAAGGCAGCCTCAAAAAGTAAGGCAGACCCTCAAACTAAGGCAGCCGCTCAAACTAAGGCAGACTCTCAAACTGAGGCAGACTCTCAAACTAAGGGAGCGCCTCAACCAAAGGCAGCCCCTCAAACTAATGCAGCCGCTCAAATTAAGGCAGCCCCTCAAACTAAGGAAGCCTCTAAACGTAAGGCAGACCCTCAAACTAAGGCAGCCGCTCAAACTAAGGAAGACTCTCAAACTAAGGCAGCCCCTCAAACTAAGGCAGCCGCTCAAACTAATGCACACTCTCAAACTGAGGCAGCCGCTCAAACTAAGCCAGACGCTCAAACTAAGGGCCTCTCAAATTAAGGCAGCCGCTCAAACTAAGGCAGCCCCTCAAAGTAAGGCAGCCTCTCAAACTAAGGCACTCCCTCAAACTAATGCAGCCCCTCAATCTAAGGCAGCCCCTCATTCTAATGCAACCCCTCAAACTAATGCAGCCCCTCAATCTAAGGCAGCCCCTCAAACTAAGCTAACCCCTCAAACTAAGGCAGCCCCTCAAACTGAGGCAGCCCCTCAAAATAATGCAGCCCCTCAAACTAATGCAGACCCTCAATCTAATGCAACCCCTCAAAGTAATGCAGCCACTCAATCAAAGGCAGACTCTCAAACTAATGCAGCGCCTCAACAAAAGGCAGCCCCTCAAACTAATGCAGCCGCTCAAATTAAGGCAGCCCCTCAAACTAAGGCAGCCTCTAAGAGTAAGGCAGACCCTCAAACTAAGGCAGCCGCTCAAACTAAGGCTGACTCTCAAACTAAGGCAGCCCCTCAAACTAAGGCAGCCGCTCAAACTAATGCAGCCACTCAATCAAAGCCAGACCCTCAAACTCAGCCAACCACTCAAACTAAGGCAGCCCCTCAAACTAAGGCAGCCCCTCAAAATAGGGGAGCGCCTCAACCAAAGGCAGCCCCTCAAACTAAGGCAGCCCCTCTAACGAAGCCAACCCATCAAACTAAGGCATCCCCACAAACTAAGGCAGACTCTCAAACTAATGCAGCCCCTCAATCTAAGGCAGCCCCATAATCTAAGACAGCCCCTCAAACTAATGCAGCCACTCAATCAAAGCCAGACCCTCAAAATCAGCCAACCACTCAAACTAAGGCAGCCCCTCAAACTAAGGCAGCCCCTCAAAATAGGGGAGCGCCTCAACCAAAGGCAGCCGCTCAAACTAAGGCAGCCCCTCAAACTGAGGCAGCCGCTCAAACTAAGCCAGCCCCTCAAACTGAGACAGCCGCTCAAACTAATGCAGCCCCTCAGTCTAAAGCAGCCCCTCAAACTCAGGCAGCCTCTCAATCTAAGGCAGCCGCTCAAACTAATGCAGCCCCTCAAACTAAGGCTGCCGCTCAAATTAGGGCAGCCCTTCAAACTAAGGCAGCCCCTCAAACTAATGCAGAACTCTATCTAAGGCAACCCCTCAAACTAATGCAGCCCCTCAAACTAATGCAGCCCCTCAAACTAATGCAGCCCCTCAATCTAATGCTGCCACTCAAACTAATGCAGCCCCTCAATCTAAGGCAGCCCCTCAAAATAATGCAGCCACTCAATGAAAGGCAGACTCTCAAACCAATGCAGCCACTCAATCTAAGGCAGCCCCTCAAACTAAGGCAGCCCCTCAAACTAAGGCAGACACTCAAACTGACGCTGCCCCTTAAAGTAAGGCATCCCTACAAACTAAGGGAGCGCCTCAACCAAAGGCAGCCCCTCAAACTAATGCAGCCGCTCAATCTAAGGCAGCCCCTCAATTTCAGGCAGCCCGTCAAACTCAGGCAGCCTCTCAAACTAACGCAGCCGCTGAAACTAAGGCAGCCTGTCAAAGTAAGGCAGACCCTCAAACTAAGGGAGCGCCTCAACCAAAGGCAGCGCCTCAAACTAATGCAGCCGCTTAAATTAAGGCAGCCCCTCAAGCTAAGGCAGCCTCAAAAAGTAAGGCAGACCCTCAAACTAAGGCAGCCGCTCAAACTAAGGCAGACTCTCAAACTGAGGCAGACTCTCAAACTAAGGGAGCGCCTCAACCAAAGGCAGCCCCTCAAACTAATGCAGCCGCTCAAATTAAGGCAGCCCCTCAAACTAAGGAAGCCTCTAAACGTAAGGCAGACCCTCAAACTAAGGCAGCCGCTCAAACTAAGGAAGACTCTCAAACTAAGGCAGCCCCTCAAACTAAGGCAGCCGCTCAAACTAATGCACACTCTCAAACTGAGGCAGCCGCTCAAACTAAGCCAGACGCTCAAACTAAGGGCCTCTCAAATTAAGGCAGCCGCTCAAACTAAGGCAGCCCCTCAAAGTAAGGCAGCCTCTCAAACTAAGGCACTCCCTCAAACTAATGCAGCCCCTCAATCTAAGGCAGCCCCTCATTCTAATGCAACCCCTCAAACTAATGCAGCCCCTCAATCTAAGGCAGCCCCTCAAACTAAGCTAACCCCTCAAACTAAGGCAGCCCCTCAAACTGAGGCAGCCCCTCAAAATAATGCAGCCCCTCAAACTAATGCAGCCCCTCATTCTAATGCAACCCCTCAAACTAATGCAGCCGCTCAAATTAAGGCAGCCCCTCAAACTAAGGCAGCCTCTAAGAGTAAGGCAGACCCTCAAACTAAGGCAGCCGCTCAAACTAAGGCAGACTCTCAAACTAAGGCAGCCCCTCAAACTAAGGCAGCCGCTCAAACTAATGCAGACTCTGAAACTAAGGCAGCCGCTCAAACTCAGGCAGCCTCTCAAATTAAGGCAGCCGCTCAAACTAAGGCAGCCGCTCAAACTAATACAGCCCCTCAATCTGAGGCAGCCCCTCAAACTAAGGCAGGCCCTCAAACTAAAGCAGCCCCTCAAACTAATGCAGCCCCTCAATCTAAGGCAGCCCATCATGCAAATGCAGCCCCTCAAACTACGTCAGCCCCTCAAACTAAGTCAGCCCCTCAAACTAATGCAGCCACTCAATCAATGGCAGACTCTCAAACTAATGCAGCCGCTAAAACTAAGGCAGCCCCTCAAACTCAGGCAGCCTCTCAAACTAACGCAGCCGCTCAAACTAAGGCAGCCGCTCAAACTAATGCAGCCGCTCAAACTAATGCAGCCGCTCAAACTAAGGCAGCCGCTCAAACTAAGGCAGCCGCTCAAACTCAGGCAGCCTCTCAAATTAAGGCAGCCGCTCAAACTAAGACAGCCCCTCAAAGTAAGGCAGCCCCACAAACTAAGGCACTCCCTCAAACTAATGCAGCCCCTCAATCTAAGGCAGCCCCTCATTCTAATGCAACCCCTCAAACTAATGCAGCCCCACAAACTAAGGCAGCACTTCTAACTAAGCCAACCCCTCGAACTAAGGAATCCCCTCAAACTAAGGCAGACTCTCAAACTAATGCAGCCCCTCAATCTAAGGCAGCCCCTCATAATAATGCAGCCCCTCAAACAAATGCAGTCCCTCAATCTAATGCAGCCCCTCAAACTAATGCAGCCACTCAATCAAAGGCAAGCTCTCAAACTAATGCAGCCACTCAATCAAAGCCAGACCCTCAAACTCAGCCAACCACTCAAACTAAGGCAGCCCCTCAAACTAAGGCAGCCCCTCAAACTAGGGGAGCGCCTCAACCAAAGGCAGCCCCTCAAACTAAGGCAGCCCCTCTAACGAAGCCAACCCAACAAACTAAGGCATCCCCACAAACTAAGGCAGACTCTCAAACTAATGCAGCCCCTCAATCTAAGGCAGCCCCATAATCTAAGACAGCCCCTCAAACTAATGCAGCCCGTCAAACCAAGGCAGACGCTCAAACTAAGGCAGCCCCTCAAACTAAGGCAGCCGCTCAAACTAAGGCAGCCCCTCAAACTCAGGCAGCCGCTCAAACTAAGGCAGCCCCTCAAACTGAGACAGCCGCTCAAACTAATGCAGCCCCTCAGTCTAAAGCAGCCCCTCAAAATCAGGCAGCCTCTCAATCTAAGGCAGCCCCTCAAACTACGACAGTCGCTCAAACTACGACAGTCGCTCAAACTAATGCAGCCCCTCAAACTAAGGCTGCCGCTCAAATTAGGGCAGCCCTTCAAACTAAGGCAGCCCCTCAAACTAATGCAGAACTCTATCTAAGGCAACCCCTCAAACTAATGCAGCCCCTCAAACTAATGCAGCCCCTCAAACTAATGCAGCCCCTCAAACTAATGCAGCCCCTCAATCTAATGCAGCCCCTCAATCTAATGCAGCCCCTCAATCTAATGCTGCCACTCAAACTAATGCTGCCACTCAAACTAAGGCAGCCCCTCAAAATAATGCAGCCACTCAATGAAAGGCAGACTCTCAAACCAATGCAGCCACTCAATCTAAGGCAGCCACTCAATCTAAGGCAGCCCCTCAAACTAAGGCAGCCCCTCAAACTAAGGCAGACACTCAAACTGACGCTGCCACTTAAAGTAAGGCATCCCTACAAACTAAGGGAGCGCCTCAACCAAAGGCAGCCCCTCAAACTAATGCAGCCGCTCACACTAAGGCAGCCCCTCAATTTCAGGCAGCCTCTCAAACTAAGGCAGCCGCTGAAACTAAGGCAGCCTGTCAAACGAAGGCAGCCGCTCAAACTAAGGCAGACTCTCAAACTAAGGCAACCCCTCAAACCAAGGCAGCCACTCAAACTAAGGCAGATTCTCAAACTAAGGCAGCCTCTCAAACTAAGTCAGCCGCTCAATCTAAGGCAGCCCCTCAAACTAAGGCAGCCCCTCAAACTAAGGCAGCCGCTCAAACTAATGCAGCCCCTCAATCTAAGGCAGCCCCTCAACTAAGGCAGCCGCTCAAAATAAAGCAGCCCATCAAACTAATGCAGCCCCTCAAACTAAGGCAGCCCTTCAAACTAAGGCAGCCCCTCAAACTAAGGCAGCCCCTCAAACTAAGGCAGCCCCTCAATCTAAGGCAGCCCCTCAACTAAGGCAGCCGCTCAAAATAAAGCATCCCATCAAACTAATGCAGCCCCTCAAACTACGTCAGCCCCTCAAACTAAGTCAGCCCCTCAAACTAATGCAGCCACTCAATCAAAGCCAGACTCTCAAACTAATGCAGCCGCTCAAACTAAGGCAGCCCCTCAAACCCAGGCAGCCTCTCAAACTAACGCAGCCGCTCAAACTAAGGCAGCTTGTCAAAGTAAGGCAGACCCACAAAGTAAGGGAGCGCCACAACCAAAGGCAGCCCCTCAAACTAATGCAGCCGCTCAAATTAAGGCAGCCCCTCAAACTAAGGCAGCCTCTAAAAGTAAGGCAGACCCTCAAACTAAGGCAGCCGCTCAAACTAAGGCAGCCGCTCAAACTAAGGCAGACTCTCAAACTAAGGCAGCCGCTCAAACTAAGGCAGCCGCTCAAACTAAGGCAGCCCCTCAAAGTAAGGCAGCCCCTCAAACTCAGGCATACTCTCAAACTAAGGCAGCCCCTAAAACTAAGGCAGACTGTCAAACCACGGCAGCCTCTCAAAGTAAAGCAGACCCTCAAACTAAGGGAGCGCCTCAACTAAAGGCAGCCACTCAAACTAATGCAGCTGCACCAACTAAGGCAGCCCCTCAAACACAGGCAGCCTCTCAATCTAAGGCAGCCGCTCAAACTAAAGCAGCCTGTCAAACTAAGGCAGCCTCTCAAAGTAAGGCAGACCCTCAAACTAAGGCAGCCGCTCAAACTAAGGCAGCCTCTCAAACAAAGGCAGAACCTCAAACTAAGGCAGCCGCTCAAACTAAGGCAGACTCTCAAACTAAGGCAGCATCTCAAACTAAAGCAGCCCCTCAATTTAAGGAAGCCTCTCAAACTAAGGCAGCCCCTCAAACTAATGCAGGCCCTCAATCTAAGGCAGCCCCTCAAACAAATGCAGCCCCTCAAACTAAGTCAGCCCCTCAAACTAAGTCCGCCCCTCAAACTAATGCAGCCACTCAATCAAAGGCAGACTCTCAAACTAATGCAGCCACTCAATCAAAGCCAGACCCTCAAACTCAGCCAACCACTCAAACTAAGGCAGCCCCTCAAACTAAGGCAGCCCCTCAAACTAGGGGAGCGCCTCAACCAAAGGCAGCCCCTCAAACCTTGGCAGCCCCTCTAACGAAGCCAACCCATCAAACTAAGGCATCCCCACAAACTAAGGCAGACTCTCAAACTAATGCAGCCCCTCAATCTAAGGCAGCCCCATAATCTAAGACAGCCCCTCAAACTAATGCAGCCCGTCAAACCAAGGCAGCCGCTCAAACTAAGGCAGCCCCTCAAACTAAGGCAGCCGCTCAAACTAAGGCAGCCCCTCAAACTCAGGCAGCCGCTCAAACTAAGGCAGCCCCTCAAACTGAGACAGCCGCTCAAACTAATGCAGCCCCTCAGTCTAAAGCAGCCCCTCAAACTCAGGCAGCCTCTCAATCTAAGGCAGCCCCTCAAACAAATGCAGCCCCTCAAACTAAGTCAGCCCCTCAAACTAAGTCCGCCCCTCAAACTAATGCAGCCACTCAATCAAAGGCAGACTCTCAAACTAATGCAGCCACTCAATCAAAGCCAGACCCTCAAACTCAGCCAACCACTCAAACTAAGGCAGCCCCTCAAACTAAGGCAGCCCCTCAAACTAGGGGAGCGCCTCAACCAAAGGCAGCCCCTCAAACTAAGGCAGCCCCTCTAACGAAGCCAACCCATCAAACTAAGGCATCCCCACAAACTAAGGCAGACTCTCAAACTAATGCAGCCCCTCAATCTAAGGCAGCCCCATAATCTAAGACAGCCCCTCAAACTAATGCAGCCCGTCAAACCAAGGCAGCCGCTCAAACTAAGGCAGCCCCTCAAACTAAGGCAGCCGCTCAAACTAAGGCAGCCCCTCAAACTCAGGCAGCCGCTCAAACTAAGGCAGCCCCTCAAACTGAGACAGCCGCTCAAACTAATGCAGCCCCTCAGTCTAAAGCAGCCCCTCAAACTCAGGCAGCCTCTCAATCTAAGGCAGCCGCTCAAACTAAGGCAGCCCCTCAAACTACGACAGTCGCTCAAACTAATGCAGCCCCTCAAACTAAGGCTGCCGCTCAAATTAGGGCAGCCCTTCAAACTAAGGCAGCCCCTCAAACTAATGCAGAACTCTATCTAAGGCAACCCCTCAAACTAATGCAGCCCCTCAAACTAATGCAGCCCCTCAAACTAATGCAGCCCCTCAATCTAATGCTGCCACTCAAACTAATGCAGCCCCTCAATCTAAGGCAGCCCCTCAAAATAATGCAGCCACTCAATGAAAGGCAGACTCTCAAACCAATGCAGCCACTCAATCTAAGGCAGCCCCTCAAACTAAGGCAGCCCCTCAAACTAAGGCAGACACTCAAACTGACGCTGCCACTTAAAGTAAGGCATCCCTACAAACTAAGGGAGCGCCTCAACCAAAGGCAGCCCCTCAAACTAATGCAGCCGCTCACACTAAGGCAGCCCCTCAATTTCAGGCAGCCTCTCAAACTAAGGCAGCCGCTGAAACTAAGGCAGCCTGTCAAACGAAGGCAGCCGCTCAAACTAAGGCAGACTCTCAAACTAAGGCAACCCCTCAAACCAAGGCAGCCGCTCAAACTAAGGCAGATTCTCAAACTAAGGCAGCCCCTCAAACTAAGGCAGCCCCTCAAACTAAGGCAGCCCCTCAAACTAAGGCAGCCCCTCAAACTAAGGCAGCCGCTCAAACTAATGCAGCCCCTCAATCTAAGGCAGCCCCTCAACTAAGGCAGCCGCTCAAAATAAAGCAGCCCATCAACCTAATGCAGCCCCTCAAACTAAGGCAGCCCCTCAAACTAAGGCAGCCCCTCAAACTAAGGCAGCCCCTCAATCTAAGGCAGCCCCTCAACTAAGGCAGCCGCTCAAAATAAAGCATCCCATCAAACTAATGCAGCCCCTCAAACTACGTCAGCCCCTCAAACTAAGTCAGCCCCTCAAACTAATGCAGCCACTCAATCAAAGCCAGACTCTCAAACTAATGCAGCCGCTCAAACTAAGGCAGCCCCTCAAACCCAGGCAGCCTCTCAAACTAACGCAGCCGCTCAAACTAAGGCAGCTTGTCAAAGTAAGGCAGACCCACAAAGTAAGGGAGCGCCACAACCAAAGGCAGCCCCTTAAACTAATGCAGCCGCTCAAATTAAGGCAGCCCCTCAAACTAAGGCAGCCTCTAAAAGTAAGGCAAACCCTCAAACTAAGGCAGCCGCTCAAACTAAGGCAGACTCTGAAACTAAGGCAGCCGCTCAAACTAAGGCAGCCGCTCAAACGAAGGCAGCCGCTCAAACTAAGGCAGACTCTGAAACTAAGGCAGCCGCTCAAACTAAGGCAGCCGCTCAAACTAAGGCAGACTCTGAAACTAAGGCAGCCGCTCAAACTAAGGCAGCCGCTCAAACGAAGGCAGCCTCTGAAATTAAGGCAGCCGCTCAAAGTAAGGCAGCCCCTCAAACTCAGGCATACTCTCAAACTAAGGCAGCCCCTAAAACTAAGGCAGACTGTCAAACCACGGCAGCCTCTCAAAGTAAAGCAGACCCTCAAACTAAGGGAGCGCCTCAACTAAAGGCAGCCACTCAAACTAATGCAGCTGCTCCAACTAAGGCAGCCCCTCAAACACAGGCAGCCTCTCAATCTAAGGCAGCCGCTCAAACTAAAGCAGCCTGTCAAACTAAGGCAGCCTCTCAAAGTAAGGCAGACCCTCAAACTAAGGCAGCCGCTCAAACTAAGGCAGCCTCTCAAACAAAGGCAGAACCTCAAACTAAGGCAGCCGCTCAAACTAAGGCAGACTCTCAAACTAAGGCAGCATCTCAAACTAAAGCAGCCCCTCAATTTAAGGAAGCCTCTCAAACTAAGGCAGCCCCTCAAACTAATGCAGGCCCTCAATCTAAGGCAGCCCCTCAAACAAATGCAGCCCCTCAAACTAAGTCCGCCCCTCAAACTAATGCAGCCCCTCAAACCAAAGCAGCCGCTCAAACTAAGGCAGCCCCTCAAACTAAGGCAGCCGCTCAAACTAAGGCAGCCCCTCAAACTCAGGCAGCCGCTCAAACTAAGGCAGCCCCTCAAACAGAGACAGCCGCACAAACTAATGCAGCCCCTCAGTCTAAAGCAGCCCCTCAAACTCAGGCTGCCTCTCAATCTAAGGCAGCCGCTCAAGCTAAGGCAGCCCCTCAAACTAAGACAGTCGCTCAAATTAATGCAGCCCCTCAAACTAAGGCAGCCGCTCAAATTAAGGCAGCCCCTCAAACTATGGCAGACTGTCAAACGAAGGCAGCCCCTCAAACTTAGGCAGCCTCTCAAACTAAGGCTGCCCCTTAAACTAATGCAGCCCCTCAAACTAATGCAGAACTCTATCTAAGGCAGCCCCTCAAAATAAGGCAGCCCCTCAAACTAATGCAGCCCCTCAAACTAATGCAGCCCCTCAACCTAATGCAGCCCCTCAATCTAAGGCAGACCCTCAAACTAATGCACCCCCTCAAACTAATGCAGCCCCTCAAACTAATGCAGCCCCTCAAACTAATGCAGCCCCTCAAACTAATGCAGCCCCTCAATCTAAGGCAGCCCCTCAAACTAATGCAGCCACTCAATCAAAGGCAGACTCTCAAACTAATGCAGCCACTCAATCAAAAGCAGCACCTCAAACTAAGCCAACTCCTCAAACTAAGGCAGCCCCTCAAACTAAGGCAGACTCTCAAACTGACGCTGCCCCTTAAAGTCAGGCAGCCCTACAAACTAAGGGAGCGCCTCAACCAAAGGCAGCCCCTCAAACTCATGCAGCCGCTCAAACGAAGGCAGCCCCTCAAACTCAGGCAGCCTCTCAAACTAAGGCAGCCGCTGAAACTATGGCAGCCTGTCAAACTAAGGCAGCCGCTCAAACTAAGGCAGACTCTCAAACTGAGGCAAACGCTCAAACTAAGGCAGCCACTCAAACTAAGGCAGCCACTCAAACTAAGACAGACTCTCAAACTAAGGCAGCCTCTCAAACTAAGGCAGCCTCTCAAACTAAGTCAGCCGCTCAATCTGAGGCAGCCCCTCAAACTAAGGCAGCCCCTCAAACTAAGGCAGCCCCTCAAACTAAGGCAGCCGCTCAAACTAATGCAGCCCCTCAATCTAAGGCAGCCCCTCAAACTAAGGCAGCCCCTCAAACTAAGGCAGCCCCTCAAACTAATGCAGCCCCTCAATCTAAGGCAGCCCATCAAACAAATGCAGCCCCTCAAACTACGTCAGCCCCTCAAATTAAGTCAGCCCCTCAAACTAATGCAGCCACTCAATCAAAGGCAGACTCTCAAACTAATGCAGCCGCTCAAACTAAGGCAGCCCCTCAAACTCAGGCAGCCTCTCAAACTAACGCAGCCGCTGAAACTAAGGCAGCCTGTCAAAGTAAGGCAGACCCTCAAACTAAGGGAGCGCCTCAACCAAAGGCAGCACCTCAAACTAATGCAGCCGCTCAAATTAAGGCAGCCCCTCAAGCTGAGGCAGCCTCAAAAGGTAAGGCAGACCCTCAAACTAAGGCAGCCGCTCAAACTAAGGCAGACTCTCAAACTAAGGCAGACTCTCAAACTAAGGGAGCGCCTCAACCAAAGGCAGCCCCTCAAACTAATGCATCCGCTCAAATTAAGGCAGCCCCTCAAACTAAGGAAGCCTCTAAAAGTAAGGCAGACAATCAAACTAAGGCAGCCTCTCAAACTAAGGCAGACCCTCAAACTAAGGCAGCCGCTCAAATTCAGGCAGCCCCTCAAACTAAGGAAGCCTCTAAACGTAAGGCAGACCCTCAAACTAAGGCAGCCGCTCAAACTAAGGAAGACTCTCAAACTAAGGCAGCCCCTCAAACTAAGGCAGTCGCTCAAACTAATGCACACTCCCAAACTGAGGCAGCCGCTCAAACTAAGCCAGACGCTCAAACTAAGGCAGCCTCTCAAATTAAGGCAGCCGCTCAAACTAAGGCAGCCGCTCAAAGTAAGGCAGCCTCTCAAACTAAGGCACTCCCTCAAACTAATGCAGCCCCTCAATCTGAGGCAGCCCCTCATTCTAATGCAACCCCTCAAACTAATGCAGCCCCTCAAACTAAGGCAGCCCCTCTAACTAAACCAACCCCTCAAACGAAGGCATCCCCTCAAACTAAGGCAGACTCTCAAACTAATGCAGCCACTCAATCTAAGGCAGCCCCTCAAACTAAGCTAACCCCTCAAACTAAGGCAGCCCCTCAAACTGAGGCAGCCCCTCAAAATAATGCTGACCCTCAAACTAATGCAGACCCTCAATCTAATGCAGCCCCTCAAACTAATGCAGCCACTCAATCAAAGGCAGACTCTCAAACTAATGCAGCGCCTCAACCAAAGTCAGCCCCTCAAACTAATGCAGCCGCTCAAATTAAGGCAGCCCCTCAAACTAAGGCAGCCTCTAAAAGTAAGGCAGACCCTCAAACTAAGGCAGCCGCTCAAACTAAGGCAGACTCTCAAACTAAGGCAGCCCCTCAAACTAAGGCAGCCCCTCAAACTAAGGCAGCCGCTCAAACTAATGCAGACTCTCAAACTAAGGCAGCCGCTCAAACTAAGGCAGCCGCTCAAACTAAGGCAGCCGCTCAAACTCAGGCAGCCTCTCAAATTAAGGCAGCCGCTCAAACTAAGGCAGCCGCTCAAACTAATACAGCCCCTCAATCTGAGGCAGCCCCTCAAACTAAGGCAGGCCCTCAAACTAAGGCAGCCCCTCAAACTAATGCAGCCCCTCAATCTAAGGCATCCCATCATACAAATGCAGCCCCTCAAACTACGTCAGCCCCTCAAACTAAGTCAGCCCCTCAAAGTAATGCAGCCACTCAATCAAAGGCAGACTCTCAAACTAATGCAGCCGCTCAAACTAAGGCAGCCCCTCAAACTCAGGCAGCCTCAAAAAGTAAGGCAGACCCTCAAACTAAGGCAGCCGCTGAAACTAAGGCAGACTCTCAAACTAAGGCAGACTCTCAAACTAAGGGAGCGCCTCAACCAAAGGCAGCCCCTCAAACTAATGCAGCCGCTCAAATTAAGGCAGCCCCTCAAACTAAGGAAGCCTCTAAAAGTAAGGCAGACCCTCAAACTAAGGCAGCCGCTCAAACTAAGGAAGACTCTCAAACTAAGGCAGCCCCTCTAACTAAGGCAGCCGCTCAAACTAATGCACACTCTCAAACTGAGGCAGCCACTCAAACTCAGCCAGCCGCTCAAACTAAGGCAGCCTCTCAAATTAAGGCAGCCGCTCAAACTAAGGCAGCCCCTCAAAGTAAGGCAGCCCCTCAAAGTAAGGCAGCCTCTCAAACTAAGGCACTCCCTCAAACTAATGCAGCCCCTCAATCTAAGGCAGCCCCTCATTCTAATGCAACCCCTCAAACTAAGGCAGCCCCTCAAACTACGGCAGCCCCTCAAAAGAAGGCATCCCCTCAAACTAAGGCAGACTCTCAAACTAATGCAGCCACTCAATCTAAGGCAGCCCCTCAAACTAAGCTAACCCCTCAAACTAAGGCAGCCCCTCAAACTGAGGCAGCCCCTCAAAATAATGCAGCCCCTCAAACTAATGCAGACCCTCAATCTAATGCATCCCCTCAAACTAATGCAGCCACTCAATCAAAGGCAGACTCTCAAACTAATGCAGCGCCTCTCCAAAGGCAGCCCCTCAAACTAATGCAGCCGCTCAAACAAAGGCAGACTCTCAAACTAAGGCAGCCCCTCAAACTAAGGCAGCTGCTCAAACTAATGCAGACTCTCAAACTAAGGCAGCCGCTCAAACTAAGGCAGCCGCTCAAACTCAGGCAGCCTCTCAAATTAAGGCAGCCGCTCAAACTAAGACAGCCCCTCAAAGTAAGGCAGCCCCACAAACTAAGGCACTCCCTCAAACTAATGCAGCCCCTCAATCTAAGGCAGCCCCTCATTCTAATGCAACCCCTCAAACTAATGCAGCCCTTCAAACTAAGGCAGCACTTCTAACTAAGCCAACCCCTCGAACTAAGGAATCCCCTCAAACTAAGGCAGACTCTCAAACTAATGCAGCCCCTCAATCTAAGGCAGCCCCTCATAATAATGCAGCCCCTCAAACAAATGCAGTCCCTCAAT
Source organism: Heterodontus francisci (assembly GCF_036365525.1). Taxonomy (NCBI): domain Eukaryota; kingdom Metazoa; phylum Chordata; class Chondrichthyes; order Heterodontiformes; family Heterodontidae; genus Heterodontus; species Heterodontus francisci. The sequence goes on along the minus strand of NW_027140867.1, from coordinate 7,295,257 downwards.
CTAATGCAGCCCCTCAAACTAATGCAGCCACTCAATCAAAGGCAAGATCTCAAACTAATGCAGCCACTCAATCAAAGCCAGACCCTCAAACTCAGCCAACCACTCAAACTAAGGCAGCCCCTCAAACTAAGGCAGACTCTCAAACTAATACAGCCCCTTAAAGTAAGGCAGCCCCTCAAACTAAGGGAGCGCCTCAACCAAAGGCAGCCCCTCAAACTAAGGCAGCCCCTCTAACGAAGCCACCCCATCAAACTAAGGCATCCCCACAAACTAAGGCAGACTCTCAAACTAATGCAGCCCCTCAATCTAAGGCAGCCCCATAATCTAAGACAGCCCCTCAAACTAATGCAGCCCGTCAAACCAAGGCAGCCGCTCAAACTAAGGCAGTCCCTCAAACTAAGGCAGCCGCTCAAACTAATGCAGCCCCTCAAACTCAGGCAGCCGCTCAAACTAAGGCAGCCCCTCAAACTGAGACAGCCGCTCAAACTAATGCAGCCCCTCAGTCTAAAGCAGCCCCTCAAACTCAGGCAGCCTCTCAATCTAAGGCTGCCGCTCAAATTATGGCAGCCCCTCAAACTATGGCACACTCTCAAACGAAGGCAGCCACTCAAACTTAGGCAGCCTCTCAAACTAAGGCTGCCCCTTAAACTAATGCAGCCCCTCAAACTAAGGCTGCCGCTCAAATTAAGGCAGCCCCTCAAACTATGGCAGACTCTCTAACGAAGGCAGCCACTCAAACTTAGGCAGCCTCTCAAACTAAGGCTGCCCCTTAAACTAATGCATCCCCTCAAACTAATGCAGAACTCTATCTAAGGCAACCCCTCAAACTAATGCAGCCCCTCAAACTAATGCAGCCCCTCAAACTAATGCAGCCCCTCAATCTAATGCAGCCACTCAAACTAATGCAGCCCCTCAATCTAAGGCAGCCCCTCAAAATAATGCAGCCACTCAATGAAAGGCAGACTCTCAAACCAATGCAGCCACTCAATCAAAGGCAGCCCCTCAAACTAAGGCAGCCCCTCAAACTAAGGCAGACTCTCAAACTGACGCTGCCCCTTAAAGTAAGGCATCCCTACAAACTAAGGGAGCGCCTCAACCAAAGGCAGCCCCTCAAACTAATGCAGCCGCTGAAACTAAGGCAGCCCCTCAATCTCAGGCAGCCTCTCAAACTAAGGCAGCCGCTGAAGCTAAGGCAGCCTGTCAAACCAAGGCAGCCGCTCAAACTAAGGCAGATTCTCAAACTAAGGCAGCCTCTCAAACTAAGGCAGCCGCTCAATCTAAGGCAGCCCCTCAAACTAAGGCAGCCCCTCAAACTAAGGCAGCCGCTCAAACTAATGCAGCCCCTCAATCTAAGGCAGCCCCTCAACTAAGGCAGCCCCTCAAAATAAAGCAGCCCATCAAACTAATGCAGCCCCTCAAACTAAGGCAGCCCTTCAAACTAAGGCAGCCCCTCAAACTAAGGCAGCCCCTCAAACTGAGGCAGCCCCTCAAAATAATGCAGCCCCTCAAACTAATGCAGACCCTCAATCTAATGCAGACCCTCAATCTAATGCAGCCCCTCAAACTAATGCAGCCACTCAATCAAAGGCAGACTCTCAAACTAATGCAGCGCCTCCACCAAAGGCAGCCCCTCAAACTAATGCAGCCGCTCAAACAAAGGCAGTCTCTCAAACTAAGGCAGCCCCTCAAACTAAGGCAGCTGCTCAAACTAATGCAGACTCTCAAACTAAGGCAGCCGCTCAAACTAAGGCAGCCGCTCAAAATAAAGCATCCCATCAAACTAATGCAGCCCCTCAAACTACGTCAGCCCCTCAAACTAAGTCAGCCCCTCAAACTAATGCAGCCACTCAATCAAAGCCAGACTCTCAAACTAATGCAGCCGCTCAAACTAAGGCAGCCCCTCAAACCCAGGCAGCCTCTCAAACTAACGCAGCCGCTCAAACTAAGGCAGCTTGTCAAAGTAAGGCAGACCCACAAACTAAGGGAGCGCCTCAACCAAAGGCAGCCCGTCAAACTAATGCAGCCGCTCAAATTAAGGCAGCCCCTCAAACTAAGGCAGCCTCTAAAAGTAAGGCAGACCCTCAAACTAAGGCAGCCGCTCAAACTAAGGCAGACTCTCAAACTAAGGCAGCCGCTCAAACTAAGGCAGCCGCTCAAACGAAGGCAGCCACTCAAACAAAGGCAGCCTCTGAAATTAAGGCAGCCTCTGAAATTAAGGCAGCCTCTGAAATTAAGGCAGCCCCTCAAAGTAAGGCAGCCTCTCAAACTAAGGCACTCCCTCAAACTAATGCAGCCCCTCAATCTAAAGCAGCCCCTCATTCTAATGCAACCCCTCAAACTAATGCAGCCCCTCAAACTAATGCAGCCCCTCAAACTAAGGCAGCCCCTCAAACTAAGCCAACCCCTCAAACTAAGGCATCCCCTCAAACTAAGGCAGACTCTCAAACTAATGCAGCCACTCAATCAAAGGCAGACTCTCAAACTAATGCAGCCACTCAATCAAATGCAGCCCCTCAAACTAAGCGAACCCCTCAAACTAAGGCAGCCCATCAAACTAAGGCAGACTCTCAAAATAATGCTGCCCTTTAAAGTAAAGCAGCCCCACAAACTAAGGGAGCGACTCAACCAAAGGCAACCCCTCCAATTAATGCTGCCGCTCAAACTAAGGCAGTCCCTCAAACTCAGGCAGCCTCTCAAAGTAAGGCAGACCCTCAAACTAAGGCAGCCGCTCAAACTAAGGCAGTTTCTCAAACTAAGGCAGCCGCTCAAATTATGCAGCCCCTCAAACTAAGGCAGACTCTCAAACTAAGCCAACCTCACAAACTAAGTCAGCCGCTCAATCTAAGGCTGCCCCTCAAACTAAAGTAGCCCCTCAAACTGAGGCATCCGCTCAAACTAATGCAGCCCCTCAATCTAAGGCAGTCCCTCAACTAAGGCAGCCGCTCAAACTGATGCAACCACTCAATCAAAGGCATACTCTCAAACTAATGCAGCCACTCAATCAAAGGCAGCCCCTCAAACTAAGCCTACCCCTCAAACTAATGCAGCCGCTCAAACTAAGGCAGCCCCTCAAACTCAGGCATACTCTCAAACTAAGGCAGCCCCTAAAACTAAGGCAGACTGTCAAACCACGGCAGCCTCTCAAAGTAAAGCAGACCCTCAAACTAAGGGAGCGCCTCAACCAAAGGCAGCCACTCAAACTAATGCAGCTGCTCCAACTAAGGCAGCCCCTCAAACACAGGCAGCCTCTCAATCTAAGGCAGCCGCTCAAACTAAAGCAGCCTGTCAAACTAAGGCAGCCTCTCAAAGTAAGGCAGACCCTCAAACGAAGGCAGCCGCTCAAACTAAGGCAGACTCTCAAACTAAAGCAGCCCCTCAATCTAAGGAAGCCTCTCAAACTAAGGCAGCCCCTCAAACTAATGCAGCCCCTCAATCTAAGGCAGCCCCTCAAACAAATGCAGCCCCTCAAACAAATGCAGCCCCTCAAACTAAGTTCGCCCCTCAAACTAATGCAGCCACTCAATCAAAGGCAGACTCTCAAAATAATGCAGCCACTCAATCAAAGGCAGCCCCTCAAACTAAGCCTACCCCTCAAACTAATGCAGCCGCTCAAACTAAGGGAGCGCCTCAACCAAAGTCAGCCCCTCAAACTAATGCAGCCGCTCAAATTATGGCAGCCCCTCAAACTAAGGCAGCCTGTCAAGCTAAGGCAGCCTGTCAAACGAAGGCAGCCTGTCAAACTAAGGCAGCCTCAAAAAGTAAGGCAGACCCTCAAACTTAGGCAGCCGCTCAAAATAAGGCATACTGTCAAACTAAGGCAGAACCTCAAACTAAGGCAGCCGCTCAAACTAAGGCAGTCTCTCAAACTAAGGCAGCATCTCAAACTAAAGCAGCCCCTCAATCTAAGGAAGCCTCTCAAACTAAGGCAGCCCCTCAAACAAATGCAGCCCCTCAAACAAATGCAGCCCCTCAAACTAAGTCCGCCCCTCAAACTAATGCAGCCACTCAATCAAAGGCAGACTCTCAAAATAATGCAGCCACTCAATCAAAGGCAGCCCCTCAAACTAAGCCTACCCCTCAAACTAATGCAGCCGCTCAAACTAAGGGAGCGCCTCAACCAAAGTCAGCCCCTCAAACTAATGCAGCCGCTCAAATTATGGCAGCCCCTCAAACTAAGGCAGCCTGTCAAGCTAAGGCAGCCTGTCAAACTAAGGCAGCCTGTCAAACTAAGGCAGCCTCAAAAAGTAAGGCAGACCCTCAAACTTAGGCAGCCGCTCAAAATAAGGCATACTGTCAAACTAAGGCATCCCCTCAAACTAAGGCAGCCGCTCAAACTAAGGCAGACTCTCAGACTAAGGCAGCCGCTCAAACTAAGGCAGCCGCTCAAACTAAGACAGCCTCTCAAATTAAGGCAGCCGCTCAAACTAAGGCAGCCCCTCAAACTAAGGCAGCCTCTAAAACTAAGGCACGCCCTCAAACTAATGCAGCCCTTCAATCTAAGGCACCCCCTCAAGCTAATTGTGCCCCTCAATGTAAGGTAGCCCCTCAAACTAATGCAGCCCCTCAAACTAAGGCAGCCCCTCAAACTAAGCCAACCCATCAAACTGAGGCATCCCATCAAACTAAGGCAGACTCTCAGACTAATGCAGCCACTCAATCTATGGCAGCCCCTCAAACAAAGCCAACCCCTCAAACTAAGGCATCCCCTCAAACTAAGGCAGACTCTCAAACTAATGCAGCCCCTCAATCTAAGGCAGCCCCTTAAACTGAGACAGCCCCTCAAACTAATGCAGCCCCTCAACCCAAAGCAGCCGCTCAAACTAAGGCAGCCCCTCAAACTCAGGCAGCCGCTCAAACTAAGGCAGCCCCTCAAACTGAGACAGCCGCTCAAACTGAGACAGCCGCTCAGTCTAAAGCAGCCCCTCAAACTCAGGCTGCCTCTCAATCTAAGGCAGCCGCTCAAACTAAGGCAGCCCCTCAAACTAAGACAGTCGCTCAAACTAATGCAGCCCCTCAAACTAAGGCAGCCGCTCAAATTAAGGCAGCCCCTCAAACTATGGCAGACTCTCAAACGAAGGCAGCCCCTCAAACTTAGGCAGCCTCTCAAACTAAGGCTGCCCCTTAAACTAATGCAGCCCCTCAAACTAATGCAGAACTCTATCTAAGGCAGCCCCTCAAAATAAGGCAGCCCCTCAAACTAAGTTAGCCCCTCAAACTAATGCAGCCACTCAATCAAAGGCAGACTCTCAAACTAATGCAGCCACTCAATCAAAAGCAGCACCTCAAACTAAGCCAACCCCTCAAACTAAGGCAGCCCCTCCAACTAAGGCAGACTCTCAAACTGACGCTGCCCCTTAAAGTAAGGCAGCCCTCCAAACTAAGGGAGCGCCTCAACCAAAGGCAGCCCCTCAAACTAATGCAGCCGCTCAAACTAAGGCAGCCCCTCAAACTCAGGCAGCCTCTCAAACTAAGGCTGCCGCTGAAACTAAGGCAGCCTGTCAAACTAAGGCAGCCGCTCAAACTAAGGCAGACGCTCAAACTGAGGCAAACCCTCAAACTAAGGCAGCCACTCAAACTAAGGCAGACTCTCAAACTAAGGCAGCCTCTCAAACTAAGTCAGCCGCTCAATCTGAGGCAGCCCCTCAAACTAAGTCAGCCCCTCAAACTAAGACAGCCGCTCAAACTAATGCAGCCCCTCAATCTAAGGCAGCCCCTCAAACTAAGGCAGCCCCTCAAACTAAGGCAGCCCCTCAAACTAATGCAGCCCCTCAATCTAAGGCAGCCCATCAATCAAAGGCAGACTCTCAAACTAATGCAGCCGCTCAAACTAAGGCAGCCCCTCAAACTCAGGCAGCCTCTCAAACTAACGCAGCCGCTGAAACTAAGGCAGCCTGTCAAAGTAAGGCAGACCCTCAAACTAAGGGAGCGCCTCAACCAAAGGCAGCACCTCAAACTAATGCAGCCGCTCAAATTAAGGCAGCCCCTCAAGCGAAGGCAGCCTCAAAAAGTAAGGCAGACCCTCAAACTAAGGCAGCCGCTCAAACTAAGGCAGACTCTCAAACTAAGGCAGACTCTCAAACTAAGGGAGCGCCTCAACCAAAGGCAGCCCCTCAAACTAATGCAGCCGCTCAAATTAAGGCAGCCCCTCAAACTAAGGAAGCCTCTAAAAGTAAGGCAGACCCTCAAACTAAGGCAGCCGCTCAAACTAAGGCAGCCCCTCAAACTAAGGCAGCCGCTCAAACTAATGCACACTCTCAAACTGAGGCAGCCGCTCAAACTAAGCCAGACGCTCAAACTAAGGCAGCCTCTCAAATTAAGGCAGCCGCTCAAACTAAGGCAGCCCCTCAAAGTAAGGCAGCCTCTCAAACTAAGGCACCCCCTCAAACTAATGCAGCCCCTCAATCTAAGGCAGCCCCTCATTCTAATGCAACCCCTCAAACTAATGCAGCCCCTCAAACTAAGGCAGCCCCTCTAACTAAGCCAACCCCTCAAACTAAGGCATCCCCTCCAACTAAGGCAGACTCTCAAACTAATGCAGCCACTCAATCTAAGGCAGCCCCTCAAACTAAGCTAACCCCTCAAACTAAGGCAGCCCCTCAAACTGAGGCAGCCCCTCAAAATAATGCAGCCCCTCAAACTAATGCAGACACTCAATCTCATGCAGCCCCTCAAACTAATGCAGCCACTCAATCAAAGGCAGACTCTCAAACTAATGCAGCGCCTCAACCAAAGGCAGCCCCTCAAACTAATGCAGCCGCTCAAATTAAGGCAGCCCCTCAAACTAAGGCAGCCTCTAAAAGTAAGGCAGACCCTCAAACTAAGGCAGCTGCTCAAACTAAGGCGGACTCTCAAACTAAGGCAGCCCCTCAAACTAAGGCAGCCGCTCAAATTAATGCAGACTCTCAAACTAAGGCAGCCGCTCAAACTAAGGCAGCCGCTCAAACTCAGGAAGCCTCTCAAATTAAGGCAGCCGCTCAAACTAAGTCAGCCGCTCAAACTAATGCAGCCCCTCAATCTGAGGCAGCCCCTCAATCTGAGGCAGCCCCTCAAACTAAGGCAGCCCCTCAAACTAATGCAGCCCCTCAATCTAAGGCAGCCCATCAAACAAATGCAGCCCCTCAAACTACGTCAGCCCCTCAAACTAAGTCAGGCCCTCAAACTAATGCAGCCACTCAATCAAAGGCAGACTCTCAAACTAATGCAGCCGCTCAAACGAAGGCAGCCCCTCAAACTCAGGCAGCCTCTCAAACTAACGCAGCCGCTCAAACTAAGGCAGCCCCTCAAACTAAGGCAGCCGCTCAAACTAATGCACACTCTCAAACTGAGGCAGCCGCTCAAACTAAGCCAGACGCTCAAACTAAGGCAGCCTCTCAAATTAAGGCAGCCGCTCAAACTAAGGCAGCCCCTCAAAGTAAGGCAGCCTCTCAAACTAAGGCACTCCCTCAAACTAATGCAGCCCCTCAATCTAAGGCAGCCCCTCATTCTAATGCAACCCCTCAAACTAATGCAGCCCCTCAAACTAAGGCAGCCCCTCTAACTTAGCCAACCCCTCAAACTAAGGCATCCCCTCAAACTAAAGCAGACACTCAAACTAATGCAGCCACTCACTCTAAGGCAGCCCCTCAAACTAAGCTAACCCCTCAAACTAAGGCAGCCCCTCAAACTGAGGCAGCCCCTCAAAATAATGCAGCCCCTCAAACTAATGCAGACCCTCAATCGAATGCAGCCCCTCAACTAATGCAGCCCCTCAATCAAAGGCAGACTCTCAAACTAATGCAGCGCCTCAACCAAAGGCAGCCCCTCAAACTAATGCAGCCGCTCAAATTAAGGCAGCCCCTCAAACTAAGGCAGCCTCTAAAAGAAAGGCAGACCCTCAAACTAAGGCAACCGCTCAAACTAAGGCAGACTCTCAAACTAAGGCAACCCCTCAAACTAAGGCAGCCGCTCAAACTAATGCAGACTCTCAAACTAAGGCAGCCGCTCAAACTGATGCAGCCCCTCAACCTAATGCAGCCCCTCAACATAATGCAGCCACTCAATCTAAGGCAGCCCCTCAAACTAATGCACCGACTCAAACTAATGCAGCCCCTCAAACTAATGCAGCCCCTCAATCTAAGGCAGCCCCTCAAACTAATGCAGCCACTCAATCAAAGGCAGACTCTCAAACTAATGCAGCCACTCAATCAAAAGCAGCCACTCAAACTAAGCCAACCCCTCAAACTAAGGCAGCCCCTCAAACTAAGGCATACTCTCAAACTGACGCTGCCCCTTAAAGTAAGGCAGCCCTACAAACTAAGGGAGCGCCTCAACCAAAGGCAGCCCCTCAAACTAATGCAGCCGCTCAAACTAAGGCAGCCCCTCAAACTCAGGCAGCCTCTCAAACTAAGGCAGCCTGTCAAACTAAGGCAGCCGCTCAAACTAAGGCAGACTCTCAAACTAAGGCAACCCCTCAAACTAACGCAGCCACTCAAACTAAGGCAGACTCTCAAACTAAGGCAGCCTCTCAAACTAAGTCAGCCGCTCAATCTGAGGCAGCCCCTCAAACTAAGGCAGCCCCTCAAACTAAGGCAGCCGCTCAAACTAATGCAGCCCCTCAATCTAAGGCAGCCCCTCAATCTAAGGCAGCCCCTCAAACTAAGGCAGCCCCTCAAACTAATGCAGCCCCTCAATCTAAGGCAGCCCATCAAACTAATGCAGCCGCTCAAACTAAGGCAGCCCCTCAAACTCAGGCAGCCTCTCAAACTAACGCAGCCGCTGAAACTAAGGCAGCCTGTCAAAGTAAGGCAGACCCTCAAACTAAGGGAGCGCCTCAAACAAAGGCAGCCCCTCAAACTAATGCAGCCGCTCAAATTAAGGCAGCCCCTCAAGCTAAGGCAGCCTCAAAAAGTAAGGCAGACCCTCAAACTAAGGCAGCCGCTCAAACTAAGGCAGACTCTCAAACTGAGGCAGACTCTCAAACTAAGGGAGAGCCACAACCAAAGGCAACCCCTCAAACTAATGCAGCCGCTCAAATTAAGGCAGCCCCTCAAACTAAGGAAGCCTCTATAAGTAAGGCAGACCCTCAAACTAAGGCAGCCGCTCAAACTAAGGAAGACTCTCAAACTAAGGCAGCCCCTCAAACTGAGGCAGCCGCTCAAACTAATGCACACTCTCAAACTGAGGCAGCCGCTCAAACTAAGCCAGACGCTCAAACTAAGGCAGCCTCTCAAATTAAGGCAGCCGCTCAAACTAAGGCAGCCCCTCAAAGTAAGGCAGCCTCTCAAACTAAGGCACTCGCTCAAACTAATGCAGCCCCTCAATCTAAGGCAGCCCCTCATTCTAATGCAACCCCTCAAACTAATGCAGCCCCTCAAACTAAGGCAGCCCCTCAAACTAAGCCAACCCTTCAAACTAAGGCATCCCCTCAAACTAAGGCATCCCCTCAAACTAAGGCAGACTCTCAAAGTAATGCAGCCACTCAATCTAAGGCAGCCCCTCAAACTAAGCTAACCCCTCAAACTGAGGCAGCCCCTCAAACTGAGGCAGCCCCTCAAAATAATGCAGACCCTCAAACTAATGCAGACCCTCAATCTAATGCAGCACCTCAAACTAATGCAGCCACTCAATCAAAGGCAGACTCTCAAACTAATGCAGCGCCTCAACCAAAGGCAGCCCCTCAAACTAATGCAGCCGCTCAAATTAAGGCAGCCCCTCAAACTAAGGCAGCCTCTAAAAGTAAGGCAGACCCTCAAACTAAGGCAGCCGCTCAAACTAAGGCAGACTCTCAAACTAAGGCAGCCCCTCAAACTAAGGCAGCCGCTCAAACTAAGGCAGTCGCTGAAACTAAGGCAGCCTGTCAAACTAAGGCAGCCGCTCAAACTAAGGCAGACTCTCAAACTGAGGCAAACCCTCAAACTAAGGCAGCCACTCAAACTAAGGCAGTCTCTCAAACTAAGGCAGCCTCTCAAACCCTGTCAGCCGCTCAATCTGAGGCAGCCCGTCAAACTAAGGCAGCCCCTCAAACTAAGGCAGCCGCTCAAACTAATGCAGCCCCTCAATCTAAGGCAGCCCCTCAAACTAAGGCAGCCCCTCAAACTAAGGCAGCCCCTCAAACTAATGCAGCCCCTCAATCCAAGGCAGCCCATCAAACAAATGCAGCCCCTCAAACTACGTCAGCCCGTCAAACTAAGTCAGCCCCTCAAACTAATGCAGCCGCTCAATCAAAGGCAGACTCTCAAACTAATGCAGCCTCTCAAACTAAGGCAGCCGCTCAAACTAAGGCAGCCGCTCAAACTAAGGCAGCCCCTCAAACTCAGGCAGCCTCTCAAACTAACGCAGCCGCTGAAACTAAGGCAGCCTGTCAAAGTAAGGCAGACACTCAAACTAAGGGAGCGCCTCAACCAAAGGCAGCCCCTCAAACTAATGCAGCCGCTCAAATTAAGGCAGCCCCTCAAGCTAAGGCAGTCTCAAAAAGTAAGGCAGACCCTCAAACTAAGGCAGCCGCTCAAACTAAGGCAGACTCTCAAACTAAGGCAGACTCTCAAGCTAAGGGAGCGCCTCAACCAAAGGCAGCCCCTCAAACAAATGCAGCCGCTCAAATTAAGGCAGCCCCTCAAACTAAGGAAGCCTCTAAAAGTAAGGAAGAATCTCAAACTAAGGCAGCCGCTCAAACTAAGGAAGACTCTCAAACTAAGGCAGCCCCTCAAACTAAGGCAGCCGCTCAAACTAATGCACACTCTCAAACTGAGGCAGCCGCTCAAACTAAGCCAGACGCTCAAACTAAGGCAGCCTCTCAAATTAAGGCAGCCGCTCAAACTAAGGCAGCCCCTCAAAGTAAGGCAGCCTCTCAAACTAAGGCACTCCCTCAAACTAATGCAGCCCCTCAATCTAAGGCAGCCCCTCATTCTAATGCAACCCCTCAAACTAATGCAGCCCCTCAAACTAAGGCAGCCCCTCTAACTAAGCCAACCCCTCAAACTAAGGCATCCCCTCAAACTAAGGCAGACTCTCAAACTAATGCAGCCACTCAATCTAAGGCAGCCCCTCAAACTAAGCTAACCCCTCATACTAAGGCGGCCCCTCAAACTGAGGCAGCCCCTCAAAATAATGCAGCCCCTCAAACTAATGCAGACCCTCAATCTAATGCAGCCCCTCAAACTAATGCAGCCACTCAATCAAAGGCAGACTCTCAAACTAATGCACCGCCTCAACCAAAGGCAGCCCCTCAAACTAATGCAGCCGCTCAAATTAAGGCAGCCCCTCAAACTAAGGCAGCCTCTAAAAGTAAGGCAGCCCCTCAATCTAAGGCAGCCCCTCAAACTAAGGCAGCCCCTCAAACTAAGGCAGCTCCTCAAACTAATGCAGCCCCTCAATCCAAGGCAGCCCATCAAACAAATGCAGCCCCTCAAACTACGTCAGCCCCTCAAACTAAGTCAGCCCCTCAAACTAATGCAGCCGCTCAATCAAAGGCAGACTCTCAAACTAATGCAGCAGCTCAAACTAAGGCAGCCCCTCAAACTCAGGCAGCCTCTCAAACTAACGCAGCCGCTGAAACTAAGGCAGCCTGTCAAAGTAAGGCAGACACTCAAACTAAGGGAGCGCCTCAACCAAAGGCAGACTCTCAAACTAATGCAGCCGCTCAAATTAAGGCAGCCCCTCAAGCTAAGGCAGTCTCAAAAAGTAAGGCAGACCCTCAAACTAAGGCAGCCGCTCAAACTAAGGCAGACTCTCAAACTAAGGCAGACTCTCAAACTAAGGGTGCGCCTCAACCAAAGGCAGCCCCTCAAACTAATGCAGCCGCTCAAATTAAGGCAGCCCCTCAAACTAAGGAAGCCTCTAAAAGTAAGGCAGAATCTCAAACTAAGGCAGCCGCTCAAACTAAGGAAGACTCTCAAACTAAGGCAGCCCCTCAAACTAAGGCAGCCGCTCAAACTAATGCACACTCTCAAACTGAGGCAGCCGCTCAAACTAAGCCAGACGCTCAAACTAAGGCAGCCTCTCAAATTAAGGCAGCCGCTCAAACTAAGGCAGCCCCTCAAAGTAAGGCAGCCTCTCAAACTAAGGCACTCCCTCAAACTAATGCAGCCCCTCAATCTAAGGCAGCCCCTCATTCTAATGCAACCCCTCAAACTAATGCAGCCCCTCAAACTAAGGCAGCCCCTCTAACTAAGCCAACCCCTCAAACTAAGGCATCCCCTCAAACTAAGGCAGACTCTCAAACTAATGCAGCCACTCAATCTAAGGCAGCCCCTCAAACTAAGCTAACCCCTCAAACTAAGGCAGCCCCTCAAACTGAGGCAGCCCCTCAAAATAATGCAGCCCCTCAAACTAATGCAGACCCTCAATCTAATGCAGCCCCTCAAACTAATGCAGCCACTCAATCAAAGGCAGACTCTCAAACTAATGCACCGCCTCAACCAAAGGCAGCCCCTCAAACTAATGCAGCCGCTCAAATTAAGGCAGCCCCTCAAACTAAGGCAGCCTCTAAAAGTAAGGCAGACCCTCAGACTAAGGCAGCCGCTCAAACTAAGGCAGACTCTCAAACTAAGGCAGCCCCTCAAACTAAGGCAGCCGATCAAACTAATGCAGACTCTCAAACTAAGGCAGCCGCTCAAACTAAGGCAGCCGCTCAACCTCAGGCAGCCTCTCAAATTAAGGCAGCCCCTCAAACTAATGCAGCCGCTCAAACTAATGCAGCCCCTCAATCTGAGGCAGCCCCTCAAACTAAGGCAGCACCTCAAACTAAGGCAGCCCCTCAAACTAATGCAGCCCCTCAATCTAAGGCAGCCCATCAAACAAATGCAGCCCCTCAAACTACGTCAGCCCCTCAAACTAAGTCAGGCCCTCAAACTAATGCAGCCACTCAATCAAAGGCAGACTCTCAAACGAATGCAGCCGCTCAAACTAAGGCAGCCCCTCAAACTCAGGCAGCCTCTCAAACTAACGCAGCCGCTCAAACTAAGGCAGCCCCTCAAATTCAGGCAGCCGCTCAAACTAAGGCAGCCCCTCAAATTAAGGCAGCCTCTCAAACTAAGGCACTCCCTCAAACTAATGCAGCCCCTCAATCTAAGGCAGCCCCTCATTCTAATGCAACCCCTCAAACTAATGCAGCCCCTCAAACTAATGCAGACCCTCAATCTAATGCAGCCCCTCAAACTAATGCAGCTACTCAATCAAAGGCAGACTCTCAAACGAATGCAGCGCCTCAACAAAAGGCAGCCACTCAAACTAATGCAGCCGCTTAAATTAAGGCAGCCCCTCAAACTAAGGCAGCCTCTAAAAGTAAGGCAGACCCTCAAACTAAGGCAGCCGCTCAAACTAAGGCAGACTCTCAAACTAAGGCAGCCCCTCAAACTAAGGCAGCCGCTCAAACTAATGCAGACTCTCAAACTAAGGCAGCCGCTCAAACTAAGGCAGCCGCTCAAACTAAGGCAGCCGCTCAAACTAAGGCAGCCGCTCAAACTCAGGCAGCCTCTCAAATTAAGGCAGCCGCTCAAACTAATTCAGCCGCTCAAACTAATGCTGCCCCTCAATCTGAGGCAGCCCCTCAAACTAAGGCAGCCCCTCAAACTAAGGCAGCCCCTCAAACTAATGCAGCCCCTCAATCCAAGGCAGCCCATCAAACAAATGCAGCCCCACAAACTACGTCAGCCCCTCAAACTAAGTCAGGCCCTCAAACTAATGCAGCCACTCAATCAAAGGCAGACTCTCAAACGAATGCAGCCGCTCAAACTAAGGCAGCCCCTCAAACTCAGGCAGCCTCTCAAACTAAGGCAGCCCCTTAAACTAAGGCAGCCGCTCAAACTAATGCACACTCTCAAACTGAGGCAGCCGCTCAAACTAAGCCAGCCGCTCAAACTAAGGCAGCCTCTCAAATTCAGGCAGCCGCTCAAACTAAGGCAGCCCCTCAAAGTAAGGCAGCCCCTCAAAGTAAGGCAGCCTCTCAAACTAAGGCACTCCCTCAAACTAATGCAGCCCCTCAATCTAAGGCAGCCCCTCATTCTAATGCAACCCCTCAAACTAATGCAGCCCCTCAAACTAAGGCAGCCCCTCTAACTGAGCCAACCCCTCAAACTAAGGCATCCCCTCAAACTAAAGCAGACTCTCAAACTAATGCAGCCACATAATCGAAGGCAGCCCCTCAAACTAAGCTAACCCCTCAAACTAAGGCAGCCCCTCAAACTGAGGCAGCCCCTCAAAATAATGCAGCCCCTCAAACTAATGCAGACCCTCAATCGAATGCAGACTCTCAAACTAATGCAGCGCCTCAACCAAAGGCAACCCCTCAAACTAATGCAGCCGCTCAAATTAAGGCAGCCCCTCAAACTAAGGCAGCCTCTAAAAGTAAGGCAGACCCTCAAACTAAGGCAGCCGCTCAAACTAAGGCAGACTCTCAAACTAAGGCAGCCCCTCAAACTAAGGCAACCGCTCAAACTAATGCAGACTCTCAAACTAAGGCAGCCGCTCAAACTAATGCAGCCCCTCAACCTAATGCAGCCCCTCAACCTAATGCAGCCCCTCAACCTAATGCAGCCCCTCAACCTAATGCAGCCCCTCAACCTAATGCAGCCACTCAATCTAAGGCAGCCCCTCAAACTAATGCACCCACTCAAACTAATGCAGCCCCTCAAAATAATGCAGCCCCTCAAACTAATGCAGACCCTCAATCTAATGCAGCCCCTCAAACTAATGCAGCCACTCAATCAAAGGCAGACTCTCAAACGAATGCAGCGCCTCAACAAAAGGCAGCCACTCAAACTAATGCAGCCGCTTAAATTAAGGCAGCCCCTCAAACTAAGGCAGCCTCTAAAAGTAAGGCAGACCCTCAAACTAAGGCAGCCGCTCAAACTAAGGCAGACTCTCAAACTAAGGCAGCCCCTCAAACTAAGGCAGCCGCTCAAACTAATGCAGACTCTCAAACTAAGGCAGCCGCTCAAACTAAGGCAGCCGCTCAAACTAAGGCAGCCGCTCAAACTCAGGCAGCCTCTCAAATTAAGGCAGCCGCTCAAACTAATTCAGCCGCTCAAACTAATGCAGCCCCTCAATCTGAGGCAGCCCCTCAAACTAAGGCAGCCCCTCAAACTAAGGCAGCCCCTCAAACTAATGCAGCCCCTCAATCCAAGGCAACCCATCAAACAAATGCAGCCCCACAAACTACGTCAGCCCCTCAAACTAAGTCAGGCCCTCAAACTAATGCAGCCACTCAATCAAAGGCAGACTCTCAAACGAATGCAGCCGCTCAAACTAAGGCAGCCCCTCAAACTCAGGCAGCCTCTCAAACTAAGGCAGCCCCTCAAACTAAGGCAGCCGCTCAAACTAATGCACACTCTCAAACTGAGGCAGCCGCTCAAACTAAGCCAGCCGCTCAAACTAAGGCAGCCTCTCAAATTCAGGCAGCCGCTCAAACTAAGGCAGCCCCTCAAAGTAAGGCAGCCTCTCAAACTAAGGCACTCCCTCAAACTAATGCAGCCCCTCAATCTAAGGCAGCCCCTCATTCTAATGCAACCCCTCAAACTAATGCAGCCCCTCTAACTGAGCCAACCCCTCAAACTAAGGCATCACCTCAAACTAAAGCAGACTCTCAAACTAATGCAGCCACTCAATCTAAGGCAGCCCCTCAAACTAAGCTAACCCCTCAAACTAAGGCAGCCCCTCAAACTGAGGCAGCCCCTCAAAATAATGCAGCCCCTCAAACTAATGCAGACCCTCAATCAAATGCAGCCCCTCAAACTAATGCAGCCCCTCAATCAAAGGCAGACTCTCAAACTAATGCAGCGCCTCAACCAAAGGCAACCCCTCAAACTAATGCAGCCGCTCAAATTAAGGCAGCCCCTCAAACTAAGGAAGCCTCTAAAAGTAAGGCAGACCCTCAAACTAAGGCAGCCGCTCAAACTAAGGCAGACTCACAAACTAAGGCAGCCCCTCAAACTAAGGCAGCCGCTCAAACTAATGCAGACTCTCAAACTAAGGCAGCCGCTCAAACTAATGCAGCCCCTCAACCTAATGCAGCCCCTCAACCTAATGCAGCCCCTCAACCTAATGCAGCCCCTCAACCTAATGCAGCCACTCAATCTAAGGCAGCCCCTCAAACTAATGCACCCACTCAAACTAATGCAGCCCCTCAAACTAATGCAGCCCCTCAATCTAAGGCAGCCCCTCAAACTAATGCAGCCACTCAATCAAAGGCAGACTCTCAAACTAATGCAGCCACTCAATCAAAAGCAGCCCATCAAACTAAGCCAACCCCTCAAACTAATGCAGCCCCTCAATCCAAGGCAGCCCATCAAACAAATGCAGCCCCTCAAACTACGTCAGCCCCTCAAATTAAGTCAGCCCCTCAAACTAATGCAGCCACTCAATCAAAGGCAGACTCTCAAACTAATGCTGCCGCTCAAACTAAGGCAGCCCCTCAAACTCAGGCAGCCTCTCAATCAAAGGCAGACTCTCAAACTAATGCAGCCACTCAATCAAAGGCAGACTCTCAAACTAATGCAGCGCCTCAACCAAAGGCAGCCCCTCAAACTAATGCAGCCGCTCAAATTAAGGCAGCCCCTCAAACTAAGGCAGCCTCTAAAAGTAAGGCAGACCCTCAAACTAAGGCAGCCGCTCAAACTAAGGCAGCCTGTCAAACTAAGGCAGCCACTCAAACTAAGGCAGACTCTCAAACTAAGGCAACCCCTCAAACTAACGCAGCCACTCAAACTAAGGCAGACTCTCAAACTAAGGCAGCCTCTCAAACTAAGTCAGCCGCTCAATCTGAGGCAGCCCCTCAAACTAAGGCAGCCCCTCAAACTAAGGCAGACGCTCAAACTAATGCAGCCCCTCAATCTAAGGCAGCCCCTCAAACTAAGGCAGCCCCTCAAACTAAGGCAGCCCCTCAAACTAAGGCAGCCCCTCAAACTAATGCAGCCCCTCAAACTAATGCAGCCCCTCAATCTAAGGCAGCCCATCAAACTAATGCAGCCCATCAAACTAAGGCAGCCCCACAAACTCAGGCAGCCTCTCAAACTAACGCAGCCGCTGAAACTAAGGCAGCCTGTCAAAGTAAGGCAGACCCTCAAACTAAGGGAGCGCCTCAACCAAAGGCAGCCCCTCAAACTAATGCAGCCGCTCAAATTAAGGCAGCCCCTCAAGCTAAGGCAGCCTCAAAAAGTAAGGCAGACCCTCAAACTAAGGCAGCCGCTCAAACTAAGGCAGACTCTCAAACTGAGGCAGACTCTCAAACTAAGGGAGCGCCTCAACCAAAGGCAGCCCCTCAAACTAATGCAGCCGCTCAAATTACGGCGGCCCCTCAAACTAAGGAAGCCTCTATAAGTAAGGCAGACCCTCAAACTAAGGCAGCCGCTCAAACTAATGCACACTCTCAAACTGAGGCAGCCGCTCAAACTAAGCCAGACGCTCAAACTAAGGCAGCCTCTCAAATTAAGGCAGCCGCTCAAACTAAGGCAGCCCCTCAAAGTAAGGCAGCCTCTCAAACTAAGGCACTCGCTCAAACTAATGCAGCCCCTCAATCTAAGGCAGCCCCTCATTCTAATGCAACCCCTCAAACTAATGCAGCCCCTCAAACTAAGTCAGCCCCTCTAACTAAGCCAACCCCTCAAACTAAGGCATCCCCTCAAACTAAGGCATCCCCTCAAACTAAGGCAGACTCTCAAACTAATGCAGCCACTCAATCTAAGATAGCCCCTCAAACTAAGCTAACCCCTCAAACTAAGGCAGCCCCTCAAACTGAGGCAGCCCCTCAAAATAATGCAGACCCTCAAACTAATGCAGACCCTCAATCTAATGCAGCACCTCAAACTAATGCAGCCACTCAATCAAAGGCAGACTCTCAAACTAATGCAGCGCCTCAACCAAAGGCAGCCCCTCAAACTAATGCAGCCTCTAAAAGTAAGGCAGACCCTCAAACTAAGGCAGCCGCTCAAACTAAGGTAGACTCTCAAAGTAAGGCAGCCCCTCAAACTAAGGCAGCCGCTCAAACTCAGGCAGCCTCTCAAATTCAGGCAGCCGCTCAAACTAAGGCAGCCGCTCAAACTAATGCAGCCCCTCAATCTGAGGCAGCCCCTCAAACTAAGGCAGCCCCTCAAACTAAGGCAGACCTTCAAACTAATGCAGCCCCTCAATCTAAGGCAGCCCATCAAACAAATGCAGCCCCTCAAACTACGTCAGCCCCTCAAACTAAGTCAGCCCCTCAAACTAATGCAGCCACTCAATCAAAGGCAGACTCTCAAACTAATGCAGCCGCTCAAACTAAGGCAGCCCCTCAAACTCAGGCAGCCTCTCAATCAAAGGCAGACTCTCAAACTAATGCAGCCACTCAATCAAAGGCAGACTCTCAAACTAATGCAGCGCCTCAACCAAAGGCAGCCCCTCAAACTAATGCAGCCGCTCAAATTAAGGCAGCCCCTCAAACTAAGGCAGCCTCTAAAAGTAAGGCAGACCCTCAAACTAAGGCAGCCGCTCAAACTAAGGCAGACTCTCAAACTAAGGCAGCCCCTCAAACTAAGGCAGCCCCTCAAACTAATGCAGACTCTCAAACTAAGGCAGCCGCTCAAACTAATGCAGCCTCTAAAACTCAGGCAGCCTCTCAAATTAAGGCAGCCGCTCAAACTAAGGCAGCCGCTCAAACTAATGCAGCCCCTCAATCTGAGGCAGCCCCTCAAACTAAGGCAGCCCCTCAAACTAATGCAGCCACTCAATCAAAGGCAGACTCTCAAACTAATGCAGCCTCTAAAAGTAAGGCAGACCCTCAAACTAAGGCAGCCGCTCAAACTAAGGCATACTCTCAAACTGACGCTGCCCCTTAAAGTAAGGCAGCCCTACAAACTAAGGGAGCGCCTCAACCAAAGGCAGCCCCTCAAACTAATGCAGTCGCTCAAACTAAGGCAGCCCCTCAAACTCAGGCAGCCTCTCAAACTAAGGCAGCCTGTCAAACTAAGGCAGCCGCTCAAACTAAGGCAGACTCTCAAACTAAGGCAACCCCTCAAACTAACGCAGCCACTCAAATTAAGGCAGACTCTCAAACTAAGGCAGCCTCTCAAACTAAGTCAGCCGCTCAATCTGAGGCAGCCCCTCAAACTAAGGCAGCCCCTCAAACTAAGGCAGACGCTCAAACTAATGCAGCCCCTCAATCTAAGGCAGCCCCTCAAACTAAGTCAGCCCCTCAAACTAAGGCAGCCCCTCAAACTAATGCAGCCCCTCAATCTAAGGCAGCCCATCAAACTAATGCAGCCGCTCAAACTAAGGCAGCCCCTCAAACTAAGGCAGCCTCTCAAACTAACGCAGCCGCTGAAACTAAGGCAGCCTGTCAAAGTAAGGCAGACCCTCAAACTAAGGGAGCGCCTCAACCAAAGGCAGCCCCTTAAACTAATGCAGCCGCTCAAATTAAGGCAGCCCCTCAAGCTAAGGCAGCCTCAAAAAGTAAGGCAGACCCTCAAACTAAGGCAGCCGCTCAAACTAAGGCAGACACTCAAACTGAGGCAGACTCTCAAACTAAGGGAGCGCCTCAACCAAAGGCAGCCCCTCAAACTAATGCAGCTGCTCAAATTAAGGCGGCCCCTCAAACTAAGGAAGCCTCGATAAGTAAGGCTGACCCTCAAACTAAGGCAGCCGCTCAAACTAAGGAAGACTCTCAAACAAAGGCAGCCCCTCAAACTAAGGCAGCCGCTCAAACTAATGCACACTCTCAAACTGATGCAGCCGCTCAAACTAAGCCAGACGCTCAAACTAAGGCAGCCTCTCAAATTAAGGCAGCCGCTCAATCTAAGGCAGCCCCTCAAAGTAAGGCAGCCGCTCAATCTAAGGCAGCCCCTCAAAGTAAGGCAGCCTCTCAAACTAAGGCACTCGCTCAAACTAATGCAGCCCCTCAATCTAAGGCAGCCCCTCATTCTAATGCAACCCCTCAAACAAACGCAGCCCCTCAAACTAAGGCAGCCCCTCTAACTAAGCCAACCCCTCAAACTAAGGCATCCCCTCAAACTAAGGCATCCCCTCAAACTAAGGCAGACTCTCAAACTAATGCAGCCACTCAATCTAAGATAGCCCCTCAAACTAAGCTAACCCCTCAAACTAAGGCAGCCCCTCAAACTGAGGCAGCCCCTCAAAATAATGCAGACCCTCAAACTAATGTAGACCCTCAATCTAATGCAGCACCTCAAACTCATGCAGCCACTCAATCAAAGGCAGACTCTCAAACTAATGCAGCGCCTCAACCAAAGGCAGCCCCTCAAACTAATGCAGCCTCTAAAAGTAAGGCAGACCCTCAAACTAAGGCAGCCGCTCAAACTAAGGTAGACTCTCAAAGTAAGGCAGCCCCTCAAACTAAGGCAGCCGCTCAAAATAATGCAGACTCTCAAACTAAGGCAGCCGCTCAAACTAAGGCAGCCGCTCAAACTCAGGCAGCCTCTCAAATTAAGGCAGCCGCTCAAACTAAGGCAGCCGCTCAAACTAATGCAGGCCCTCAATCTGAGGCAGCCCCTCAAACTAAGGCAGCCCCTGAAACTAAGGCAGACCCTCAAACTAATGCAGCCCCTCAATCTAAGGCAGCCCATCAAACAAATGCAGCCCCTCAAACTACGTCAGCCCCTCAAACTAAGTCAGCCCCTCAAACTAATGCAGCCACTCAATCAAAGGCAGACTCTCAAACTAATGCAGCCGCTCAAACTAAGGCAGCCCCTCAAACTCAGGCAGCCTCTCAATCAAAGGCAGACTCTCAAACTAATGCAGCGCCTCAACCAAAGGCAGCCCCTCAAACTAATGCAGCCGCTCAAATTCAGGCAGCCCCTCAAACTAAGGCAGCCTCTAAAAGTAAGGCAGACCCTCGAACTAAGGCAGCCGCTCAAACTAAGGCAGACTCTCAAACTAAGGCAGCCCCTCAAACTAAGGCAGCCACTCAAACTAATGCAGACTCTCAAACTAATGCAGACTCTCAAACTAATGCAGCCCCTCAATCTGAGGCAGCCCCTCAAACTAAGGCAGCCCCTCAAACTAAGGCAGCTCCTCAAACTAAGGCAGCCCCTCAATCTAAGGCAGCCCATCAAACAAATGCAGCCCCTCAAACTACGTCAGCCCCTCAAACTAAGTCAGCCCCTCAAACTAAGTCAGCCGCTCAAACTAATGCAGCCACTCAATCAAAGGCAGACTCTCAAACTAATGCAGCCGCTCAAACTAAGGCAGCCCCTCAAACTCAGGCAGCCTCTCAAATTAAGGCAGCCTCTCAAACTAAGGCAGCCTCTCAAATTAAGGCAGCCTCTCAAATTAAGGCAGCCCCTCAAAGTAAGGCAGCCTCTCAAACTAAGGCACTCCCTCAAACTAATGCAGCCCCTCAATCTAAGGCAGCCCCTCATTCTAATGCAACCCCTCAAACTAATGCAGCCCCTCAAACTAAGGCAGCCCCTCTAACTAAGGCAGCCCCTCTAACTTAGCCAACCCCTCAAACTAAGGCATCCCCTCAAACTAAAGCAGACTCTCAAACTAATGCAGCCACTCAATCTAAGGCAGCCCCTCAAACTAAGCTAACCCCTCAAACTAAGGCAGCCCCTCAAACTGATGCAGCCCCTCAAAATAATGCAGCCCCTCAAACTAATGCAGACCCTCAATCGAATGCAGCCCCTCAAACTAATGCAGCCTCTCAATCAAAGGCAGACTCTCAAACTAATGCAGCGCCTCAACCAAAGGCAGCCCCTCAAACTAATGCAGCCTCTAAAAGTAGGGCAGAACCTCAAACTAAGGCAGCCGCTCAAACTAAGGCAGACTCTCAAACTAAGGCAGCCCCTCAAACTAAGGCAGCCGCTCAAACTAATGCAGACTCTCAAACTAAGGCAGCCGCTCAAACTAAGGCAGCCCCTCAACCTAATGCAGCCCCTCAACCTAATGCAGCCACTCAATCTAAGGCAGCCCCTCAAGCTAATGCACCCACTCAAACTAATGCAGCCCCTCAAACTAATGCAGCCCCTCAATCTAAGGCAGACCCTCAAACTAATGCAGCCACTCAATCAAAGGCAGACTCTCAAACTAATGCAGCCACTCAATCAAAAGCAGCCCCTCAAACTAAGCCAACCCCACAAACTAAGGCAGCCCCTCAAACTAAGGCAGACTCTCAAACTGACGCTGCCCCTTAAGGTAAGGCAGCCCTACAAACTAAGGGAGCGCCTCAACCAAAGGCAGCCCCTCAAACTAATGCAGCCGCTCAAACTAAGGCAGCCCCTCAAACTCAGGCAGCCTCTCAAACTAAGGCAGCCTGTCAAACTAAGGCAGCCTCTCAAACTAAGGCAGCCGCTCAAACTAAGGCAGCCGCTCAAACTAAGGCAGCTGCTCAAACTAAGGCAGACTCTCAAACTAAGGCAACCCCTCAAACTAAGGCAGCCACTCAAACTAAGGCTGACTCTCAAACTAAGGCAGCCTCTCAAACTAAGTCAGCCGCTCAATCTGAGGCAGCCCCTCAAACTAAGGCAGCCCCTCAAACTAAGGCAGCCGCTCAAACTAATGCAGCCCCTCAATCTAAGGCAGCCCCTCAAACTAAGGCAGCCCCTGAAACTAAGGCAGCCCCTCAAACTAATGCTGCCCCTCAATCTAAGGCAGCCCATCAAACTAATGCAGCCGCTCAAACTAAGGCAGCCCCTCAAACTCAGGCAGCCTCTCAAACTAACGCAGCCGCTGAAACTAAGGCAGCCTGTCAAAGTAAGGCAGACCCTCAAACTAAGGGAGCGCCTCAACCAAAGGCAGCCCCTCAAACTAATGCAGCCGCTCAAATTAAGGCAGCCCCTCAACTAAGGCAGCCTCAAACTAAGGCAGCCGCTCAAACTAAGGCAGACTCTCAAACTAAGGCAGACTCTCAAACTGAGGCAGACTCTCAAACTGAGGCAGACTCTCAAACTAAGGGAGCGCCTCAACCAAAGGCAGCCCCTCAAACTAATGCAGCCGCTCAAATTAAGGCAGCCCCTCAAACTAAGGAAGACTCTATAAGTAAGGCAGACCCTCAAACTAAGGCAGCCGCTCAAACTAAGGAAGACTCTCAAACTAAGGCAGCCCCTCAAACTAAGGCAGCCGCTCAAACTAATGCACACTCTCAAACTGAGGCAGCCGCTCAAACTAAGCCAGATGCTCAAACTAAGGCAGCCTCTCAAATTAAGGCAGCCGCTCAAATCAAGGCAGCCCCTCAAAGTAAGGCAGCCTCTCAAAGTAAGGCACTCCCTCAAACTAATGCAGCCCCTCAATCTAAGGCAGCCCCTCATTCTAATGCAACCCCTCAAACTAATGCAGCCCCTCAAACTAAGGCAGCCCCTCTAACTAAGCCAACCCCTCAAACTAAGGCATCCCCTCAAACTAAGGCAGACTCTCAAACTAATGCAGCCACTCAATCTAAGGCAGCCCCTCAAACTAAGCTAACCCCTCAAACTAAGGCAGCCCCTCAAACTGAGGCAGCCCCTCAAAATAATGCAGACCCTCAAACTAATGCAGACCCTCAATCTAATGCAGCACCTCAAACTAATGCAGCCACTCAATCAAAGGCAGACTCTCAGCCTAATGCAGCGCCTCAACCAAAGGCAGCCCCTCAAACTAATGCAGCCGCTCAAATTAAGGCAGCCCCTCAAACTAAGGCAGCCTCTAAAAGTAAGGCAGACCCTCAAACTAAGGCAGCCGCTCAAACTAAGGCAGACTCTCAAACTAAGGCAGCCCCTCAAACTAAGGCAGCCGCTCAAACTAATGCAGACTCTCAAACTAAGGCAGCCGCTCAAACTAAGGCAGCTGCTCAAACTCAGGCAGCCTCTCAAATTAAGGCAGCCGCTCAAACTAAGGCAGCCGCTCAAACTAATGCAGCCCCTCAATCTGAGGCAGCCCCTCAAACTAAGGCAGCCCCTCAAACTAATGCAGCCCCTCAAACTAATGCAGCCCCTCAATCTAAGGCAGCCCATCAAACAAATGCAGCCCCTCAAACTAATGCAGCCACTCAATCAAAGGCAGACTCTCAAACTAATGCAGCCGCTCAAACTAAGGCAGCCCCTCAAACTCAGGCAGCCTCTCAAACTAACGCAGCCGCTTAAACTAAGGCAGCCTGTCAAAGTAAGGCAGACCCTCAAACTAAGGGAGCGCCTCAACCAAAGGCAGCCCCTCAAACTAATGCAGCCGCTCAAATTAAGGCAGTCCCTCAAACTAAGGCAGCCTCAAAAAGTAAGGCAGCCGCTCAAACTAAGGCATCCGCTCAAACTAAGGCAGACTCTCAAACTAAGGCAGACTCTCAAACTAAGGCAGACTCTCAAACTAAGGGAGCGCCTCAACCAAAGGCAGCCCCTCAAACTAATGCAGCCGCTCAAATTAAGGCAACCCCTCAATTTAAGGAAGCCTCTAAAAGTAAGGCAGACCCTCAAACTAAGGCAGCCGCTCAAACGAAGGAAGACTCTCAAACAAAGGCAGCCCCTCAAACTAAGGCAGCCGCTCAAACTAATGCACACTCTCAAACTGAGGCAGCCGCTCAAACTAAGCCAGCCGCTCAAACTAAGGCAGCCTCTCAAATTAAGGCAGCCGCTCAAACTAAGGCAGCCCTTCAAAGTAAGGCAGCCTCTCAAATTAAGGCTCTCCCTCAAACTAATGCAGCCCCTCAATCTAAGGCAGCCCCTCAATCTAAGGCAGCCCCTCATTCTAATGCAACCCCTCAATCGAATGCAGCCCCTCAAACTAAGGCAGCCCCTCTAACTTAGCCAACCCCTCGAACTAAGGCATCCCCACAAACTAAGGCAGGCTCTCAAACTAATGCAGCCACTCAATCTAAGGCAGCCCCTCAAACTGAGGCAGCCCCTCAAAATAATGCAGCCCCTCAAACTAATGCAGACCCTCAATCTAATGCAGCCCCTCAAACTAATGCAGCCACACAATCAAAGGCAGACTCTCAAACTAATGCAGCGCCTCAACCAAAGGCAGCCCCTCAAACTAATGCAGCCGCTCAAATTAAGGCAGCCCCTCAAACTAAGGCAGCCTCTAAAAGTAAGGCAGACCCTCAAACTAAGGCAGCCGCTCAAACTAAGGCAGACTCTCAAACTAAGGCAGCCCCTCAAACTAAGGCAGCCGCTCAAACTAATGCAGACTCTCAAACTAAGGCAGCCGCTCAAACTAAGGCAGCCGCTCAAACTCAGGCAGCCTCTCAAATTAAGGCAGCCGCTCAAACTAAGACAGCCCCTCAAAGTAAGGCAGCCCCACAAACTAAGGCACTCCCTCAAACTAAGGCAGCCCCTCAATCTAAGGCAGCCCCTCATTCTAATGCAACCCCTCAAACTAATGCAGCCCCTCAAACTAAGGCAGCACTTCTAACTAAGCCAACCCCTCGAACTAAGGAATCCCCTCAAACTAAGGCAGACTCTCAAACTAATGCAGCCCCTCAATCTAAGGCAGCCCCTCATAATAATGCAGCCCCTCAAACAAATGCAGTCCCTCAATCTAATGAAGCCCCTCAAACTAATGCAGCCACTCAATCAAAGGCAAGCTATCAAACTAATGCAGCCACTCAATCAAAGCCAGACCCTCAAAATCAGCCAACCACTCAAACTAAGGCATCCCCTCAAACTAAGGCAGACTCTCAAACTAAGGCAGACTCTCAAACTAATACAGCCCCTTAAAGTAAGGCAGCCTCTCAAACTAAGGGAGCGCCTCAACCAAAGGCAGCCCCTCAAACTAAGGCAGCACCTCTAATGAAGCCAACCCATCAAACTAAGGCATACCCTCAAACTAAGGCAGACTCTCAAACTAATGCAGCCCCTCAATCTAAGGCAGCCTCTTAATCTAAGACAGCCCCTCAAACAAATGCAGCCCGTCAAACCAAGGCAGCCGCTCAAACTAAGGCAGCCCCTCAAACTGAGGCAGCCGCTCAAACTAAGGCAGCCCCTCAAACTAAGGCAGCCCCTCAAACTCAGGCAGCCGCTCAAACTAAGGCAGCCCCTCAAACTGAGACAGCCGCTCAAACTAATGCAGCCCCTCAGTCTAAAGCAGCCCCTCAAACTCAGGCAGCCTCTCAATCTAAGGCAGCCGCTCAAACTAAGGCAGCCCCTTAAACTAAGACAGTCGCTCAAACTAATGCAGCCCCTCAAACTAAGGCTGATGCTCAAATTATGGCAGCCCCTCAAACTATGGCACACTCTCAAACGAAGGCAGCCACTCAAACTTAGTCAGCCTCTCAAACTAATGCTGCCCCTTAAACTAATGCAGCCCCTCAAACTAATGCAGAACTCTATCTAAGGCAGCCCCTGAAACTAATGCAGCCCCTGAAACTAATGCAGCCCCTCAAACTAATGCAGCCCCTCAAACTAATGCAGCCCCTCAATCTAAGGCAGCCCCTCAAACTAATGCAGCCACTCAATGAAAGGCAGACTCTCAAACCAACGCAGCCACTCAATCAAAGGCAGCCCCTCAAACTAAGGCAGCCCCTCAAACTAAGGCAGACTCTCACACTGACGCTGCCCCTTAAAGTAAGGCCGCCCTACAAACTAAGGGAGCGCCTCAACCAAAGGCAGCCCCTCAAACTAATGCAGCCACTCAAACAAAGGCAGCCCCTCAAACTCAGGCAGCCTCTCAAACTAAGGCAGCCGCTGAAACTAAGGCAGCCTGTCAAACGAAGGCAGACGCTCAAACTGAGGCAGACACTCAAACTAAGGCAACCCCTCAAACTAAGGCAGCCGCTCAAACTAAGGCAGACTCTCAAACTAAGGCAGCCTCTCAAACTAAGTCAGCCGCTCAATCTAAGGCAGCCCCTCAAACTAAGGCAGCCCCTCAAACTTAGGCAGCCGCTCAAACTAATGCAGCCCCTCAATCTAAGGCAGCCCCTCAACTAAGGCAGCCGCTCAAAATAAAGCAGCCCATCAAACTAATGCAGCCCCTCAAACTAAGGCAGCCACTCAAACTAAGGCAGCCCCTCAAACTAAGGCAGCCCCTCAAACTAAGGCAGCCCCTCAAACTAAGGCAGCCCCTCAATCGAAGGCAGCCGCTCAACTAAGGCAGCCGCTCAAAATAAGGCATCCCATCAAACTAATGCAGCCCCTCAAATTTCGGCAGCCCCTCAAACTAAGTCAGCCCCTCAAACTAATGCAGCCACTCAATCAAAGCCAGACTCTCAAACTAATGCAACCGCTCAAACTAAGGCAGCCCCTCAAACCCAGGCAGCCTCTCAAACTAACGCAGCCGCTCAAACTAAGGCAGCTTGTCAAAGTAAGGCAGACCCTCAAACTAAGGGAGCGCCTCAACTAAAAGCATCCCCTCAAACTAATGCAGCCGTTCAAATTAAGGCAGCTCCTCAAACTAAGGCAGCCTCTAAAAGTAAGGCAGCCCCTCAAACTAAGGCAGCCGCTCAAACTAATGCAGACTCTCAAACTAAGGCAGCCGCTCAAACGAAGGCAGCCTCTGAAATTAAGGCAGCCGCTCAAACTAAGGCAGCCCCTCAAAGTAAGGCAGCCTCTCAAACTAAGGCAGACCCTCAGACTAATGCAGCCCCTCAATCTAAAGCAGCCCCTCATTCTAATGCAACCCCTCAAACTAATGCAGCCCCTCAAACTAAGGCAGCCCCTCAAACTAAGCCAACGCCTCAAACTAAGGCATCCCCTCAAACTGAGGCAGACTCTCAAACTAATGCAACCACTCAATCTAAGGCAGCCCCTCAAACTAAGCCAACCCCTCAAACTAAGGCAGCCCCTCAAACTAAGGCAGCCCCTCAAACTAAGGCAGCCCCTCAAAATAATGCGGCCCCTCAAACTAATGCAGACCCTCAATCTAATGCAGCCCCTCAAACTAATGCAGCCACTCACTCAAAGGCAGACTCTCAAACTAATGCAGCCACTCAATCTAAGGCAGCCCCTCAAACTAAGCCAACCCCTCAAACTAAGGCAGCCCCTCAAACTAAGGCAGCCCCTCAAAATAATGCGGCCCCTCAAACTAATGCAGACCCTCAATCTAATGCAGTACCTCAAACTAATGCAGCCACTCACTCAAAGGCAGACTCTCAAACTAATGCAGCCCCTCAATCTAAGGCAGCTCCTCATTCTAATGCAACCCCTCAAGCTAATGCAGCCCCTCAAACTAAGGCAGCCCCTCTAACTAAGCCAACCCCTCAAACTAAGGAATCCCCTCAAACTAAGGCAGACTCTCAAACTAATGCAGCCACTCAATCTAAGGCAGACCCTCAAACTAAGCCAACCCCTCAAACTAAGGAAGCCCCTCAAAGTAATGCAGCCCCTCAAACAAATGCAGCCCCTCAATATAATGCAGCCCCTCAAACTAATGCAGCCACTCAATCAAAGGCAAGCTCTCAAACTAATGCAGCCACTCAATCAAAGGCAGCCCCTCAAACTCAGCCAACCACTCAAACTAAGACAGCCCCTCAAACTAAGGCAGACTCTCAAACTAATGCAGCCCCTTAAAGTAAGGCAGCCCCTCAAACTAAGGGAGCGCCTCAACCAAAGGCAGCCCCTCAAACTAAGGCAGCCCCTCTAACTAAGCCAACCCATCAAACTAAGGCATCCCCTCATACTAAGGCAGCCTCTCAAACTAATGCAGCCACTCAATCTAAGGCAGCCCCTCGAACAAAGCCAACCCCTCAAACTAAGGCATCCCCTCAAACTAAGGCAGACACTCAAACTAATGCAGCCCCTCATTCTAAGGCAGCCCCTTAATCTAAGACAGCCCCTCAAACTAATGCAGCCCCTCAAACCAAGGCAGCCGCTCAAACTAAGGCAGCCCCTCAAACTCAGGCAGCCGCTCAAACTAAGGCAGCCCCTCAAACTCAGGCAGCCGCTCAAACTAAGGCAGCCCCTCAAACTGAGACAGCCGCTCAAACTAATGCAGCCCCTCAGTCTAAAGCAGCCCCTCAAACACAGGCAGCCTCTCAATCTAAGGCAGCCGCTCAAACTAAGGCAGCCCCTCAAACTAAGACAGTCGCTCAAACTAATGCAGCCCCTCAAACTATGGCAGACTCTCAAACGAAGGCAGCCCCTCAAACTTAGACAGCCTATCAAACTTAGGCTGCCCCTTAAACTAATGCAGCCCCTCAAACTAATGCAGAACTCTATCTAAGGCAGCCCCTCAAACTAATGCAGCCCCTCAAACTAATGCAGCCCCTCAAACTAATGCAGCCCCACAATCTAAGGCAGCCCCTCAAACTAATGTAGCCACTCAAACTAATGCAGCCCCTCAAACTAATGCAGCCCCTCAATCAAAGGCAGCCCCTCAAACTAATGCACACCCTCAAACTAATGCAGCCCCTCAAACTAATGCAGCCCCTGAATCTAAGGCAGCCCCTCAAACTAATGCAGCCACTCAATCAAAGGCAGACTCTCAAACTAATGCAGTCACTCAATCAAAGGCAGCCCCTCAAACTAAGGCAGCCGCTCAAACTAAGGCAGACTCTCAAACTGACGCTGCCCCTTAAAGTAAGGCTGCCCTACAAAATAAGGGAGCGCCTCAACCAAAGGCAGCCCCTCAAACTAATGCAGCCGCTCAAACTAAGGCAGCCCCTCAAACTCAGGCAGCCTCTCAAACTAAGGCAGCCGCTGAAACTAAGGCAGCCTGTCAAACGAAGGCAGCCGCTCAAACTAAGGCAGACTCTCAAACTAAGGCAACCCCTCAAACTAAGGCAGCCGCTCAAACTAAGGCAGCCCCTCAAACTCAGGCAGCCTCTCAAACTAAGGCAGCCGCTGAAACTAAGGCAGCCTGTCAAACGAAGGCAGCCGCTCAAACTAAGGCAGACTCTCAAACTAAGGCAACCCCTCAAACTAAGGCAGCCGCTCAAACTAAGGCAGACTCTCAAACTAAGGCAGCCTCTCAAACTAAGTCAGCCGCTCAATCTAAGGCAGCTCCTCATTCTAATGCAACCCCTCAAACTAATGCAGCCCCTCAAACTAAGGCAGCACTTCTAACTAAGCCAACCCCTCGAACTAAGGAATCCCCTCAAACTAAGGCAGACTCTCAAACTAATGCAGCCCCTCAATCTAAGGCAGCCCCTCATAATAATGCAGCCCCTCAAACAAATGCAGTCCCTCAATCTAATGAAGCCCCTCAAACTAATGCAGCCACTCAATCAAAGGCAAGCTCTCAAACCAATGCAGCCACTCAATCAAAGCCAGACCCTCAAACTCAGCCAACCACAAACTAAGGCAGCCCCTCAAACTAAGGCAGACTCTCAAACTAATACAGCCCCTTAAAGTAAGGCAGCCTCTCAAACTAAGGGAGCGCCTCAACCAAAGGCAGCCCCTCAAACTAAGGCAGCCCCTCTAATGAAGCCAACCCATCAAACTAAGGCACACCCTCAAACTAAGGCAGACTCTCAAACTAATGCAGCCCCTCAATCTAAGGCAGCCTCTTAATCTAAGACAGCCCCTCAAACAAATGCAGCCCGTCAAACCAAGGCAGCCGCTCAAACTAAGGCAGCCCCTCAAACTAAGGCAGCCGCTCAAACTAAGGCAGCCCCTCAAACTCAGGCAGCCGCTCAAACTAAGGCAGCCCCTCAAACTGAGACAGCCGCTCAAACTAATGCAGCCCCTCAGTCTAAAGCAGCCCATCAAACTCAGGCAGCCTCTCAATCTGAGGCAGCCGCTCAAACTAAGGCAGCCCCTTAAACTAAGACAGTCGCTCAAACTGATGCAGCCCCTCAAACTAAGGCTGCCGCTCAAATTATGGCAGCCCCTCAAACTATGGCACACTCTCAAACGAAGGCAGCCACTCAAACTTAGGCAGCCTCTCAAACTAAGGCTGCCCCTTAAACTAATGCAGCCCCTCAAACTAATGCAGAACTCTATCTAAGGCAGCCCCTCAAACTAATGCAGCCCCTGAAACTAATGCAGCCCCTCAAACTAATGCAGCCCCTCAAACTAATGCAGCCCCTCAAACTAATGCAGCCCCTCAATCTAAGGCAGCCCCTCAAACTAATGCAGCCACTCAATGAAAGGCAGACTCTCAAACCAATGCAGCCACTCAATCAAAGGCAGCCCCTCAAACTAAGGCAGCCCCTCAAACTAAGGCAGCCCCTCAAACTAAGGCAGACTCTCAAACTGACGCTGCCCCTTAAAGTAAGGCAGCCCTACAAACTAAGGGAGCGCCTCAACCAAAGGCAGCCCCTCAAGCTAATGCAGCCGCTCAAACTAAGGCAGACTCTCAAACTAAGGCAACCCCTCAAACTAAGGCAGCCGCTCAAACTAAGGCAGCCTCTCAAACTAAGTCAGCCGCTCAATCTAAGGCAGCCCCTCAAACTAAGGCAGCCCCTCAAACTGAGGCAGCCGCTCAACTAATGCAGCCCCTCAATCTAAGGCAGCCCCTCAATCTAAGGCAGCCCCTCAAAATAAAGCAGCCCATCAAACTAATGCAGCCCCTCAAACTAAGGCAGCCCCTCAGACTAAGGCAGCCCCTCAAACTAAGGCAGCCCCTCAATCTAAGGCAGCCCCTCAACTAAGGCAGCCGCTCAAAATAAGGCAT
Source organism: Heterodontus francisci (assembly GCF_036365525.1). Taxonomy (NCBI): domain Eukaryota; kingdom Metazoa; phylum Chordata; class Chondrichthyes; order Heterodontiformes; family Heterodontidae; genus Heterodontus; species Heterodontus francisci. Next base: position 7,263,838 of record NW_027140867.1, on the reverse strand, counting down.
CCCATCAAACTAATGCAGCCCCTCAAATTACGTCAGCCCCTCAAACTAAGTCAGCCCCTCAAACTAATGCAGCCACTCAATCAAAGCCAGACTCTCAAACTAATGCAACCGCTCAAACTAAGGCAGCCCCTCAAACCCAGGCAGCCTCTCAAACTAACGCAGCCGCTCAAACTAAGGCAGCTTGTCAAAGTAAGGCAGACCCTCAAACTGAGGGAGCGCCTCAACCAAAGGCAACCCCTCAAACTAATGCAGCCGCTCAAATTCAGGCAGCCCCTCAAACTAAGGCAGCCTCTAAAAGTAAGGCAGACCCTCAAACTAAGGCAGCCGCTCAAACTAAGGCAGACTCTCGAACTAAGGCAGACCCTCAAACTAAGGGAGCGCGTCAACTAAAAGCAAACCCTCCAACTAATGCAGCCGCTCAAATTATGGCAGCCCCTCAAACTAAGGCAGCCTCTAAAAGTAAGGCAGCCCCTCAAACTGAGGCAGCCGCGCAAACTAATGCAGACTCTCAAACTAAGGCAGCCGCTCAATTTAAGGCAGCCGCTCAAACGAAGGCAGCCTCTGAAATTAAGGCCTCCGCTCAAACTAAGGCAGCCCCTCAAAGTAAGGCAGCCTCTCAAACTAAGGCACTCCCTCAGACTAATGCAGCCCCTCAATCTAAAGCAGCCCCTCATTCTAATGCAACCCCTCAAACTAATGCAGCCCCTCAAACTAAGGCAGCCCCTCAAACTAAGCCAACGCCTCAAACTAAGGCATCCCCTCAAACTGAGGCAGACTCTCAAACTAATGCAGCCACTCAATCTAAGGCAGCCCCTCAAACTAAACCAACCCCTCAAACTAAGGCAGCCCCTCAAACTAAGGCAGCCCCTCAAACTAATGCAGACCCTCAATCTAATGCAGCCCCTCAAACTAATGCAGCCACTCACTCAAAGGCAGACTCTCAAACTAATGCAGCCACTCAATCTAAGGCAGCCCCTCAAACTAAGCCAACCCCTCAAACTAAGGCAGCCCCTCAAACTAAGGCAGCCCCTCAAAATAATGCGGCCCCTCAAACTAATGCAGACCCTCAATCTAATGCAGTACCTCAAACTAATGCAGCCACTCACTCAAAGGCAGACTCTCAAACTAATGCAGCCCCTCAATCTAAGGCAGCTCCTCATTCTAATGCAACCCCTCAAACTAATGCAGCCCCTCAAACTAAGGCAGCCCCTCTAACTAAGCCAACCCCACAAACTAAGGAATCCCCTCAAACTAAGGCAGACTCTCAAACTAATGCAGCCACTCAATATAAGGCAGACCCTCAAACTAAGCCAACCCCTCAAACTAAGGAAGCCCCTCAAAGTAATGCAGCCCCTCAAACAAATGCAGCCCCTCAATATAATGCAGCCCCTCAAACTAATGCAGCCCCTCAAACTAATGCAGCCACTCAATCAAAGGCAAGCTCTCAAACTAATGCAGCCACTCAATCAAAGGCAGCCCCTCAAACTCAGCCAACCACTCAAACTAAGACAGCCCCTCAAACTAAGGCAGACTCTCAAACTAATGCAGCCCCTTAAAGTAAGGCAGCCCCTCAAACTAAGGGAGCGCCTCAACCAAAGGCAGCCCCTCAAACTAAGGCAGCCCCTCTAACTAAGCCAACCCATCAAACTAAGGCATCCCCTCATACTAAGGCAGCCTCTCAAACTAATGCAGCCACTCAATCTAAGGCAGCCCCTCGAACAAAGCCAACCCCTCAAACTAAGGCATCCCCTCAAACTAAGGCAGACTCTCAAACTAATGCAGCCCCTCATTCTAAGGCAGCCCCTTAATCTAAGACAGCCCCTCAAACTAATGCAGCCCCTCAAACCAAGGCAGCCGCTCAAACTAAGGCAGCCCCTCAAACTCAGGCAGCCGCTCAAACTAAGGCAGCCCCTCAAACTCAGGCAGCCGCTCAAACTAAGGCAGCCCCTCAAACTGAGACAGCCGCTCAAACTAATGCAGCCCCTCAGTCTAAAGCAGCCCCTCAAACTCAGGCAGCCTCTCAATCTAAGGCAGCCGCTCAAACTAAGGCAGCCCCTCAAACTAAGACAATCGCTAAAACTAATGCAGCCCCTCAAACTAAGGCAGCCGCTCAAATTAATGCAGCCCCTCAAACTATGGCAGACTCTCAAACGAAGGCAGCCCCTCAAACTTAGGCAGCCTATCAAACTTAGGCTGCCCCTTAAACTAATGCAGCCCCTCAAACTAATGCAGAACTCTATCTAAGGCAGCCCCTCAAACTAATGCAGCCCCTCAAACTAATGCAGCCCCTCAAACTAATGCAGCCCCACAATCTAAGGCAGCCCCTCAAACTAATGTAGCCACTCAAACTAATGCAGCCCCTCAAACTAATGCAGCCCCTCAATCAAAGGCAGCCCCTCAAACTAATGCACCCCCTCAAACTAATGCAGCCCCTCAAACTAATGCAGCCCCTGAATCTAAGGCAGCCCCTCAAACTAATGCAGCCACTCAATCAAAGGCAGACTCTCAAACTAATGCAGTCACTCAATCAAAGGCAGCCCCTCAAACTAAGGCAGCCGATCAAACTAAGGCAGACTCTCAAACTGACGCTGCCCCTTAAAGTAAGGCAGCCCTACAAACTAAGGGAGCGCCTCAACCAAAGGCAGCCCCTCAAACTAATGCAGCCGCTCAAACTAAGGCAGCCCCTCAAACTCAGGCAGCCTCTCAAACTAAGGCAGCCGCTGAAACTAAGGCAGCCTGTCAAACGAAGGCAGCCGCTCAAACTAAGGCAGACTCTCAAACTAAGGCAACCCCTCAAACTAAGGCAGCCACTCAAACTAAGGCAGACTCTCAAACTAAGGCAGCCTCTCAAACTAAGTCAGCCGCTCAATCTAAGGCAGCCCCTCAAACTAAGGCAGCCCCTCAAACTAAGGCAGCCGCTCAAACTAATGCAGCCCCTCAATCTAAGGCAGCCCCTCAACTAAGGCAGCCGCTCAAAATAAAGCAGCCCATCAAACTAAGGCAGCCCCTCAAACTAAGGCAGCCCCTCAAACTAAGGCAGCCCCTCAAACTAAGGAAGCGCCTCAAACTAAGGCAGCCGCTCAAACTAATGCAGCCCCTCAATCTAAGGCAGCCCCTCAACTAAGGCAGCCGCTCAAAATAAAGCATCCCATCAAACTAATGCAGCCCCTCAAACTACGTCAGCCCCTCAAACTAAGTCAGCCCCTCAAACTAATGCAGCCACTCAATCAAAGCCAGACTCTCAAACTAATGCAGCCGCTCAAACTAAGGCAGCCCCTCAAACCCAGGCAGCCTCTCAAACTAACGCAGCCGCTCAAACTAAGGCAGCTTGTCAAAGTAAGGCAGACCCTCAAACTAAGGGAGCGCCTCAACCAAAGGCAGCCCCTCAAACTAATGCAGCCGCTCAAATTAAGGCAGCCTCTCAAACTAAGGCAGCCTCTAAAAGTAAGGCAGACCCTCAAACTAAGGCAGCCGCTCAAACTAAGGCAGACTCTCGAACTAAGGCAGACCCTCAAACTAAGGGAGCGCCTCAACTAAAAGCAGCCCCTCAAACTAATGCAGCCTCTCAAAGTAAGGCAGACCCTCAAGCTATGGCAGCCTCTCAAACTAAGGAAGACTCTCAAACTAAGGCAGCCCCTCAAACTAAGGCAGCCGCTCAAACTAATGCACACTCTCAAGCTGAGGCAGCCGCTCAAACTAAGCCAGACGCTCAAACTAAGGCAGCCTATCAAATTAAGGCAGCCGCTCAATCTAAGGCAGCCCCTCAAAGTAAGGCACTCCCTCAAACTAATGCAGCCCCTCAATCTAAGGCAGCCCCTCATTCTAATGCAACCCCCCAAACTAATGCAGCCCCTCAAACTAAGGCAGCCCCTCAAACTAAGGCAGCCCCTCAAACTAAGGCAGCCCCTCGAACTAAGCCAACCCCTCAAACTAAGGCATCACATCAAACTAAGGCAGACTCTCAAACTAATGCAGCCACTCAATCTAAGGCAGCCCCTCAAACTAAGCTAACCCCTCAAACTAAGGCAGCCCCTCAAACTGAGGCAACCCCTCAAAATAATGCAGCCCCTCAAAATAATGCAGACCCACAATCTAATGAAGCCCCTCAAACTAATGCAGCCACTCAATCAAAGGCAGACTTTCAAACTAATGCATCGCCTCAACCAAAGGCAGCCCCTCAAACTAATGCAGCCTCTCAAATTAAGGCAGCCCCTCAAACTAAGGCAGCCTCTAAAAGTAAGGCAGACCCTCAAACTAAGGCAGCCGCTCAAACTAAGGCAGACTCTCAAACTAAGGCAGCCCCTCAAACTAAGGCAGCCGCTCAAACTAATGCAGACTCTCAAACTAAGGCAGCCGCTCAAACTAAGGCAGCCCATCAAACAAATGCAGCCCCTCAAACTACGTCAGCCCCTCAAACTAAGACAGCCCCTCAAACTAATGCAGCCACTCAATCAAAGGCAGCCGCTCAAACTAAGGCAGCCTGTCAAAGTAAGGCAGACCCTCAAACTAAGGGAGCGCCTCAACCAAAGGCAGCCCCTCAAACTAATGCAGCCGCTCAAATTAACAGTCCCTCAAACTAAGGCAGCCTCAAAAAGTAAGGCAGACCCTCAAACTAATGCAGCCGCTCAAACTAAGGCAGCCCCTCAATCTCAGGCAGCCTCTCAAACTAACGCAGCCGCTCAAACTAAGGCAGCCTGTCAAAGTAAGGCAGACCCTCAAACTAAGGGAGCGCCTCAACCAAAGGCAGCCCCTCAAACTAATGCAGCCGCTCAAATTAAGGCAGTCCCTCAAACTAAGGCAGCCTCAAAAAGTAAGGCAGCCCCTCAAACTAAGGCAGCCGCTCAAACTAAGGCAGACTCTCAAACTAAGGCAGACTCTCAAACTAAGGGAGCGCCTGAACCAAAGGCAGCCCCTCAAACTAAGGGAACCCTCAAACTGAGGGAAACCTCAAACAAAGGCAACCCACTAACGAATGCTGCAACTCAAACTAATGCATCACCTCAAACTAATGCAACACCTCAAACTAATGCAACACCTCAAACTAATGCAACACCTCAAACGAATGCAACACCTCAAACTACTGCAACACCTCAAACTCATGCAAAACCTCAATCTAATGCTACACCTCAAACTAATGCAACATCTCAAACTAATGCAACACCTCAAACTAATGAAACACCTCAAACTAAGGAAACCGTCAATCAAAGGCTACACCTCAGACTCAGGCAACACCTCAAACTAAGGCGGCCCCTCAAACTAAGGCGGCCCCTCAAACTAAGGCGGCCCCTCAAACTAAGGCAGCCCCTCAAACTAAGGCAGCCCCTCAAACTAAGGCAGCCCCTCAAACTAAGGCAACACATCAAAATAATGCAACACATCAAAATAATGCAACACCTCAAACTAAGGCAACACCGCAAACTAATGCAACACCTCAAACTAAGGCAACACCTCAAACTAAGGCAACACCTCAAACTAATGCAACACCTGAAACTAAGGCAACCCCTCAAACAGATGCAGCCTCTTAAACTCAGGCAACACCTCAAACTAAGGCAACACCTCAAACTAAGGGAACCGTCAAACTAAGGGAACCCTCAAACAAAGGCAACCCACTAACGAAGGCTGCAACTCAAACTAATGCAACACCTCAAACTAATGCAACACCTCAAACTAATGCAACACCTGAAACTAAGGAAACCGTCAATCAAAGGCAACACCTCATACTCAGACAACACCTCAAACTAAGGCGGCCCCTCAAACTAAGGCGGCCCCTCAAACTAAGGCAACACCTCAAACTAAGGCGACACCTCAAACTAAGGCAACACCTCACACTAATGCAACACCTGAAACTAAGGCAACCCCTCAAACAGATGCAGCCCCTTAAACTAAGGCAACTCCTCAAACTAAGGCAACACCTCAAACTAAGGGAACCGTCAAACTGAGGGAAACCTCAAACAAAGGCAACCCACTAACGAAGGCTGCAACTCAAACTAATGCAACACCTCAAACTAATGCAACACCTCAAACTAATGCAACACCTCAAACTACTGCAACACCTCAAACTAATGCAACACCTCAATCTAATGCAACACCTCAAACTAAGGCAACATCTCAAACTCTTGCAACACCTCAAACTAATGCAACCCATCAAACCAATGCAACACCTCAAACTAATGCAACACCTCAAACTAATGCAACACCTCAAACTAATGCAACACCTCAAAGTAATGAAACACCTCAAACTAAGGAAACCGTCAATCAAAGGCAACACCTCAAACTAATGCAACACCTCAAACTAATGCAACACCTCAAACGATTGCAACACCTCAAACTAATGAAACACCTCAAACTAAGGAAACCGTCAATCAAAGGCAGCACCTCATATTCAGGCAACACCTCAAACTAAGGCGGCCCCTCAAACTAAGGCGGCCCCTCATACTAAGGCGGCCCCTCAAACTAAGGCAGCCCCTCAAACTAAGGCAGCCCCTCAAACTAAGGCAACACATCAAAATAATGCAACACATCAAAATAATGCAACACCTCAAACTAAGGCAACACCTTAAACTAAGGCAACACCTCAAACTGAGGCAACACCTCAAAATAACGCAACCCCTCAAACTAAGGCAACACCTCAAACTAAGGCAACACCTCAAACAAAGGCTTCTCTCAAACTAAGGCAACTCCCACACTAAGGCAACACCTCAAACTAATGCAACACCTCAAACTAATGCAACACCTCAAACTAATGCAACAACTCAAACTAAGGCAACACCTCAAACTAAGGCGACACCTCAAACTAAGGCAGCACCTCAAACTAAGGCAACAACTCAAACTAAGGCAGCACCTCAAACTAAGGCAACAACTCAAACTAAGGCAACAGCTCAAACGAAGGCAAGAACACAAACTAAGGCAACAACTCAAACTAAGGCAACAACTCTAACTGAGGCAACACCTCAAACTAAGGCAACACCTCAAACTAAGGCAACACCTCAAACTAAGGCAACCGTCAAACAAATGCAACACCTCAAACTGAGGCAAAACCACAAACTAAGGGAGCCCTCAATCTAAGGCAACGCCTCAAACTAAGGCATCCCTCAAACTAAGGCATCCCTCAAACTAAGGCAGCCCCTCAAACTAAAGCAGCCCCTCAAACTAAGGCTACCCCTCAAACTAAGGCAGCCCCTCAAACTAAGGCAGACCCTCAAACTAAGGCAGAACCTCAAAGTAAGGCAGCACTTCAAACTAAGGCAGCACCTCATCCTAAGGCAGCACCTCAAACTAAGTCAGCACCTCAAACGAAGGCAGCAACTCAAACTAAGGCAGCACCTCAAACGAAGGCAACACCTAAAACTAAGGCAGCACCACAAACGAAGGGAACCCTCAATCTGAGGCAACACCTCAAACTGAGGAAAAAACTCAAACTAAGGCAAAACCTCAAACTAAGGCATCACGTCAAACTCAGGCAACACCTCAAACTAAGGCAACACCTCAAACTAAGGCAACGCCTCAAACTAAGGGAACCCTCAAACTAATGCAACACCTCAAACTAAGGCAACCCTTCAAACTGAGGCAACCACTCAAACATATGCAGACCCTCAAACATATGCAGCCCCTTAAACCAACGCAACACCTCAAACGAAGGCATTCCTCAATCTAAGGCAACACTCAAACTAATGCAACACCTGAAACTAAGGCAACCCCTCAAACAGATGCAACCCCTTAAACTAACGCAACACCTCAAACTAAGGCAACTTCTCAAAATAAGGGAACCCTCAAACTAAGTGAACCCTCAAACTAAGGGAACCCACTAACGAAGGCTGCAACTCAAACTAAAGCAACACCTCAAACTAAGTCAACCTTCAAACGAAGGCAGGTCGTCAAACGAAGGCAACACCTCAAACTAAGACAACCCTCAAACTAAGGCAACCCTCAAACTAAGGCAACCCTCAAACTAAGGCAGCCCCTCAAACTAAGCCAGCCCCTCAAACTAAGGCAGCACCTCAAACTAAGGCAACAACTCAAACTAAGGCAACAACGCAAACGAAGGCCACAACACAAACTAAGGCAACAACTCAAACTAAGGCAACAACTCAAACTGAGGCAACACCTCAAACTAAGGCAACACCTCAAACTAAGGCAACACCTCAAACTAAGGCAACCGTCAAACAAATGCAACACCTCAAACTGAGGCAAAACCACAAACTAAGGGAGCCCTCAATCTAAGGCAACGCCTCAAACTAAGGCATCCCTCAAACTAAGGCAGCCCCTCAAACTAAGGCAGCCCCTCAAACTCAGGCAGCCCCTCAAACTAAGGCAGACCCTCAACCTAAGGCAGCACCTCAAAGTAAGGCAGCACTTCAAACTGAGGCAGCACCTAAAACTAAGGCAGCACCACAAACGAAGGGAATCCTCAATCTGAGGCAACACCTCAAACTGAGGCAAAAACTCAAACTAAGGCTACACCTCAAATTAAGGCAACACCTCAATCTAAGGCAGCCGTCACATAAAGGCAACACCTCAAATTAAGGCAACACATCAAACTAAGGCAACAAATCAAACTAAGGCAACACATCAAACTAAGGCAACACATCAAAATAAGGCAACCCTCCAACTAATGCAACACCTCAAACTAATGCAATACCTCAAACTAATGCAACACCTCAAACTTAGGCAACAGTCAAACTAAGGCAACACCTGAAACTAAGGCAACCGTCAAACAAATGCAACATCTCAAACGAAGGCAACACCTCAAACGAAGGCAACACCTCGAACTAAGGCAACACCTCAAACTAATGCAACACCTCAAACTAAGGCAAAACCTCAAACTAAGGCAAAACCTCAAACTAAGGCAACACCTCAAACTAAGGCAAAACCTCAAACGAAGGCAAAACCTCAAACTAAGGCAACCCTCAAACTAAGGCAACCCTCAAACTAAGGCAACCCTCAATCAAAGGAAACCTTCAATCAAAGGAAACCCTCAATCAAAGGAAACCCTCTATCAAAGGCAACCCTCAAACAAAGGCAACACCTCAAACTAAGGCAACACCTCAAATTAAGGCAACACCTCAAACTAAGGCAGCCGTCAAATAAAGGCAACACCTCAAATTAAGGCAACACATCAAACTAAGGCAACACATCAAACTAAGGCAACCCTCAAACTAATGCAAAATCTGAAACTAAGGCAACCCATAAACGAAGGCAATTCCTCAAACTAAGGCAATTCCTCAAACTAAGGCAACCCTCAAACTAAGGCAACCCTCAAACGAACGCAACCCTCAAACTAACGCAACCCTCAAACTAAGGCAACGCTCAAACTAAGGCAACGTTCAAACTAAGGCAACCCTCAACAAAGGCAACACCTCAAACGAAGGCAACACCTCAAAGGAAGGCAACACATCAAACTAAGACAACACCTCAAACTAAGGCAACACCTCAAACTGAGGCTACAGCACAAACTTAGGCAACACCTCAAACTTAGGCAACACCTCAAACTTAGGCAACACCTCAAACTGAGGCAAAGGTCAAACGAAGGCAAGACCTCAAGCTAAGGCAACACCTCAAACTAAGGCAACACCTCAAACAAAGGCAACACCTCAAACTAAGGCAACACCTCAAATTAAGGCAACACCTCAAACTAAGGCAGCCGTCAAATAAAGGCAACACCTCAAATTAAGGCAACACATCAAACTAAGGCAACACATCAAACTAAGGCAACACATCAAACTAAGGCAACCCTCCAGCTAATGCCATACCTCAAACTAATGCAATACCTCAAACTAATGCAACACCTCAAACTAAGTCAACACCTCAAACTAAGGCAGCACCTCAAACTAAGGCAACACCGCAAACAAAGGCAACACCTCAAAATAGGCCAACACCTCAAACAAAGGTTCCCATCAAACTAAGCAATATCTCAAACTAAGGCAACACCTAAAACTAATGCAACACCTCAAACAAAGGCTAACATCAAACTAAGCAATATCTCAAACTAAGGCAATCCTGATTCTGAGGCAAACGTCAGACTGAGGCAGCAGTCAAGACAAGGCAACTCTCAATTTAAGACAACCCTCAAACTAATGCAAAATCTGAAACTAAGGCAACCCATAAACGAAGGCAATTCCTCAAACTAAGGCAATTCCTCAAACTAAGGCAACCCTCAAACTAAGGCAACCCTCAAACGAACGCAACCCTCAAACTAACGCAACCCTCAAACTAAGGCAACGCTCAAACTAAGGCAACGTTCAAACTAAGGCAACCCTCAACAAAGGCAACACCTCAAACGAAGGCAACACCTCAAAGGAAGGCAACACATCAAACTAAGACAACACCTCAAACTAAGGCAACACCTCAAACTGAGGCTACAGCACAAACTTAGGCAACACCTCAAACTTAGGCAACACCTCAAACTTAGGCAACACCTCAAGCTGAGGCAAAGGTCAAATTAAGGCAAGACCTCAAACTAAGGCAACACCTCAAACTAAGGCAACACCTCAAACGAAGGCAACACCTCAAACGAAGGCAACACCTCAAACTCAGGCAACACCTCAAACTAAGGCAACACATCAAACTAAGGCAACACATAAAACTAAGGCAACACCTCAAACTGAGGCAACCGTCAATCAAATGCAACACCTCAAACGAAGGGAGCACCTCAAACGAAGGCAACACCTCAAGCTAAGGCAACTCCTCAAACTAAGGCAACACCTCAAACTAAGGAAACACCTCAAACTTAGGCAACAGTCAAACTAAGGCAACACCGCAAACTAAGGCAACAGTCAAACTAAGGGAACAGTCAAACTAAGGCAAAACCTCAAACTAAGGCAAAACCTCAAACTAAGGCAAAACCTTAAACTAGGGCAACCCTCAAACTAAGGCAACCCTCAAACTAAGGCAACCCTCAATCAAAGGAAACCCTCAATCAAAGGAAGCCCTCAATCAAAGGCAACCCACAAACAAAGGCAACACATCAAACTAAGGCAACACCTCAAACTGAGGCAACACCTCAAACTGAGGCAACACCTCAAACTAAGGCAGCCGTCAAATAAAGGCAACACCTCAAATTAAGGCAACACATCAAACTAAGGCAACACATCAAACTAACGCAACACATCAAACTAAGGCAACCCTCCAACTAATGCCATACCTCAAACTAATGCAATACCTCAAACTAATGCAACACCTCAAACTAAGGCAACACCTCAAACTAAGGCAACACCTCAAAATAGGCCAACACCTCAAACAAAGGCTCCCATCAAACTAAGCAATATCTCAAACTAAGGCAATCCTCAATCTGAGGCAAACCTCAGACTGAGGCAGCAGTCAATACAAGGCAACTCTCAATTTAAGACAACCCTCAAACTAATGCAACACCTGAAACTAAGGCAACCCATAAACGAAGGCAATTCCTCAAACTAAGGCAACCGTCAAACTAAGGCAACCCTCAAACTAACGCAACCCTCAAACTAACGCAACCCTCAAACTAAGGCAACCCTCAAACTAAGGCAACGCTCAAACTAAGGCAACGCTCAAACTAAGGCAACCCTCAACAAAGGCAACCCCTCAAACAAAGGCAACCCCTCAAACTAAGGCAACCCCTCAAACAAAGGCAACCCTCAAACTAAGGGAACCATCAAACTAAGGAAACCCTCAAACTAAGGCAACACCTCAAACTAAGGCAACACCTCAAACTAAGGCAACACCTCAAACTAAGGCAACACCTCAAAATAGGCCAACACCTCAAACAAAGGCTCCCATCAAACTAAGCAATATCTCAAACTAAGGCAATCCTCAATCTGAGGCAAACCTCAGACTGAGGCAGCAGTCAATACAAGGCAACTCTCAATTTAAGACAACCCTCAAACTAATGCAACACCTGAAACTAAGGCAACCCATAAACGAAGGCAATTCCTCAAACTAAGGCAACCGTCAAACTAAGGCAACCCTCAAACTAACGCAACCCTCAAACTAACGCAACCCTCAAACTAAGGCAACCCTCAAACTAAGGCAACGCTCAAACTAAGGCAACGCTCAAACTAAGGCAACCCTCAACAAAGGCAACCCCTCAAACAAAGGCAACCCCTCAAACTAAGGCAACCCCTCAAACAAAGGCAACCCTCAAACTAAGGGAACCATCAAACTAAGGAAACCCTCAAACTAAGGCAACACCTCAAACTAAGTTAACACCTCAAACTAAGGCAGCCCAAAGACTACGGCAACGCCTCAAACTTAGGCAATGCCTCAAACTGAGGTAACGCCTCAAACTGAGGCAGCGCCTCAATCGAAGGCAACGCCTCAATCTAAGGCAACCCTTAAAATATGGCAATGCTCAAACTAATGCAGACCCTCAAACTAATGCAGCCCCTCAAACTAAGGCAACCATCAAACTTAGGCACCCCTCAAAATAATGCAACACCTCAATCTAAGGCAACCCTTAAAATGTGGCAACGCTCAAACTAATACAGACCCTCAAACTAATGCAGACCCTGAAACTAAGGCAACCCTCAAGCTGAGGCAACCCTTAAGGCTTTTAGTTTTGTTGACTGCAGCTTTGACAGTCGCGAAGGTGCGAGAGCGAGCTTGCAGCTGGGAAGTCAATTTCAGTGGAAGTTTAAAAGTTAATTCTCTTTTGTTTTCGGAGGACCAGGGGACTGCTGGGTAAGTAAAAACTATATATTTGGGTATTTTAAAATCTCTTTCTTTTAGTTTTGGTGACTGCAGCTTTGACATTAGCGAAGGTGCAAGAGCGAGCTTACAGCTGGGCAGTCAGTTTCAGTGGAAGTTTAAAAGTTAATTCCCTTTTGTTTTCGGAGGACCAGGGGACTGCTGGGTAAGTAAAAACTATATATTTCGGTGGTGGCTGTACCCGAGACAGTACACATGTGGTGTCTCGCACCCTCCCTCTTCCTGTAACCAAAAAAAAGGACTCTTGTTTTGATAAGGTTAGCTTTTTATTTAAGAAGTTCTGTCCGTTGGATTGCTATCCTAACAAGCTTTGACATTTTTTTTTGCTTTTTCACTAGATTTGTTGGGAATTTAGAATAGTGGGACAGGAAGTTAAGGCAGTTGTATGTTCCTCCTGCAGAATGTGAGAGGTAAGGGTCGCCAAGAGTGTCCCTGCTGACTGCATCTGCGGGAAGTGCACCCAACTCCATCTCCTCGAGAACCGCGTTTGGGAACTGGAGCTGGAGCTGGATGAACTTCGGATCATTCGGGAGGCGGAGGGGGTAATTGAGAGGAGTTATGGGGAGGGAGTCACACCTCAGGTAAAAGAAGTAGGTCGATGGGTTACCGTCAGGGGAAGGAGTGGGAACCAGCAGGCAGTGCAGGGATCCCCTGTGGCCGTTTCCCTCAACAACAGGTATACCGTTTTGGATACTGTTGCGGGGGACGACTTACCAGGAGTAAGCAATGGGGTACAGGTCTCTTTCACAGAGTCTGTCCCTGTTGCTCAGAAGGGAAGGGGGAAGAGGAGCAGAGCATTAGTCATTGGGGACTCCATAGTTAAGGGAACAGATAGGAGGTTCTGTGGGAACGAGAGAGACTCACGGTTGGTATGTTGCATCCCAGGTGCCAGGGTTCGTGATGTTTCGGATCGTGCTTTTGGGATCCTCAGGGGGGAGGTGGAGCAGCCCCAAGACGTGGTCCACATTGGCACCAACGACATAGGTAGGAAGAGAGATGGGGATTTAAGACAGAAATTCTGGGAGCTAGGGTGGAAGCTTAGAGTGAGAACAAACAGAGTTGTTATCTCTGGGTTGTTGCCCGTGCCACGTGATAGCGAAGCAAGGAATAGGGAGAGAGAGGAGTTGAACACGTGGCTGCAGGGATGGTGCAGGAGGGAGGGTTTTGGTTTCCTGGATAATTGGGGCTCTTTCTGGGGTAGGTGGGACCTCTACAAACAGGATGGTCTTCACCTGAACCAGAGGGGTACCAATATCCTGGGGGGGGGGGGGGAGATTTGTTAGTGCTCTTCGGGGGGGTTTAAACTAAATCAGCAGGGGAATGGGAACCGAAAATGTAATGTCAGTGTACAGGATGTTGAGAGTAGTGAGGTCAGGGATAAGGTTTCAAGGACGCAAGAGGGCACTGGCAAGCAAGAAACTGGTTTAAAGTGTGTCTATGTCAATGCCGGGAGCATCCGGAATAAGGTGGGTGAGCTTGCAGCATGGGTTGGTACCTGGGATCTCGATGTAGAGGCCATTTCGGAGACATGGGTAGAGCAGGGGAAGGAATGGATGTTGCAGGTTCCGGGATTTAAATGTTTCAGTAAGAACAGAGAAGATGGTAAAAGAGGGGTGGGGGTGGGGGGAGGGGGGGGGGGTGGTGGTGTGGCATTGTTAATCAAGGAGAGTATTACAGCGACAGAAAGGACGTTTGAGGACTCGTCCACTGAGGTAGTATGGGCCGAGGTTAGAAATAGGAGAGGTGAGGTCACCCTGTTGGGAGTCTTTTATCGACCTCCAAATAGTTCCAGAGATGTAGAGGAAAGGATAACGAAGATGATTCTCGACAGGGGCGGGAGTAATAGGGTAGTTGTTATGGGGAACTTTAACTTTCCAAATATTGACTGGAAATACTATAGTTCGAGTACTTTAGATGGGTCAGTTTTTGTCCAGTGTGTGCAGGAGGGTTTTCTGACACAGTATGTGGACAGGCCAACCAGGGGCGATGCCACATTGGATTTGGGACTGGGTAATGAACCCGGCCAGGTGTTAGATTTAGATGTTGGTGAGCACTTTGGTGATCGTGATTACAATTCGGTTAGGTTTACCTTAGCGATGGGCAGGGACAGGTATATACCGCAGGGCAAAAATTATAACTGGGGGAAAGGAAATTATGATGCGATCAGGCAAGATTTAGGATGCGTAGGATGGGGAAGGAAACTGCAGGGGATGGGAACAATCGAAATGTGGAGCTTATTCAAGGAGCAGCGACTGCGTGTCCTTGATAAGTATGTAAATGTGAGGCAGGGAGGAAGTTGTCGAGCGAGGGAGCCATGGTTTACTAAAGAAGTTGAAGCGCTTGTCAAGAATAAGAAGGCTGATGTCAGGATGAGACGTGAAGGCTCAGTTAGGGCGCTTGAGAGTTACAAGCCAGCCAGGAAGGATCTAAAGGGAGAGCGAAGAAGAGCAATGAGAGGACACGAAAAGTCATTGGCGGATAGGGTCAGGGAAAACCCTCAGGTTTTCTATAGGTACATCAGGAATAAAATAATGACTGGAGTTAGATTAGGGCCAATCAAGGATAGTCGTGGGAAGTTGTGTGTGGAATCAGAGGAGGTAGGGGAAGAGTTAAATGAATATTTTGCGTCAGTATTTACAGTAGAGAAAGGAAACGTTGTCCAGGAGAATACTGAGATTCAGGCTACTAGGCTAGATGGGATTGAGGTTCACAAGGAGGAGGTGTTATCAATTTTGGAAAGTGTGAAAATAGATAAGTCCCCTGGGCCAGATGGGACTTATCCTCGGATTCTCTGGGAAGCCAGGGAGGAGATTGCAGAGCCTTTGTCCTCTATCTTTATGTCGTCATTGTCGACAGGAATAGTGCCGGAAGACTGGAGGATAGCAAATGTTGTCCCCTTGTTCAGGAAGGGGAGCAGAGACAGCCCTGGTAATTATAGACCTGTGAGCCTTACTTCGGTTGTGGGTAAATTGTTGGAAAAGGTTATAAGAGACAGGATTTATAATCATCTTGAAAAGAATAAGTTCATTAGCGATAGTCAGCACGGTTTTGTGACGGGAAGGTCGTGCCTCACAAACCTTACTGAGTTTTTCGAGAAGGTGACCAAACAGGTGGATGAGGGTAAAGCAGTGGATGTGGTGTATATGGATTTCAGTAAGGCGTTTGATAAGGTTCCCCACGGTAGGCTATTGCAGAAAATACGGAAGTATGGGGTTGAATGTGATTTCGAGCTTTGGATCAGAAATTGGCTCGCTGAAAGAAGACAGAGGGTGGTGGTTGATGGCAAATGTTCATCCTGGAGTTTAGTTACTAGTGGTGTACCGCAAGGATCTGTTTTGGGGCCACTGCTGTTTGTCATTTTTAGAAATGACCTGGAAGAGGGTGTAGAAGGGTGGGTTAGTAAATTTGCGGATGACACTAAAGTCGGTGGACTTGTGGATAGTGCCGAAGGGTGTTGTAGGGTACAGAGAGACATAGATAGGCTGCAGAGCTGGGCTGAGAGATGGCAAATGGAGCTAAATGCGGAAAAGTGCGAGGTGATTGACTTTGGAAGGAGTAACAGGAATGCAGAGTACTGGGCTAATGGGAAGATTCTTGGTAGTGTAGATGAACAGAGAGATCTTGGTGTCCAGGTGCTTAAATCCCTGAAGGTTGCTACCCAGGTTAATAGGGCTGTTCAGAAGGCATACGGTGTGTTAGATTTTATTGGTTTGGGGATCGAGTTTCGGAGCCACGAGGTCATGCTGCAGCTGTCCAAAACTCTGGTGAGACCGCACCTGGAGTATTGCGTGCAGTTCTGGTCACCGCATTATAGGAAGGATGTGGAAGCTTTTGAAAGGGTGCAGAGGAGATTTACTAGGATGTTTCCTGGTATGGAGGGAGGGTCTAACGAGGAAAGGCTGAGGGAATTGAGGTTGTTTTCGTTAGAGAGAAGGAGGAGGAGAGACAGAGAGAGAGACACACAGAGAGAGAGAGAAATCTCTTTGCACTGTTTGTGAACTTCCCTGTTCGATCCTTTTTATATGAAAAGTAGCAGATCTCCCATTTGTCACAGTTTTCTCCATTCACTTCATCTACAAATATCTCATCGTAATTTTATGCTTCAATCTAATGGGTCTGTACTAAAGAGTGCGCAGGAACACAGGGACCTGGAGGTACATGTGCATCGATTATTGAAGGTGGCAGGACATATTGAGAGAGTGGTTAGTAAAACAGGTGGGATTGGGATCTTGGGTTTCATAATTAGAGGCATTGAGTGCAAAAGCAGGGAAATTATGCTGAACCTTTATACAACTCTGGTTAGGCCCTAACTGGAGGATTATGTCCAGTTCTGGTCACCACACTTTAGGAAGGAGGTGAGGGTCCTTGAGAGGGTGCAGAGGAGATTTACCAGAATGGTTCCAGTGATGAGGGATTTTAGTTACAAGGTCAGGTTGACAAAGGCAACACTCCAAACCCAAAGGCAACACTCCAAACCCTAAGGCAACACTCCAGAGCCAAAGGCAACACTCCAAACCCAAAGGCAACACTCCAAACCCAAATGCAACACTCCAAACCCAAAGGCAACACTCCAAACCCAAAGGCAACACTCCAGAGCCAAAGGCAACACTCCAAACACAAAGGCAACACTCCAAACCCAAAGACAACACTCCAAACCCAAAGGCAACACTCCAAACCCAAAGGCAACACTCCAAACCAAAGGCAACACTCCATACACTGTGAAACCCGCATACACACCTGTCAGGATCCTGATACACAGTGAAACCCCCCTCACACCTGGCAGGATCCTGATACACTGTGAAACCCACATACACACCTGGCAGGATCCTGATACACACTGAAACCCGCCTCACACCTGGCAGGATCCTGATACACTGTGAAACCCCCATACACACCTGGCAGGAACCTGATATACAGTGAAACCCCCCTCACACCTGGCAGGATCCAGATACACAGTGAAACCCCCCTCACATCTGGCAGGATCCTGATACACAGTGAAACCCCCATCACACCTGGCAGGATCTTGATACACAGTGAAACCCCCCTCAAACCTGGCAGGATCCAGATCCACTGTGAACACCCCATACACACCTGGCAGGATCCTGATACACTGTGAAAGCCCCATACACACCTGGCAGGATCCTGATACACAGTGAAAACCCCCTCACCCCTGGCAGGATCCTGATCCACTGTGAACACCCCATACACATCTGGCAGGATCCTGATACACTGTGAAACCCCACTCACACCTGGCAGGTTCCTGATACACTGTGAAACCCCCATACACACCTGGCAGGACCCTAATAAACTGTGAAAACCCAATTCACACCTGGCAGGATCCTGATACACTGTGAAACCCCCATACACACCTGGCAGGAACCTGATACACAGTGAAACCCCCCTCACACCTGGCAGGATCCTGATACACAGTGAAACCCCCCTCACATCTGGCAGGATCCTGAAACACAGTGAAACCCCCGTCACACCTGGCAGGATCTTGAAACACAGTGAAACCCCCCTCAAACCTGGCAGGATCCAGATCCACTGTGAACACCCCATCCACACCTGGCAGGATCCTGATACACTGTGAAACCCCCATATACACCTGGCAGGATCCTGATACACAGTGAAACCCCCCTCACACCTGGCAGGATCCTGATCCACTGTGAACACCCAATACACATCTGGCAGGATCCTGATACACTGTGAAACCCCACTCACACCTGGCAGGATCCTGATACACTGTGAAACACCCATACACACCTGGCAGGACCCTGATAAACTGTGAAAACCCAATTCACACCTGGCAGGATCCTGACACACTGTGAAACCCCCATACACACCTGTCAGGATCCTGAGAAACTGTGAAAACCCAATTCACACCTGGCAGGATCCTGATACACTGTGAAACCCCCATACACACCTGGCAGGATCCTGATACACAGTGAAACCCCCCTCACACCTGGCAGGATCCTGATACACAGTGAAACCCCCCTCACATCTGGCAGGATCCTGAAACACAGTGAAACCCCCGTCACACCTGGCAGGATCTTGAAACACAGTGAAACCCCCCTCAAACCTGGCAGGATCCAGATCCACTGTGAACACCCCATACACACCTGGCAGGAACCTGATACACAGTGAAACCCCCCTCACACCTGGCAGGATCCTGATACACAGTGAAACCCCCCTCACATCTGGCAGGATCCTGATACACAGTGGAACCCCCGTCACACCTGGCAGGATCTTGATACACAGTGAAACACCCCTCAAACCTGGCAGGATCCAGATCCACTGTGAATACCCCATACACACCTGGCAGGATCCTGATACACTGTGAAACCCCCATATACACCTGGCAGGATCCTGATACACAGTGAAACCCCCCTCACACCTGGCAGGATCCTGATCCACTGTGAACACCCAATACACACCTGGCAGGATCCTGATACACTGTGAAACCCCACTCACACCTGGCAGGATCCTGATACACTGTGAAACCCCCATTAACACCTGGCAGGACCCTGATAAACTGTGAAAACCCAATTCACACCTGGCAGGATCCTGACACACTGTGAAACCCCCATACACACCTGTCAGGATCCTGATACACTGTGAAAACCCAATTCACACCTGGCAGGATCCTGATACACTGTGAAACCCCCATACACACCTGGCAGGATCCTGATACACTCTGAAACCCCACTCACACCTGGCAGGATTCTGATACACTGTGAAACGCCCACACACACCTGGCAGGATCCTGATACACTGTGAAACCCCACTCACACCTGGCAGGATTCTGATACACTGTGAAACCCCCATACATACCTGGCAGGATTCTGATACACTGTGAAACCCCCATAGACATCTGGCAGGCTCCTGATACACTGTGAAACCCCACTCACACCTGGGAGGATTCTGATACACTGTGAAATCCCAGACACACCTGGCAGGATCCTGATACACAGTGAAACCCCATACACACCTGGCAGGATCCTGGCACACAGTGAAAACCCATACACAACTGGCAGGAACCTGATCCACTGAGAAAACCCCGTACACACCTGGCAGAATCCTGATACACTGTGAAAACCCCATACACACCTGGCAGGATCCTGATCCACTGTGAACACCCAATACACACCTGGCAGGATCCTGATACACTGTGAAACCCCACTCACACCTGGCAGGATCCTGATACACTGTGAAACCCCCATTAACACCTGGCAGGACCCTGATAAACTGTGAAAACCCAATTCACACCTGGCAGGATCCTGACACACTGTGAAACCCCCATACACACCTGTCAGGATCCTGATACACTGTGAAAACCCAATTCACACCTGGCAGGATCCTGATACACTGTGAAACCCCCATACACACCTGGCAGGATCCTGATACACTCTGAAACCCCACTCACTCCTGGCAGGATTCTGATACAATGTGAAACGCCCACACACACCTGGCAGGATCCTGATACACTGTGAAACCCCACTCACACCTGGCAGGATTCTGATACACTGTGAAACCCCCATACATACCTGGCAGGATTCTGATACACTGTGAAACCCCCATAGACATCTGGCAGGATCCTGATACACTGTGAAACCCCACTCACACCTGGGAGGATTCTGATACACTGTGAAATCCCAGACACACCTGGCAGGATCCTGATACACAGTGAAACCCCATACACACCTGGCAGGATCCTGGCACACAGTGAAAACCCATACACAACTGGCAGGAACCTGATCCACTGAGAAAACCCCGTACACACCTGGCAGAATCCTGATACACTGTGAAAACCCCATACACACCTGGCAGGATCCCGATAAACTGTGAAAACGCCATACACATCTGGCAGGATCCTGTTCCACTGCGAAACCCCACTCACACCTGGCAGGTTCCTGAAACACTGTGAAACCCCCATACACACCTGGCAGGAACCTGATATACAGTGAAACCCCCCTCACACCTGGCAGGATCCAGATACACAGTGAAACCCCCCTCACATCTGGCAGGATCCTGATACACAGTGAAACCCCCTTCACACCTGGCAGGATCTTGATACACAGTGAAACCCCCCTCAAACCTGGCACGATCCAGATCCACTGTGAACATCCCATACACACCTGGCAGGATCCTGATACACTGTGAAAGCCCCATACAGACCTGGCAGGATCCTGACACACAGTGAAAACCCCCCCACCCCTGGCAGGATCCTGATCCACTGTGAACACCCCATACACATCTGGCAGAATCCTGATACACTGTGAAACCCCACTCACACCTGGCAGGATCCTGATACACTGTGAAAACCCCATACACACCTGGCAGGACCCTAATAAACTGTGAAAACACAATTCACACCTGGCAGGATCCTGATACACCGTGAAACCCCCATACACACCTGGCAGGAACCTGATACACAGTGAAACCCCCCTCACACCTGGCAGGATCCTGATACACAGTGAAACCCCCCTCACATCTGGCAGGAACCTGATACACAGTGAAACCCCCGTCACACCTGGCAGGATCTTGATACACAGTGAAACCCCCCTCAAGCCTGGCAGGATCCAGATCCACTGTGAACACCCCATACACACCTGGCAAAATCCTGATACACTGTGAAACCCCCACATACACCTGGCAGGATCCCGATAAACTGTGAAAACGCCATACACACCTGGCAGGATCCTGTTCCACTGCGAAACCCCACTCACACCTGGCAGGTTCCTGAAACACTGTGAAACCCCCATACACTCCTGGCAGGATCCTGATACACTGTGAAACCCCAGACACATCTGGCAGGATCCTGATGCACTGTGAAATCCCCAAACACACCTGGCAGGATCCTGATCAACTGTGAAGCCCCATACACAGCTGGCAGGATCCTGAACCGCAGTGAAAACCCCATACACACCTGGAAGGATCCTGATAAACTGTGAAACCCACATACACACCTGGCAGGATCCTGATAAACTGTGAAACCCCCATACACACTTGGCAGAATCCTGATAAACTGTGAAACCCCCATACACACCTGGCAGGATCCTGATAGACTGTGAAACCCCCATACACACCTGGCAGGATCCTGATAAACTGTGAAAACCCCATGCACACCTGGCAGGATCCTGATAAACTGTTAAAACCCCATGCACACCTGGCAGGATCCTGATCTAGTGTGAAAACCCCATACACACTTGGCAGGATTCTGATACTCTGTGAAACCACCTGACACACCTGGCAGAATCCTGATATATTGTGAAAACACCGGACATACCTGGCAGGATCCTGATTCTCTGTGAAACCCCGTACACGTCTGGCAGGATCCTGACATATTGTGAAAACCCCGTACACACCTAGCAGGATCCTGAGCCTCTGTGAAAACCCGTACACATCTGGCAGGATCCTGATATATTGTGAAAACCCCGTACACACCTGGCAGGATCCTGATCCTCTGTGAAACCCCGTACACATCTGGCAGGATCCTGATATATTGTGAAAAACCCATACACACCTGGCAGGATCCTGATCCTCTGTGAAACCCCGCACACATCTGGCAGGATCCTGATAAACTGTGAAAACCCCATACACACCTGGCAGGAACCTGATACTCTGTGAAACCCCGTACACATCTGGCAGGATCCTGATATATTGTGAAAACCCCGTACACACCTGGACGGATCCTGATCCTCTGTGAAACCCCGTACACACCTGGCAGGATCCTGATCCACTGTGAAAACCCCATACACACCTGGCAGGATCCTGATAAACTGTGAAACACCCATCCATACACACCTGACAGGATCCTGATAAACTGTGAAACCCCCATACACAACTGGCAGGTTCCTGATGCACAGTGAAACCACATTCACATCTGGCAGCATCCTGATACACTGTGAACACCCAATACACACCTGGCAGGATCCTGATACACTGTGAAACCCCACTCACACCTGGCAGGATCCTGATACACTGTGAAACCCCCATACACACCTGGCAGGAACCTGATACACAGTGAAACCCCCCTCACACCTGGCAGGATCCTGATACACAGTGAAACCCTCCTCACATCTGGCAGGATCCTGATACACAGTGAAACCCCCGTCACACCTGGCAGGATCTTGATACACAGTAAAACCCCCCTCAAACCTGGCAGGATCCAGATCCACTGTGAACACCCCATACACACCTGGCAGGATCCTGTTACACTGTGAAACCCCCATATACACCTGGCAGGATCCTGATACACAGTGAAACCCCCCTCACACCTGGCAGGATCCTGATCCACTGTGAACACCCAATACACACCTGGCAGGATCCTGATACACTGTGAAACCCCACTCACACCTGGCAGGATCCTGATACACTGTGAAACCCCCATTAACACCTGGCAGGACCCTGATAAACTGTGAAAACCCAATTCACACCTGGCAGGATCCTGACACACTGTGAAACCCCCATACACACCTGTCAGGATCCTGATACACTGTGAAAACCCAATTCACACCTGGCAGGATCCTGATATACTGTGAAACCCCCATACACACCTGGCAGGATCCTGATACACTCTGAAACCCCACTCACACCTGGCAGGATTCTGATACACTGTGAAACGCCCACACACACCTGGCAGGATCCTGATACACTGTGAAACCCCACTCACACCTGGCAGGATTCTGATACACTGTGAAACCCCCATACATACCTGGCAGGATTCTGATACACTGTGAAACCCCCATAGACATCTGGCAGGATCCTGATACACTGTGAAACCCCACTCACACCTGGGAGGATTCTGATACACTGTGAAATCCCAGACACACCTGGCAGGATCCTGATACACAGTGAAACCCCATACACACCTGGCAGGATCCTGGCACACAGTGAAAACCCATACACAACTGGCAGGAACCTGATCCACTGAGAAAACCCCGTACACACCTGGCAGAATCCTGATACACTGTGAAAACCCCATACACACCTGGCAGGATCCCGATAAACTGTGAAAACGCCATACACACCTGGCAGGATCCTGTTCCACTGCGAAACCCCACTCACACCTGGCAGGTTCCTGAAACACTGTGAAACCCCCATACACACCTGGCAGGAACCTGATATACAGTGAAACCCCCCTCACACCTGGCAGGATCCAGATACACAGTGAAACCCCCCTCACATCTGGCAGGATACTGATACGCAGTGAAACCCCCCTCACACCTGGCAGGATCTTGATACACAGTGAAACCACCCTCAAACCTGGCACGATCCAGATCCACTGTGAACATCCCATACACACCTGGCAGGATCCTGATACACTGTGAAAGCCCCATACACACCTGGCAGGATCCTGACACACAGTGAAAACCCCCCCACCCCTGGCAGGATCCTGATCCACTGTGAACACCCCATACACATCTGGCAGAATCCTGATACACTGTGAAACCCCACTCACACCTGGCAGGATCCTGATACACTGTGAAAACCCCATACACACCTGGCAGGACCCTGTTCCACTGCGAAACCCCACTCACACCTGGCAGGTTCCTGAAACACTGTGAAACCCCCATACACTCCTGGCAGGATCCTGATACACTGTGAAACCCCAGACACATCTGGCAGGATCCTGATGCACTGTGAAATCCCCAAACACACCTGGCAGGATCCTGATCAACTGTGAAGCCCCATACACAGCTGTCAGGATCCTGATCCGCAGTGAAAACCCCATACACACCTGGAAGGATCCTGATAAACTGTGAAACCCCCATACACACCTGGCAGGATCCTGATAAACTGCGAAACCCCCATACACACTTGGCAGAATCCTGATAAACTGTGAAACCCCCATACACACCTGGCAGGATCCTGATAGACTGTGAAACCCCCATACACACCTGGCAGGATCCTGATAAACTGTGAAAACCCCATGCACACCTGGCAGGATCCTGATAAACTGTTAAAACCCCATGCACACCTGGCAGGATCCTGATCTAGTGTGAAAACCCCATACACACTTGGCAGGATCCTGATACTCTGTGAAACCACCTGACACACCTGGCAGAATCCTGATATATTGTGAAAACACCGGACATACCTGGCAGGATCCTGATTCTCTGTGAAACCCCGTACACGTCTGGCAGGATCCTGATATATTGTGAAGAACCCGTACACACCTAGCAAGATCCTGAGCCTCTGTGAAAACCCGTACATATCTGGCAGGATCCTGATATATTGTGAAAACCCCGTACACACCTGGCAGGATCCTGATCCTCTGTGAAACCCCGTACACATCTGGCAGGATCCTGATATATTGTGAAAAACCCATACACACCTGGCAGGATCCTGATCCTCTGTGAAACCCCGCACACATCTGGCAGGATCCTGATAAACTGTGAAAACCCCATACACACCTGGCAGGAACCTGATACTCTGTGAAACCCCGTACACATCTGGCAGGATCCTGATATATTGTGAAAACCCCGTACACACCTGGACGGATCCTGATCCTCTGTGAAACCCCGTACACACCTGGCAGGATCCTGATCCACTGTGAAAACCCCATACACACCTGGCAGGATCCTGATAAACTGTGAAACACCCATCCATACACACCTGGCAGGATCCTGATAAACTGTGAAACCCCCATACACACCTGGCAGGTTCCTGATGCACAGTGAAACCACATTCACATCTGGCAGCATCCTGATACACTGTGAAACCCCATGCACACCTGGCAGGATCTTGATACACAGTGAAACCCCATTCACACCTGGCAGGAATCCTGATACACAGTGAAACCCCATTCACATCTGGCATGATGCTGATACACTGTGAAACCCCATACACACCGGGCAGGATGCTGATACGCTGTGAAAACCCCCATCCACACCTGGCAGGATCCTGATACACTGTGAAAACCCAGTTCACACCTGGCAGGATCCTGATACACTGTGAAACCCCCATACACACCTGGCAGGATCCTGATACACTGTGAAACCCAACTCACACCTGGCAGGATTCTGATACACTGTGAAACCCCCATACACACCTGGCAGGATTCTGATAAACTGTGAAACCCCCATAGACATCTGGCAGGATCCTGATACACTGTGAAACCCCACTCACACCTGGGAGGATTCTGATACACTGTGAAATCCCAGACACACCTGGCAGGATCCTGATACACTGTGAAACCCCATACACACCTGGCAGGATCCTGGCAAACAGTGAAAACCCATACACAACTGGCAGGAACCTGATCCACTGAGAAAACCCCGTACACACCTGGCAGAATCCTGATACACTGTGAAAACCCCATACACACCTGGCAGGATCCCGATAAACTGTGAAAACGCCATACACACCTGGCAGGATCATGTTCCACTGCGAAACCCCACTCACACCTGGCAGGTTCCTGATACACTGTGAAACCCCCATACACTCCTGGCAGGATCCTGATACACTGTGAAACCCCAGACACATCTGGCAGGATCCTGATGCACTGTGAAATCCCCAAACACACCTGGCAGGATCCTGATCAACTGTGAAGCCCCATACACAGCTGGCAGGATCCTGATCCACAGTGAAAACCCCATACACACCTGGAAGGATCCTGATAAACTGTGAAACCCCCATACACACCTGGCAGAATCCTGATAAACTGTGAAACCCCCATACACACCTGGCAGGATCCTGATAAACTGTGAAACCCCCATACACACCTGGCAGGATCCTGATAAACTGTGAAAAATTCATGCACACCTGGCAGGATCCTGATAAACTGTGAAAACCCCATGCACACCTGGCAGGATCCTGATACTCTGTGAAACCAGCTGACACACCTGGCAGAATCCTGATATATTGTGAAAACACCGGACATACCTGGCAGGATCCTGATTCTCTGTGAAACCCCGTACACGTCTGGCAGGATCCTGATATATTGTGAAAACCCCGTACACACCTGGCAGGATCCTGATCCTCTGTGAAACCCCGTACACATCTGGCAGGATCCTGATATATTGTGAAAAACCCATACACACCTGGCAGGATCCTGATCCTCTGTGAAACCCCGCACAAATCTGGCAGGATCCTGATCCACTGTGAAAACCCCATACACAACTGGCAGGAACCTGATACTCTGTGAAACCCCGCACACATCTGGCAGGATCCTGATATATTGTGAAAACCCCGTACACACCTGGACGGATCCTGATCCTCTGTGAAACCCCGTACACACCTGGCAGGATCCTGATCCACTGTGAAAACCCCATACACACCTGGCAGGATCCTGATAAACTGTGCAACACCCATCCATACACACCCGGCCGGATCCTGATAAACTGTGACACCCCCATACACACCTGGCAGGTTCCTGATGCACAGTGAAACCACATTCACATCTGGCAGCATCCTGATACACTGTGAAACCCCATGCACACCTGGCAGGATCCTGATACACAGTGAAACCCCATTTACACCTGGCAGGAATCCTGATACACAGTGAAACCCCATTCACATCTGGCAGGATGCTGATACACTGTGAAACCCCAGACACACCTGGCAGGATCCTGATACGCTGTGAAAACTCCCATCCACACCTGGCAGGATCACGATACACTGTGAAACCCCAAACACACCTGGCAGGATCCTGATACACTGTGAAAACCCCATTCACATCCGGCAGGATACTGACACACAGTGAAACCCCATGCACACCTGGCAGGATCCTGATAAACTGTGAAACCCCCATACACACTTGGCAGAATTCTGATAAACTGTGAAACCCCCATACACACCTGGCTGGATCCTGATAAACTGTGAAACCCCCATACACACCTGGCAGGATCCTGATAAACTGTGAAACCCCCAAGCACACCTGGCAGGATCCTGATAAACTGTGAAAACCCCATGCACACCTGGCAGGATCCTGATAAACTGTGAAAACCCCATGCACGCCTGGCAGGATCCTGATCTAGTGTGAAAACCCCATACACACCTGGCAGGATCCTGATCCTCTGTGAAACCCCGTACACATCTGGCAGGATCCTGATATATTGTGAAAAACCCATACACACCTGGCAGGATCCTGATCCTCTGTGAAACCCCGCACACATCTGGCAGGATCCTGATCCACTGTGAAAACCCCATACACACCTGGCAGGAACCTGATACTCTGTGAAACCCCTTACACATCTGGCAGGATCCTGATATATTGTGAAAACCCCGCACGCACCTGGACGGACCCTGATCCTCTGTGAAACCCCGTACACACCTGGCAGGATCCTGATCCACTGAGAAAACCCCATACACACCTGGCAGGATCCTGATAAACTGTGAAACACCCATCCATACACACCTGGCAGGATCCTGATAAACTGTGAAACCCCCATACATACCTGGCAGGATTCTGATACACTGTGAAACCCCCATAGACATCTGGCAGGATCCTGATACACTGTGAAACCCCACTCACACCTGGGAGGATTCTGATACACTGTGAAATCCCAGACACACCTGGCAGGATCCTGATACACAGTGAAACCCCATACACACCTGGCAGGATCCTGGCACACAGTGAAAACCCATACACAACTGGCAGGAACCTGATCCACTGAGAAAACCCCGTACACACCTGGCAGAATCCTGATACACTGTGAAAACCCCATACACACCTGGCAGGATCCCGATAAACTGTGAAAACGCCATACACACCTGGCAGGATCCTGTTCCACTGCGAAACCCCACTCACACCTGGCAGGTTCCTGAAACACTGTGAAACCCCCATACACACCTGGCAGGAACCTGATATACAGTGAAACCCCCCTCACACCTGGCAGGATCCAGATACACAGTGAAACCCCCCTCACATCTGGCAGGATCCTGATACACAGTGAAACCCCCCTCACACCTGGCAGGATCTTGATACACAGTGAAACCACCCTCAAACCTGGCACGATCCAGATCCACTGTGAACATCCCATACACACCTGGCAGGATCCTGATACACTGTGAAAGCCCCATACACACCTGGCAGGATCCTGACACACAGTGAAAACCCCCCCACCCCTGGCAGGATCCTGATCCACTGTGAACACCCCATACACATCTGGCAGAATCCTGATACACTGTGAAACCCCACTCACACCTGGCAGGATCCTGATACACTGTGAAAACCCCATACACACCTGGCAGGACCCTGTTCCACTGCGAAACCCCACTCACACCTGGCAGGTTCCTGAAACACTGTGAAACCCCCATACACTCCTGGCAGGATCCTGATACACTGTGAAACCCCAGACACATCTGGCAGGATCCTGATGCACTGTGAAATCCCCAAACACACCTGGCAGGATCCTGATCAACTGTGAAGCCCCATACACAGCTGTCAGGATCCTGATCCGCAGTGAAAACCCCATACACACCTGGAAGGATCCTGATAAACTGTGAAACCCCCATACACACCTGGCAGGATCCTGATAAACTGCGAAACCCCCATACACACTTGGCAGAATCCTGATAAACTGTGAAACCCCCATACACACCTGGCAGGATCCTGATAGACTGTGAAACCCCCATACACACCTGGCAGGATCCTGATAAACTGTGAAAACCCCATGCACACCTGGCAGGATCCTGATAAACTGTTAAAACCCCATGCACACCTGGCAGGATCCTGATCTAGTGTGAAAACCCCATACACACTTGGCAGGATCCTGATACTCTGTGAAACCACCTGACACACCTGGCAGAATCCTGATATATTGTGAAAACACCGGACATACCTGGCAGGATCCTGATTCTCTGTGAAACCCCGTACACGTCTGGCAGGATCCTGATATATTGTGAAGACCCCGTACACACCTAGCAAGATCCTGAGCCTCTGTGAAAACCCGTACATATCTGGCAGGATCCTGATATATTGTGAAAACCCCGTACACACCTGGCAGGATCCTGATCCTCTGTGAAACCCCATACACATCTGGCAGGATCCTGATATATTGTGAAAAACCCATACACACCTGGCAGGATCCTGATCCTCTGTGAAACCCCGCACACATCTGGCAGGATCCTGATAAACTGTGAAAACCCCATACACACCTGGCAGGAACCTGATACTCTGTGAAACCCCGTACACATCTGGCAGGATCCTGATATATTGTGAAAACCCCGTACACACCTGGACGGATCCTGATCCTCTGTGAAACCCCGTACACACCTGGCAGGATCCTGATCCACTGTGAAAACCCCATACACACCTGGCAGGATCCTGATAAACTGTGAAACACCCATCCATACACACCTGGCAGGATCCTGATAAACTGTGAAACCCCCATACACACCTGGCAGGTTCCTGATGCACAGTGAAACCACATTCACATCTGGCAGCATCCTGATACACTGTGAAACCCCATGCACACCTGGCAGGATCTTGATACACAGTGAAACCCCATTCACACCTGGCAGGAATCCTGATACACAGTGAAACCCCATTCACATCTGGCATGATGCTGATACACTGTGAAACCCCATACACACCGGGCAGGATGCTGATACGCTGTGAAAACCCCCATCCACACCTGGCAGGATCCTGATACACTGTGAAAACCCAGTTCACACCTGGCAGGATCCTGATACACTGTGAAACCCCCATACACACCTGGCAGGATCCTGATACACTGTGAAACCCAACTCACACCTGGCAGGATTCTGATACACTGTGAAACCCCCATACACACCTGGCAGGATTCTGATAAACTGTGAAACCCCCATAGACATCTGGCAGGATCCTGATACACTGTGAAACCCCACTCACACCTGGGAGGATTCTGATACACTGTGAAATCCCAGACACACCTGGCAGGATCCTGATACACTGTGAAACCCCATACACACCTGGCAGGATCCTGGCAAACAGTGAAAACCCATACACAACTGGCAGGAACCTGATCCATTGAGAAAACCCCGTACACACCTGGCAGAATCCTGATACACTGTGAAAACCCCATACACACCTGGCAGGATCCCGATAAACTGTGAAAACGCCATACACACCTGGCAGGATCATGTTCCACTGCGAAACCCCACTCACACCTGGCAGGTTCCTGATACACTGTGAAACCCCCATACACTCCTGGCAGGATCCTGATACACTGTGAAACCCCAGACACATCTGGCAGGATCCTGATGCACTGTGAAATCCCCAAACACACCTGGCAGGATCCTGATCAACTGTGAAGCCCCATACACAGCTGGCAGGATCCTGATCCACAGTGAAAACCCCATACACACCTGGAAGGATCCTGATAAACTGTGAAACCCCCATACACACCTGGCAGAATCCTGATAAACTGTGAAACCCCCATACACACCTGGCAGGATCCTGATAAACTGTGAAACCCCCATACACACCTGGCAGGATCCTGATAAACTGTGAAAAATTCATGCACACCTGGCAGGATCCTGATAAACTGTGAAAGCCCCATGCACACCTGGCAGGATCCTGATACTCTGTGAAACCAGCTGACACACCTGGCAGAATCCTGATATATTGTGAAAACACCAGACATACCTGGCAGGATCCTGATTCTCTGTGAAACCCCGTACACGTCTGGCAGGATCCTGATATATTGTGAAAACCCCGTACACACCTGGCAGGATCCTGATCCTCTGTGAAACCCCGTACACATCTGGCAGGATCCTGATATATTGTGAAAAACCCATACACACCTGGCAGGATCCTGATCCTCTGTGAAACCCCGCACAAATCTGGCAGGATCCTGATCCACTGTGAAAACCCCATACACAACTGGCAGGAACCTGATACTCTGTGAAACCCCGCACACATCTGGCAGGATCCTGATATATTGTGAAAACCCCGTACACACCTGGACGGATCCTGATCCTCTGTGAAACCCCGTACACACCTGGCAGGATCCTGATCCACTGTGAAAACCCCATACACACCTGGCAGGATCCTGATAAACTGTGCAACACCCATCCATACACACCTGGCCGGATCCTGATAAACTGTGACACCCCCATACACACCTGGCAGGTTCCTGATGCACAGTGAAACCACATTCACATCTGGCAGCATCCTGATACACTGTGAAACCCCATGCACACCTGGCAGGATCCTGATACACAGTGAAACCCCATTTACACCTGGCAGGAATCCTGATACACAGTGAAACCCCATTCACATCTGGCAGGATGCTGATACACTGTGAAACCCCAGACACACCTGGCAGGATCCTGATACGCTGTGAAAACTCCCATCCACACCT